>NC_084691.1:328411-656823 GCF_028389875.1 Rhea pennata | reverse complement strand
TCCTGGCCAGGCTGGCGGAGCCCAGGCACTGGAGCTGCTCTCGGCACCAGTCTGCTGCGAGGAGCCGCCAAGGCCGAGCGGGAGTCAGCGAGGGGAGGCCGGGGCAGCACGGGCTACCGTGAAGTGTGGAAGAGGAGGAGGAAGAGGAGGCGGTGGTGTTTCCTCATCACCTCCTGCTGTAGGGGTGACCCAGAGCAGGGAGGAGAAGGATGGAGCTCTGGGACGCTGGCCACGGGAGGCAGCGTGGACAGCGGGTGCCAACGCTTCCCTTAGAGGGTAAGAAGTTTGGGAGCGCTTCCCCGGGAGCTGTCACAGAGATCATTAATGCTGAACATGGCTGTGGAAAGTGTGCTTGGAGGGAGCTGGAGGCTGCGGCCAAAGCCCCGACTGATGGTCCTCTCTGACTCAGGTGCCAGTGTGGCTGCCAGGACTCCTGCGTCCCAAGCATGATGCCCTGCCATCTCGTGGCACCGCTGGGCAGAGGTCCCGGTGGTGAGGGACCCTGCTGGCCTGGCAGAAGGGGCTCGGGCAGCCCAGCTCCTGCTGGGGGAAAGTACTGGAGCTGCTGCAGTAGACGTGCAGAGCCTGGGCATGCAGGGATGCCATACGGGGAGACTTGCCCTGCAGGGGAGACCCTGCGGATGCTCTGAGCCCCTGAACTGCCATGGGCACAGCATCGTGCCCTCGGCATCGTGGAAATGCATTGCTAATATCCCGAGGGAGGGGGCCGCCCTGTTAGAGCTGCGTCTGGAAGGAAAGGAGCCCTGCCTGAAGAAGGCTGAGGGGTCCTGCAGCTGTTGCTGGGCTCTGGAGAGGCTGCTGGGAACACCTGTGCTGGAAAGGAAACCTTGGACTTCTGTTCAGCTCAGCAGGGCTTTTTGGGCAGGATCCCAGCCACTGCCTCTACTCCTTCCCCTTGGTTCTCCTTGTAGCTGCAGACTGGTAGAGCAGGCTTTGAGCTCGGGGCACACTGTGGATGTCCCATGGAAAGGTGTCTGCGTGCTAATGGCTCTGTTTCAGCTCCAGACCCCTCCAGGGAGCAGCTACAAGGTTCTCACCTCAAGGTGGTTCCCACCTTAGCTGCTGAGTGCCTGTCGGCACTGGGCTGACATTGGGGAGGGGGAGGCTCTTTGAAGACGCTTACACTTGCCATCTCCTTGCTTCGGCATGTGCTGAACGGTTGTGAGGTGGCCCACCCTAGCATGACGTGTCTTTCCCTTATTTTGCAGAGCGCCTTGCTATCTGGGAAGGTGTATCGGACTACATTGTACGGCAGCTGATGCTGAACCAGGTGGGTTTGCCGTCCTGGGCCTCCTCAGGAAAGCCTTCTTGTGCATGTTCTGTGAGGGGAGGGATGACCTCTCTGCTTTTCCTGGTAGTTTGGAGAGGGTGAAGAGGAGAGGGGTGAACATCTCTAGGAAATTCTTCCAAAGAACCTCTCCAGGGCTTCTCCAAAGCGTTCCAAGGGTGGGCAGGCCACCAAGCACCGTTGCCATGCGCTCACAGGTTAGCAGCCTCTCCACCTAAGAGTCTCATACGTCTCCTCTTCTTTGCTGTTTTCAGGGAGTCCGAATTATTCGGCTTGGGACCTTGGACGTTGTTACTGAGCAACTTGGGGGTGGGAAGGCTGGTCTCCTGACTGTTCGCAGACCCGTCTTCCGCCTTGCGCAGAATATTGCAGCGGTTCACGGCCTCACCCACCGTGAGGCCTACGCTCCTGGTAAGAAGACAGGTGGAGACTGTTGCTTGCCCTGGGGACCTCTCTGGGGAGTGCACAACTGCTGTTTGTCAGTGATTGTTAGAAACTGAGAATTGCGTCACCAGGTCCTGAGAACAGCTTCCGATTTTTTAAAATAATCCAGACATCATTATGCGCATTACCACTATACTCCCTCTCTGGATGTCTTGCTTGAACAGCTGTGCACTTCTGAGGTGCTGAGGGTAGCTGGAAGGCTCTGACGGGCTGCGGTGCAATGCTTGTGTTCTCCTTCCTCCTTGAAGCCATGAGACATGGCACAGCTAAAGCTCTCCCAGGCTGGAATGCACAGAGTGGAGGAACTTGCCCCCCTTGCTGCTCTCCTTGTCCTGCCGTCATGTGTCATGTTCCTAGGAGATGGCAGGGACCCGTTCCTTCTAGCTGTGTGGGGAAGAAAATGTTGCAGTACACTTGGCACACGCGCTTGTAGAGTGCTTGGGAGTTGTCCTGGGGAGGGATGGTGTCAGCTTCCCCCATGAGCTTTTCCCGCACGTTAAAGAAGACAGCCCCGAATCAGGGTCCTGCTTGGAGAGCTCCAAGCTGCTGACACTCTGGTCTTGCCTGCTCAGGCGCTCTGTTAGTGACTGTGTGGCTCTTCTGCTGCTTCCTAGGTCACAAGCAAGCTGAGCCCCTGAAGTATGCTCGCATAGCCTCGGACATCTCTGTGCCTCGGAAAAGAGTGCAGGCCTGCATAGAGGAGACCGTGCATCTTTTCTGCCGCTGCCTGGAGAGCGGGAAGAATGTTGCCTTTGTTCTGAAGCACGTTGGCATGCTTGTCATTCAAGGAAGCAACGTGAAAATGAGGTTCTACAGAGACTTGCTGCAAAGGCTGAATGGGACGGCACAGCTGGTAGCAGCTTCTCTTAGGGTACCGTTTCCATTTCTGTGCCGCTGCTTCTAGTCCTTTGGAAATCCTAGCCAAGTGGATGGATTTTTACTGGCCTGCCACGACCTTTCTGGGCACCCGCATAGCTGTGGCCTCGAGTACCGGCAGCTCCCTGCCCCGTTCTTCTGGAACATTCTGAGACCTTGGTGGCAGAGCAGAGCCTGGGAATTTCTGTACTGGGTCCAACCAACGCTCCCTGCAGCCCAGGGTCCCGTTGTGATGTGGTCAGGGAAAAAGATCAAAGGAAAGGGCAGGCTGATTATGTATTTTCTTCCTGGAGATCTCGCCTTCCAGCAAGCTACAGTTTAGCGCCTTTTTGCATTAGGATCATGTTTGGATTGGTGACGGGAAGCGGAGACACAAGCAGACCAAGGCCCAGCTGGCAGCAGACCCCTTTTGCCGCTGTCACTGTGTTGGTCTAGTTGTGCTGAGCAGCTCTTCCGAGGGCCCCTGGAGGCGGAGGAGCCCAAAGCAGGGCTTTTCCTGATGTGTGCATCTGCACGCTGCTAGTGGTGGCCACAGAGAACATTATTGCAGCCCATGCTCTTCCCCAGGTCTGTAGCTGAGCCCCGTCCTTCCCGTGGGCTTTCAGGTGCAGCCAGAAAGAGGACATGTGAGAGCAGTTCAAGCTGAGCCCCTTAGGACTAAGCTGGAGATGCAACTTAGCCGTAGCCCGGCCCTGGTTCCCAGCTCTGTCTCTTCCTTCCGTCCGAGTCTGTGGTGTCTCTTCAGGCCGTTCTCTGGGCCAGGGGTTTTCTGCCGCCTTTGTTCCAGGGAGTCCCAGGGCAGGACCCTCAGCAGCCCCTTGAGTACACCGCAGAGGTTTGGCCCTCCCAGTTGTTACCCACTGTACAAAGGCAAAGGCTGGGCTTTTTCTCTCACCACCTCAGGGGTGCAGAGGCAGCGGCCTGAGTGTGAGGAGACCCGGGGGGGGGGCGGGTTACTGCCACCGCTGAGCCGCCCTCTGTTCTCAGCTCACGAGGCATCAACTCAAGGCATCCGGGAAAAGGCAGCAGCCAGGAAGGCTGGCTAGTGCAATGCCTTCTCCTGTGCTTGCCTCCATCGGCCTCTGCGTTGGGAAAGACCTGGTGCCTGGGCTGAGTCTCTGGATTCCTTCCCTTGCCCAAAGCCTGCCAGTGCTCTTACCCTTGCTCACTGATTTCCCGGCAGCTGCTACGGTGTCTCCGTGAGGGGCTGTTGAGAGGAAGGCAGTTCTTTGTTGCAGCATTGCTGAGAGGAAGCTGCTTCTCTGAGCAGTGGGAAGATTTGCTGCCCTTGTGAGCCCTGAGCTACTCGTCTTGGCATCATCTCACCTGTGTCTCTCGCCTTGCAGATGCCAGCGATGAGGGATGCAGTCCTCTCGGGCACCAGAACTGCTGCTTCTCAGACCCTTTCTGGTCGTGTCATTGTCTTTCCCGAGTGAGTACATTTGCTTCTTAGCAACTGGCTCCCACAGGAGATGGGAGGTGGTGTGCAACGGCAGCCGAGAGGACTGAGGTTGCAAGGAGCTTTCTCACGGGAAGGAGGGGGAAGGCCTGGAAGAGCTTGATGAGGAAGCTGGTGCCCCCCGGCGGGTGGTGGTGGGTTTGTGGTTCCAGGAGGACTTCTGCACGTTTCTCAGCTTGCTACTACACTCGTCCAGGATGGGGCATAGTCTGCTTTGGAAAAAGATGGGCTTCAGAGAAGCTCCCCAGTACCACTGTGTGCCCATTATTCCCCCAAGGTGCCAAGGAAGGGTGGTGCCCTGCGTCCCGAGTGATGTGTTTTTCCTGTGTCCAGGTACAAGCTGGAGAGTGTAGCTGGGAGACCAGCTGTGAGGCACGTGGCACATGCGAAGGCGAGGCAGGAAGAGGAGAAGAGAGAGGCTGACTGCGGTGGCAAGAAAGGTAATGGCAGAGCTGATTAGTGTCCGGGGTTTGTGCCTTGGCCGCCAGGGCTCCTGGCTGGGGCATCAGAGCCAGGGTGCCAGTGTGATGGCTCAGGCAGCCTGAGGCACTAGACGTGATGCTGCTTAGCCGTTCTGGGAAAGCTCATGAGGGAAGCAGGCCTCAGGGCAGCCCAGCCCTCCCACCTGCAGTGGATGCCTCCGAGTTACACTTTCCCCCACTTGCAAGGGGAATCCATGCCCTGGTGTGCATTGGAAGCTACTCTTGTGTTGGAGGAGGCGGTGCAGAAAGGAGTCAACCGTGAGGCCAGTCAGAGGTTGGGCCTGGAGCTGTAGGTAACGCAAGGGTTCACCTGTCTCAGGGATTCGTGTGTTTGTCTCTGAGGGGAAGAGTCACCTTGAGGAGCTGGTGAAAAGTCTGGCAAGCTGTGCCACGACTTCCTTTCATTTTCAAAGCAAGGTGTAACCTGTCTTTCTGAATTTCTCATCCTCATGCCCAGAACAATGCCTTTGCCTTGACGGTGTCAAGAGGGGACCTGTCGGCATAGGAGAACAGTAGAGAGATCCAAGACTGTGTTCCCCTTGAGTGAGCTTCCTGCCCCCAGAGAGACTCTCTGAGGTCAGCAGCACATGCCCACAAGCCCCCTTTTCCAGCATGTGACTGGGCTAGAGCATGAGAAAAGCAGTAGCAGAAGAAATGATGCTGCACAGTAAAAACGGCAAGTTGGACAGGAGCCAGTGTCTGGACAGGCCTAGGTGTGCCCGGGAAACAAGGCTGTAGGCATGGGAGTTTTACCACAGGCTTGAGGAGATTTGCATATCCTTCCTGTTCCAGAAGTCTCCACAACACTGTCCCAAAGTGTCTTCTTGTCTCCTGCTTTCAGGAAATCTTCCTGGCAAGCACCTCGTCTTGCAAGAGCAGCCTCCTCAACGCAGAGCAACTGCGGTCACTCTGGAGAAGGGAAGGGGAGACAGGGGCAAGGGCAAAGCTGCTCCTGGCAGGTGAGACAGTTGTGGAAGTGACCCTGTACTCTTGGGGTTGTTTGAGGGAGACCTTTTCTTTTGGACACCGTGTTTCTAGCAGCTCTGACTGCCTTTGAGCATGTGTCATCCTGACTGCTGATGCCTTGGTGGCTGGCCAGCAGCCAGGGAGTTCTTGGGAGACCCCCGTGTTTGCTTCCTGTTTCTCCGGCCTCTGCCTTCAGGTTACAAGGTTTTTGGAGACTCGGTGCACACGTAGCCTGTGGGAGATGAGTGCCTTTTCTGAGAGCCTTCATGTTTAAGTACCCAGCATCCCTTTCTGCTGGGGACAAGAGTACTGGGGGCCTATAGGCATTGTCTGAGGATGGGGGCAAGACTGAATGCTCTTGCAATGCCTTTCAAAGAGAGGAGATGTTTGTGGGAGCTTGGTCCCATTCTCTGGGCTGTTGCCAAGGGGCAACGAGTCCCAAGTCAGAATGGCTTAAACATGCGGGAGCTCTTTCTTGGAAGGGGAAGCATGTTGCTTTGCATGGCAGAGTGAAATTGCAGTCATCCTGGCACCCAGGATACAGAGCAGAGAGTCTTGTCCAGATTTCAGTTTGACATGGTGAGGCTGAAGCCTTCTCCTTCCTCTGAAAAGTTGTCTTGTGGCTGGCCCAAGAGAGTGGCAGGGACAGGTAAAAGGCAGGCACGCTTTGCTGCCTGTGTAACTTGCTCCCTCTTGGGCCCTGGCTCCCCATGATGCTACATTTGACGTGCCCAAACACAGAGTATTTTGGACCAGGGAGCAGTGCTAAATGGAAGTGCCAGGCAAGGCGGTGGGGTCGGGGGGAGTGGTGTCTCTCAGAGCCTGTGCCTGCAGAAGAGCTGGCCCCACTGCTTGCTGTGTCAAGAGGGAGCCTGGATCTGGGCATCGTGAGGATTTTTGTGGGCATGCTTTGTTGGTTTAATGCTGGGGGCATTTCAGCCTGGGGGTCTCTGTGCCTCTGTGGAAATGAACACGTGCATTTGAACCCAGGTGCTTGCCCTGCAGAAGTGCCATGTGCTGCAGAAGCAAGAGCCCAGCTGGTGAGCTTGGGGTGGAGACCAAACTGCCCCTGTGCTCACACCGCCTCCCGCTGCTGTGCGTTTGCAGTGTGCTCGCAGCCGCGCAAGGGAGCTCCTTGAGCAAGGTGGAGAAAGGCAGGAGGAAGGCAAGTGCGGAAGGCAGAGGCGCAGAATCGTCAGCAAAGCCAAAGCCGAAGCGAGAAAGGGCATCACTGAAGGCCACGAGAGAAATGGAAGAGGCTGAGAGGACCCAGGTACAGGAAGCGTTTTTAAACCTTGAGACAGGAAAAGCCTTTCTTCTACTCTGGGGGATCTGAGGCTCGAAGGTGCTTCGGGGACCTGTCCCAGGTGCCTTGAAAGGCATCTAGAGGAGGCCAAGAACCATCCGGAATGGGCTCTGTGGTCCAAGAGAAGTGCTAGTGTTAGTAAAGGGCCGTTGCGGGTCTGTTGGGTGTTAGGGAAGCAGGAAGTGAGGCCATGTGCAGTCCCGGTAAGGGTTAAACGTGAGGTCCGCCTGGCTCTTTAGGGTCATTCTGTGTGCTGTGCTGAAGCCCACAGCAGGGCTGCAGCCTTAGCTCCCGCTCAGCCCACAGCAATTCCTTCCCCTCCTTTGCTCTGCTATATGCGAGCTCTGTGCCTGAGTGAGAGGGTCTGTCTGGCAGTGGTGGTAGGCCTTGGTGAGGCTGGGACATGTCCTAAGGGCAACTGCAGCATCCCTGCCTGAGCAGGGGTTTCCGCTGCCTTGGGTGCCTGAGGCAGCAGCAGTCTTGGGGGCTGCTGAGGACCCAGCTCCTGCAGTCGCTGGCTGCTGTCGTGCAGGATGTTCAGTGTGTCCGAGTGAGGAGAGACCTAGCATGCAAATGCTGCTCTGATGCCAATGCAGATTCGGCGGATGTCACAGACGCTGACAAACCTGCGGCCTGACCTCCGCCTGCCGATGACCAGCCAGGATGAGAGGGCCGAGGATCCCCCTCGAGCGAGAAAGCCGAGCATTGAGGATGTGTACATCTACCACCTGGGGCCAGAGGAGGAGGAAACGGTGTTTGTTTACTTCTCCCACATAGACAAGAAGAAAGAGCAGCAGTCCTCAGAAGAGACAGTCTGCGGAGTGAGTGTGTGTGATTGTGAGGGTGAGAGCAGAGCTCGGGAGGGCTTGTGAGGATTGTGTGCTCTGAGCTGCTGAGCCTGGCAGCAGGCCTTGCTTCTGGAGTTCTGCTCTGGCAATGGCCATTCTCTCTGCTTGTTGTTGATGTGAGGAGCGAGGCCCCGGTGGGGTAGTGGGGTCCGGTGGGGAGCAGCAGGGATGCACTGGTGACGCATGAGTTTCTCCCGGAGAGCACCTTGAGCTCCAGCGTTTCTGGGTTGTCGCGCTGCTGCAAAGTGCTCCTGTGGGGAGTCGCTGGTGGGTGTTGTGGTGTGGGCAGCAGCAGTGCACAGTCGGAAGGTTGTCTGAGAATCTGTGTGCATGTGCAGGATTCGTCCACTTGCTGGATGATGGAGGAGTGGGAGATATATAAAGGAGAGTCATCTGCAAGCTACAAGGCCAGCGGCACCTGCCTGAAAAGGTACGTGTGGCCCAGGTGCAGCAAGGCCTGTGGCATTTGGATAGCGGTGCCCGCCTGCGGGGTGAGAAAGACACATTGCTGGGTGGTGGAGCTGTACTGGCCCAGGAGGCTCTGCTTTTGCTGGGCATGGGAACGACTCGGGTAGACCCTGTGGGCAAGCACCTCTCAGCATCCTCCAGCAAGTAGGAAAAACTTCTCTGGAGCTGTGGACTGTAAGTCCAGTTGGGAGTGTATGTGCACAGGGCCTTTGGGAGAGAGGAGGGCTCCATGCCGAGTGTAAGAGAGAGTGTGTGCCCGCTCTCGCAGGATGCTTTCCAAGCCAAGTGTGCGTGTGCTTCGAGCAGCAGCGAGCAGCCTAGTGCAGGAGGCAGAGAAGAGTCAGGTGGAAGAGGTGGGAGGAAGGAATGCTGCTGCGGAAGCGGAGTGCCTCAGGTGCGTATCTCCCCAAACGAGCGTGGCTTCCCTTTGTGCAGTGCCCTTGCTTGCCCGCCCGGCAGCACGGGGGAAGGAGGGTCTTTTGCGGAGAGGTGTGAGGGGACAGCGAGCAGCAGGCTTGCAAGTCTGTGTGCCTGGATGAGGTGGCCCTTCCACCAAAGGCTGAGTTGTTGGTGCCTCAGAGGAGGATTTCCACGTGGGCCAGGAGTGCTGGAGGAATGCCGAGTCAAAGGGACAGAGCAGTGGGCATTGCCAGTGTTTCAGGTTTCCTGAGTTCCCTAGAAACTTCTTCTTTGGACTACAGGCTGTTTTTATGCCTGGCACGCAAGAGTGCAGGGATGGGTAAATGGTAGGCATGCTTTTGTCCCTTGAGCACTTGCTGCATTCTTGCCCGAGAGTCGCCAGTGCAAAAGCATTCTCCATGCCTAAACCCGGAGGGTTAGGAGCATGGAGCTGTGGTGAATGCAACTGCCAGGGTGGGGGTGTGGGTTAATGGTGTCTTCCGCGGCCTGTGCTTGCAGAAGAGCTGGCTTCTGTCTGTGCTGCCTCAGGAGGGAGCCTGGATTTGGGCATCTGGAGCTTTCCTCTGGGCATGTCGTGTAGGCTTGCCGTTTCAGCTGGGGCGATGTCTGTCTCTGTGGGAGTGAATGCCTTTAGTTGAAGCCACGTCATTGTCGTGCAGAAGTGCCTTGTGCTGCAGAAGCAGGTGCCCAGCTTGTGAGCGTGGTCTGGAGAGCAAAGTCCCGCTCTGCTCACACCAGACCCCCGTGCTGTGTATTTTCAGTGTGCTCCCAGCCATCCGCGGGAGCTCCTCAAAGAAGCTGGAGAAAGGCAGGAGGAAGCCAAGTGCGGAAGGCAGGCTGCCAGCTGTGAGCCCTCCTAATAAAAGCCAAGAGAGGGCAGGGCAGGTACGTGATAGTGATTGAGGTGGTTCTTGTGCCACAGGGGCGTGTGGCAAAGCGCGGTTCTGCGGGCAGTGGGTAGAAAAGCCCTCTTCCTCAGAGTTCTTTCGAGCCTGCCGTGACCTTTCCAGGGGCTTGCTTGAAAAAGCGCAGGCTGAGCTGTCTTTTCTCTCTGCCTTTGCCGCTACTGCCTTCTCAGGAATCCCATTTGAAGCCCCTCTTTGGCCCTGCTCTGAGTGGAAAGGTACGTGCTGGGCCTTTCAGGAGAATGAAAGGAGAAACCTTCTGTTTCTCTCAGTGATCCCTTAGCTCCTTGGTCAGAAGAGAGCAGGCATTTTCTGTCTGGCCAGTACTAGCTTTTGTGCCTGAGACCGCTGAGAGGAGTGCTGAAGAGAAGATGCCGAAGAGGGGGTGAGAAATTACCTTTGGGCCCTGGAAAGAAGCAGATGCCAAGAATGCTGCTTGCCGTGTCTTTTCTGTGGCCCTCCAGCCCACAGGCTTCCCGTCTGTTCTGCCGGAGCAAAGAGGTCTCTGGGCATGCTGGTCTGAGGCGGAGGAGAAGAAAGAAAGGGCAGCTCCGAAAGCAAAGGCAGAAGCGGAAGAGTCGGAGAGGACCCAGGTACAGGAAGCCTTTCTAAACGTTCAGCCAGGAAAGGCCTTTGCCGTACTGCAGGGGACCTGCGCCTTGAAGGTTCCCCAGGGATGCAGGGTTGGAGGTGCCTTGTTGCTGCCGAGGAGCGGGGCAGGGGCATCGTGACTTTGCTAAAATCTGAAGCCCCCGGGAGCTGCATCTTTCCCTTTCCCGTGGGTTTTGCTGAAAAGACAAGCAAGGCAAGTGAAGAGAAGGGAGCTCGTTTGAGGAATGTTGGAAGAGGAGCCCAGTATTTCCCCTGGAGGTCTTTTCCTGAAGAAAAGAGGCCTAAGAGGCAAAGGAGCACGAGGAATGGAGTGTGTGGTCCGAGAGAAGCGCCAGTGTTAGTAAAGGGCCGTTGGCGGTCTGTTGGGTGTTGGGGAAGCAGGAAGCTGAGCCCTGAGTGCTGAGGACTGCTGCTGCTGGTAAGGGCAGGGCTCACAGGGGGTGTTTAGGGTCATTCAGTGTGCTGTGCTGAAGCCCACAGCAGGGCTGCAGGCATAGCTGCTGTTGAGCCCACAGCAATTCCTTCCCCTCCTTTGCTCTGCTCTGTGCGAGCTCTGTGCCTGAGCAAGAGGGTTTGCCTGGCAGCGCTGGTGAGCCTTGGTGAGGCTGGGACATGCGCTGAGGGCTGCGTGGAGGCGGCTGTGGCCTTTCTCCAGTTACAACTGCAGTGTCCCTGACCGGGCAGGGGTTTCCGCTGCCTTGGGTGCCTGAGGCAGCAGCAGTCTTGGGGGCTGCTGAGGACCCTGCTCCTGCAGGCACCGGCTGCTCTCGTGCAGGATGTTCAGCGTGTCCGAGTGAGGGGAGACCTGTCATGCAAATGCTGCTCTGATGCCAATGCAGGTTCGGCGGATGTCACAGACGCTGACAAACCTGCGGCCTGACCTCTGCCTACCCTCGACCAGCCAGGATGAGAAGGCTGATGATCTTCCTCGAGCGAGAAAGCCAAGTGTGAAGGATGTGTACATCTACCACCTGGGGCCAGAGGAGGAGGAAACAGTGTTTGTTTACTTCTCCCACATAGACAAGCAGGAGAAGGAAGAGCAGCAGTCCTCAGAAGAGACGGTCTGCGGAGTGAGTGTATGTGATTGTGAGGGTGAAACTGGAGCTCAGGAGGGCGTGTGAGGCTTGTGTGCTCTGGGCTGCTGAGCCTGGCAGCAGGATTTCCTTTTGGAGTTCTGCTCTGGCAATGCAAATGCCTTTCGCTCATTCTTGATGTGAGGAAAGAGATCCTAGGGAACAGCAGAGGCTACTGGGGAGCTGCAGCATTTCCCTGGTGATGGACACATCAGTTTCTGCTGGAGGGGATGGGGGGAGGTTGCTTGCGCCGTATTGAGGTTGCTTTCTGCGTTGCAAAGAGCCCCTATGAGAAGTTGTCTGTGGGCTCTATTTGCCTACAGGGCTTAAAGGCTGAATACTGCAACTACTAGCTTAAGATTGCTGAGTGTCTGGTGCAAGTCAAGCAGCAGAAGAAATAGTGTGCTGCAGGAAGAATCAGCGCGGCTGGACCCCCATCACCAGTCTTTCTCTGGGATGAATGCAGTGCAGGTGTCCTGCTGTGCAAGTCGCTATTCCCTTTGGTCCTTTATGTTGTCAGGAGGGATCAGAGCTTGCGGGAGAAGTGCCACTGGGAAAGCGGAGTGTCACTGGCTGCTGTGTTGGTGCTTGTAGAGAGGCTCTGAGTGTGCTTGGAAGGGAGATTAAAAGCTTCCTTGACCTGTCTTGCAGGTTCAGCAGAGAAGTGAAAGGCAGGCAAGGGTTCGGTCAGGCTCCTGCCTCCCTGCAGCTGCGGAAGAGGAGCTCGGAGGGCAGCTTTGTGAAAAAAGAGCATGCTTTCAGGATGTCGTCAAGTACACCTTGTCATCAGATGAGGAAGAGATTGTGTATGTTTTCTTCTCCCGCATAGAGGAGGAGAAGAAGAGAAGAGCAGCTGAGAGGCGGGAGACACAGGAGAGGGAGTAAGTGTGTGCCAGCTCCAGGAGAAGCCTGGCAGTGTTGAGGGGCAGTGAGGGGCACCCCCAGAGGTGCCAGAATGCCAGGGCCAGGGCCACTGGTTTGAGTCAGGCCTTGATACTACGCACCTCTCCGCAGCCTCGGTGCGTTCAGCCTCAGTCTTGGCCGCACCAGACTCAGTCTCAGGCTGACCAAGAGCTGACCAAGGGCCTGGGGTGGAGCCAGGGCACTGGCTCACATCATAGTGAGCGTGGAAATGCCCTTCAGAAGCACATCCAAACACGCACGGCTGGAAATACTCTTGCTGTATTGCTCTCTCTTTCTCTGTGTGCATCACCCTTAGCATCTTCCTTTCTTGTTCTTTAGCTGTGAGGAGGAGAGTCACCTCCCCAGCCAGCAGGAGAGGCCCCAGTGACTGCCAGCCATCCCGGAACACACGCAGAACTTTGTTCCTGTGGATTAAAGCACCTCTCCAAATGGCCATGACTGTTTCCTTGGCATGGTGCGAACTCTGCTGTTTGCAGCCTGTGAATGTCAGCGGGTCCAAGAAAGGAAAGATCAGGAGCGTGGGCTTGAGTGTCCGTGCCTGCTTACAGGGCAGCTCTCTCCCGAGGTCATGCGGTAACTGTTTGTCTGCAGCTGTGCCCATGATGTGTCAGGGACCTCCTGCTCTCTGTGGGTGCCAGTCAGAGGAGTTGAGTCAGCCCTTTCATGACAGCACATCACCTGCTGCAAGGGCATGCTGCCTTGTCAGGGAGGTGGGAAGAGCTCGTTTGGCCCTCGTGAGGCGGCAAGAGTTGAGCCAGGGCCTCTGTTTCCTGGGGCCAGTGCTGGTCGCCAGAGGGGAGCCCACTCAAGTATGGTGTGCCTGTTTGTTGCACTGAGGGCTTGGTTTTGGGGGTGTGAAGGGAATCCTGGGGATAGCAAGGGCTGGCATTGGAAGCTCACAACCGTGAGGGTGTGGCCAGGGTAGTCCCTGGCTGCCTTGGCTGTAGCGACCATGAATCAGTGGAGTTGCAGACTCTGAGGGGAGTGTGGAAAGAGAGTAGCAGAGTCCAGAGTGGGCACCTTATGTGAGGAAACTTCCCCCTTGTCGGGGAACTGGTAGGGGGATGTCATGGAAGCAGGTCTGCAGGGCAAAGGATCAGGGGAAAACTGGCAGGTATGTGAGGACAGCACCTACTAAGCACAGGGACAACCCTGCTTGATATGCAGGCAAATGAGCAGCGGTAGGACGAGACTGGCTTGGCTGAGCCAGCACCTCCTGGTGGAAGTGCAGTGGAAAAAAAAGGGAGCACAGAGAAGGTGGAAGCAGGGAGAGGCTACAAGGGAGGTACTAGAGCGAGAAGTCCTGGCTGTGCAGGGATGGTGTCAAGAAGGCCAGAGTGCGGCTGGAGCTGAGCCTTGCAAGGGACGTCAAGGAGAACAGGAGCTTCCTGAGCCAAAGGAGTAGGCTGAGAAAGATAGAGGTACCTTGCTGCATGGGGTGGTTGACTTAAGGAGAGGAAAGCACATGCGGCCGAGCTACTCTGTGCCGCCTTAGCCTCAGCCTTCACCAAAAGGTCTCAGGGCCCCTGTGCTTGTGGAAGGTGTTGAAGGAGGAGGAGAGCAAGCAGTAGTGGCAGAGGATGGAGTCAGGGATCTTTGATCCGGCTGGGCAGGCTCTCCGACGCCCTGGAGGACCTCCCAGCGGCTGTCCTCTGGCCTGCCTGCTGCTGGCTTATCAGCTGGCAGAGTCAAGAGGCACCTGCCAGGGAAGGCAGCGGCCATGTGCTCTTTTCCTCCTGCTCACCCACCAGACTGGCCTGGCCAGCCCAGCTGCAGCACCTTGCAGCCCCCGCAGGCCCTCTCTGCACAGAGGCAGAAGCCCTGCTCCTGCAAACCCACCAGCTGCTTTGCTCCTCTTGGCTGCTCTTGCTGCTGCTGAGCCCTGCTCTGCCATCAGGAGCTCAGCTACCACTGTCACCCAGGACATCCTGCTCGGTCACCAGTCTCAGCCTCTCTCCAGCTCACAAGTCAGGCCGAGGATCGAGCACACACTGGACTGTGAGTGCTGTCCTCTCCCTCCATGTTGTGCTCAGGGTGAATGAAGGACTCACCCTGCCATGGGCGGCTCTGGCAGAGCTGTCTGCACCTCAGGCACATGTCACAACAGCGCCCACGTCCCCACACAGGTGCTGGAGCAGGGACTCAGACGGCCTCTTTCACTGCCCCGTCGTGCTGTACCCCTTTCTTCTCCCTCTTCAGGAATTCAGAGAAGGACACGCACAACTACCCAGCACAGCTACACGCCCTTGCCTCTTCTGTCCTTCCCATCAGGGATGGGCATGGCACAACCATCTCAGCTCAGGTTCTCCGCGACACGTGTGCAACCTCCATAGTGCTCTTCAGCTTCTCTGGCCATCCCACATGGTCCAGAAAGGATGTCCCACAGCAGCACGCATGTCCCAGCCACCAGCAGCTCTGCTGCCCCAGAGTCTGCTCTCCAGGGATGGACCTGCAGAGAATTTGCCTTTTGTAGTGACTGAGCTCAAGTGAGAGGAGGGAGCAGAGGAAGTGGCCAGCCATCCAAGCAAGGTTTGAGCCCATGTGCACAGTGCAGAAGGGGTGAGCAGGGCATCGCTGTAACCCTTTGGCCCCCTCTTTGCCCTGCTCTTCAGGTCAGTTGGTATTCTTCAACTTTGTGTGCAACAAATCCAGCTAGAGCACGTGCTCCTGGACTTTTGGCTCTGTTTTTGCACGCCAGGGCTGTGCAACAGTGAGAAGTCTGAACAACGCGTCCTGTGTTCTTGAAGGCAGTGCTGAGTTGCAGAGCCCCACACTCTCCCGTCGGGTGTGAGGAGGGGGAATGTTCCCTTTTCCCTCTGGGTTTCCCAGGTCAGTTCCTGGGGTCAGAAAAGAGCACTCCCTGGGAGAGTCCCAGCACATCAAGGGGCTGGTGCAGGTACGTCCATGAGATGCTTTGGGAAAGCTTGTGGCATTCTCTTGTGGCTCCTCATGGTTCCCTTTCTTCTCTCCTTTGGAGGGGGACACAGGGCAGAAGGCACAGCAGTCACTAAACCTGGATTTACTCTGTTTTAGCTGTAGTCAAGTGTGTGCCTTGTGCTCCGTGGTGATCCTAGCACTGCTGATCTCCTCCCCATTCCCTTCCTGGGTAACACTCTTCAGCAAGACCCAGCTCTGCACGCACGCACGCATACACACACACACACGCGCACACACAGACACAAACACAGGTGTGACTGGGAAGGTCAATGACACCAGCCCTGCCAGCAACAACCCCTCTGTTCACAGCAGCCCAGGTTCAGGAGACAGCCCCCTCCCCGAGCAACTCAGCAGCCTGAAGCAGAGGCACAGGATTAGCGCAGCTTCCTCTGCACTGGTTCAAGGGGACCATGAGCAAAACCCAGGCTGCCGGGCAGCACAACTCCCCAGGCACCCCACCAAGAGGGCACCGTTTCTAGGTGGGCTCCAATCAGCCAGCTTCTGGTTAGCAGCTGAACACGCTGCACCACAGAAAGCCCTAGCAGGGGCCCTCCCGGGGCAGCTCTGGCATCAGGACAGTCAGGAATGGGACCAGTGCTGCAGGAATGGGAACGTCCCTGATCCCAGGCCTGGTGCCAGCCTCAGGGGAGGGCACGCTGCCCTTCAGCAGCTGCTGGGTGCTGGTGGGCAGAGCAGTGCAGGCGGAGGCCTGCTGCCCACCTCAGGGCTGTGGACAGCTCCCTGGCCAGGATCAGAGCCACCTGCTCCCGTGGCCCCTCTGCCGTGCACCCAGGCGGCACTTGGAGCTGTGGGCACATCACCCTGGAGAGGACATTTCCCTCAGCCCACTGCCTCCTGCTGCTGCTGCTGGCGACAGGTGTGACACACACAGCAGTGCTGCACGGGCTGGCAGAGGGGACTCAGGGAAGGGGTTTGTCCCTCTCCATCAACCCTCCCTGGGAGGGCCAGAGCATGCGAGCAGCAACCGCTACAAGACTCTCCTCCTGCCCCCTTCAGCTGCAGAGACAGTGAAGGGGCAGCACTCCATGGGGCAGCCCTGGCCCAGGAGCAGCGCCAGCTAAGAGGCAAGCCCAGCTTCCCCCATGGCAGCCCGCAGCCCAGCACGAGGCTCTGAACGCTGCTTTCTGCTGAAGCTCTCAGAGCACCAGCAGACAACAGGCCTGTGCTCGTCAGGGCCATGTCGTGGGAGGAGAGTGCCCCACACACCATGCCCCCTCCCGCAACAGTGACTCAGATCACCTCTGTGACTGCGGCCTGAGAGGCCATCAGCAGGCAAGCAGGCGGGTGGGCACTGTGAGCTCAGCGGGGGCAGCACAAAACCCCCTGCAGAAAGGAGAGCTCCTGAAGAGGGCGGAGGCAGAGGCAGGGAAAGGTGGCTTGGCTGGCAGCTGCTTTGGGAGGTCACTTCTCTTGCAGCAATCTTTTGGGGTTGCAGGCAGGCAGGCACTGTAAGGTCATGAAGCGGGTGAGAAAACCTTCCCCATGGAGAGGAGAGCTCTGAGGGGAGGGGAGAGGCACAGGAAGGTAGTGGGGGATGACCCCAGAATGATGACCATGTCACTTCTTTTGCACAGTGGCAAGATCTGAGGATTTGAAATTATAACTCTGATACGGGAATGACAGTCACATTTATCATATACATAAAAATATAGAATATATATTATACTACATACCCCCAATATCTAAAATAACCTCCTCTCTATATACTATATTATACTACATGGCTCCGATCTCTAAGATAAGCAATTCTTGGAGGTGACAACATTCATCTGGAGAACACTCAACACCTGCCACTCTGCAGGCAGCATGGCTTTGTCCATTCTCCTCCTACATGCATGCAAAGCAGGACATCTCAGCAAAAACACTTTCACTTCAGTAATAAGAGCTTGCAAGCCCCTGAGGAAAAGCTGCACCTGAAAACAACTACTGGTCTAACAGGGCAAAGAGTAAAACATATTCCTCCCCAAGAGACACAAGCAGCAGACACATCACCCTTCCTGGGAAAGCTGCATGCATGACTACCTCTCTGAAGTGCTTGTACACCAAGGCATGCAGCATGGGGAATAAACAGGAAGAACCGGAGATGTGTGTGTGGTCGCAGGGCCATGATCTCGTTGCAATTACAGAGGTACGGTGTGATAGCTCGCCTGACTGGAATGCTGTCATGGATGGCTATGTGCTTTTTAGGAAAGACAAGCCAGGAAGGCGAGGTAGTGGGGAGTTGCCCTTCATGTGAGAGAGCAACTGGAATGCATCGAGCTCTGCCTAGGGGTGGTGGAGGAGGAGGCAGTCGAGAGCTTATGGGTGAAGAACAAAGGGCAGGCTAGCATGGGGGACACTGCCGTGGGTGTCTACTGCAGGCCACCTGACCAGGAAGAGGAAGTCAGTGAGGCCTTCTACAGACAGCTGGAAGGAGCCTCACGATCACAGGCCCGGGTTCTCATGGGAGACTTCAACCAATAAGCACGATTGCAACCCTGGAGTTCAGGAGGGCAGACTTTGGGCTCTTCAGAGACCTACTTGGAGGAATCTCATGGGTTAAGGGCATAGAAGGAAGGAGGGTCCAGGAGAGCTGGCTAGTATTCAAGCATCACTTCCTCCAAGCTCAAGAGCAGTGCACCCCAAGGAGAAAGAAGTCCAGCAAAGGGGGCAGGAGACCTGCAGGGGTGAGCAAGGAGCTCCTGGCAAAACTCAAACAGAAGCACAAAGTACAGAGAATGTGGAAGAGGGGACAGGCTACTTGGGAGACTTATAGGACTGCTGTCAGAGTGTGTAGAGATGTAGCAAGGAAGGCGAAGGCCCATTTGGAGTGGAGTGTGGCAAGGGATGTTAAGGACAACAGGGCGGGCTTCTTCAAATACATCAGTAGCAAGAGGAGGGCTAGTGAAAATGCGGGCCCACTACCAAATGGGGCGGGGGCCTGTTGTAGTTAGATTCCCGGGGCCAAACATCCGGTTTGGACACCCAGCACAAACTCACACACAAACACTGTTCAGTAGCAAGCAGTTTATTAGTAGATACTTACAAACAGACCGACCCGATGGTAATCTCAAGAAGGAGATTCTGGAAGCCACAGAATCTATATGTATCCAACTGCTGTTCTTTCCCACGGATTTCCAAGACCTTGTTAGTTACTTATTTGTATGCCGCTTAACACAGCGGTATTGTTCTAGGCACTAAAAAGTTACAACACTAGACCATTCTCACCAAGTATCAGGTATTACAGATACAAAAGTTACAATACGGACCATTCCCATGAAGTATCAGGTAGTACGGATACAGGGCCCTGGTGACAAAGGCTACAGAGAAGGCAGAATTACCGAATGCCTTCTTTGCTAAAGTCTTCACTGCTAACGGCAGCCCTCAAGAATCCCAGAGCCTGGAAGCAAAGGGAGAAAGTCTGGAGAAAGGAAGACTTTCCTTTGGTTGAGGAGGAGAGGATTAGAGATCTGGGCAAGCCTGACATTCACAAATGCATGGGCCCAGACGGAATGTGCCCACGGGTACTGAGGGAGCTGGCGGATGTTGTTGCCAGGCCATCCTCCCTCAGCTTTGAAAAGTCCTGGAGAACTGGAGAGGTGCCTGAGGACTGGAAGAAAGCCAGTGTCACTCCACTCTTCAAAAAGGGCAAGAAGGAGGACCCAGGCAACTATAGGCCGGTCAGTCTCACCTCCATCGCTGGAAAGGTGATGGAACAGCTCATCCTGGATGTTGTCTCCAGACACATGGAGGAAAAGAAGGTGATCAGGAGTAGTCAGCATGGATTCACCAAGGGGAAATCCTGCTTAACCAATCTGATAGCCTTCTCTGATGGCGTGACTGGCTGGGTAGATGAGGGGAGAGCAGTGGACGTTTTGTCCCTTGACTTCAGCAAGGCTCTGTATCCGTGCTACGTGATACTTGATGGGAATGGTCCGTGTTGCAACTTTTGTATCTGTACCACCTGCTATTTGGTGAGAATAGTCTAGTGCTGTAACTTCTTAGTGCCTAGAACAATACCGCTGTGTTAAGCAGGATACAAACAAGTAACTAACAAGGTCATGGAAATCTGTGAGAAAGAACAGCGGTTGGTCACATATAGATTCTGTGGCTTCCAGCCACAGAATCACCATGAGAAGCAGTCAACATGAAGGTCAGAAGCTGAAGAGTAGTGAAATAGCGACCCCCAAAGTCAAATGTGGCCCCAAAATAAGTCTGCACGCGTGTGCAGTATCAGAGCCCGGTTATGCAACCGGGGCGGAGTTGGGCTAGACTCCCTGCACTTGCTGGCCCCAGGTGCCGGGACTCTCGCCTACTGCAAGTAATCATAAATGCCGGAGTTTTCCAAAGGAGGGTGAGGCTGCTACACAACAGAGGACCACGTTGCCTCCTCGGGGACGCCCGAAAAGATTGTGCCTGCCGACTCTCCCTCTCGCCATGCAGACGATCAGGACAAGCACTGAGGTGGTCCGTCTCGAGATTACCATTGGGTCGGTCTGCTTGTAAGTATCTACTAATAAACTGCTTGCTATTGAAGAGTGTTTGTGTGTGTGTGTGCGTGTGAGTTTGTGCTGGCTGGCCAAACCGGATGTTTGGCCCCCGGGAATCTAACTAGAACAGGCTCTTGACACTGTCTCCCCTGACATCCTCCTAGAGAAGCTCAAGAAGCGTGGGTTAGATGAGTGGACAGTGAGGTGGATTGAGAACTGGCTGAAAGGCAGAACTCAGAGGGTCGTCATCAGTGGTGCGGAGCTGGAGGCCTGTGGCTATTGGAGTTTGCCAGGGCTCAGTACTGGGTCCCATCCTGATCAACTTCTTCATCAATGACCTGGACGAAGGGACAGAGTGGCTCCTCAGTAAGTTTGCAGATGATACCAAGCTGGGAGGAGTGGCTGCTACAGCTGAGGGCTGTGCTGCCATTCAGAGAGAGCTGGCCACGCTGGAGGGCTGGGCGGCGAGGAACCTCCTGAGGTTCAACAAGGGCAAGTGCAGAGTCCTGCACCTAGGGAATAATAACCCTCGGTACCAGTACAAGCTAGGGGCTGACCTTCTGGAGAGCAGCTCTGCAGAGAAGGACCTGGGAGTGCTGGTGGATGACAAATTGACCATGAGCCAGAAATGTGCCCTTGTGGCCAAGAAGGCCAATGGTATTCTGGGGTGTATTGGGAAGAGTGTTGCCAGCAAGTCGAGGGAGGTGATGCTGCCCCTCTCCTCAGCCCTGGGGAGGCCTCATCTCAAGTACTGTGTCCAGTTCTGCGTTCCCCAGTAGAAGAGAGACATGGAGCTGCTGGAGAGAGTCCAGCGTAGGGCTACAAAGGTGATCAGAGGGCTGGAGCGTCTGCCCTCTGAGGAACGTCTGCGAGAGCTGGGCCTCTTCAGCCTGGGGAAGAGAAGGCTGAGGGGGGATCTTATCAATGTGTATACTTATACATCCTCCCTTATACATCCTGGGGAGGGTGTCAAGGGGATGAGGCTAAACTCTTTTCAGCTGTCCCATGCGAAAGGACAAGAGGCAATGGGCAAAAAATGAACCACAGAAAGTTCTGCCACAGTATGAGGAGGAATTTCTTCACTGTGAGAGTGACAGAGCCCTGGAACAGGTTGCCCAGAGAGGTTGCGGAGGCTTCTTCTCTGGAGATATTCAAAGCCCACTTTGATGCAACCCTGTCTAACATGCTTTAGGTGACCCTACTTGAGCAGGGAGGTTGCACTAGATGATCTCCAGAGGTCCTTTCCAACCTTACCGATTCTAGGATTCTATGATTCTGTGATTCTACGGAGACGGCTACAGCTTCCAGACAGCTCCCACGAGGAGAGGGCTGGAGCTTCAGTTAGGCTCCTGGCCAGGGCTGGAGGTGCCAGGGCAGACTGCTCAGGGGAAATGAGTCCTACTCAGTGCACGCCAGGCCCTGATGTTCCAGCCCACAGTTTCTGCAGTTCCCTCCTGCAGTCGCTCCAGTTTTGCAGTGCCTCCCTTGAACTGGCACGGTCACAACTGGACACAGGCGAGGCCTAGCAACTGTGGCGTGTCAGCTCACATTGCTCCATGTGCTCGCTCTACAGGAGCTGACGCAGCAAGCACACAGCTAAGAAGGAGAGGCCAGAAGGAGAGTAGACCACTCTGTGCTCACGCTGACTGCCCCTCTTGTCTAGTCTTCCACTGCTGCCAGCAGGTGCAGAAGGCAAGAGCCAGCCAAGCCCTCCAGCAAAGCCAAACCCAAATCCCAACCCAAGCCTTGTGCAGACCACAGGAGAGCGGGACTGGGACTGCTGTGGCTTCACACTGGCTTAGGTACTTAGCGGGGGATGTTGTGTGTTTAGAAAATATGAGTGCATGGCACTCAACTCTGCAAAGATCCTTGGCAGCGTGTTCCCTGGAGCATTCCGACACTTCTTGGGGAACTTCCTTGAGCAGTGCAAGCTACTTGGTACTTCTACAATGCACTTGTCGTGTGTATAGTCAGGCAGGACTGCCTTTGGCCACACTGCCTGCATGCAGGCAGCTCCGCTGCCTTAGTAGTTACTATGTGGGTGAGGAGTGGGAAAGGCAGGACAGCCTCAAGCCCTCTGGGTCTCCCACCACTGCTGAAGAAGGGAGAGAGTGGGCACACTCTTGCTGAGAGGCCTGCTTTCAACTCCTCTGCTCTGCCCGCTGCAATGTATTCCCTGCCTTGGCGTGCTGCTCTCCCATGAAATGAGAACTTGCAGGCTATCCACTCAGCTGCAAAAGCTGCAGCTGCACTAGCTGGGGCTTTCGCTTGGAGTCCAAGGACCCTGCCCTGCCCCCAGAGCCAAAGACAGGGCCCATCTTTCAACGCTGCCAGAAAGGTCCTTTCCTCAGGAGAGATGCAAGCGGAACTAGCACTGCAGGAGCTGAGGGCTGAGGCAGGCTCACTGGCCCTGCAGAGACAAGGTGGCACATGCCTCTGCTACAGATCACAGGACCTGTGGAGGATCCTTTTCAAAGAGTCTCCTTCCTCCTTTACTCTGCAGAATGTTCTCAGAGCAAGCCGAGTGCCCTCAGACTTCCTGGATGCATAGCCATGCTTTGCAGAGACCCAGCGCCTCTCCTGCCTCTCTCTTCAGATGCTCACCACGCACATGCCCTATAGTCTGCCTCAAGAATCAAGCTCCAGGTGGGGCAAAAAAACATGAACGAGAGCTGCCACATCTTCTCTTTTTATTCCGGATTACAGAAACTCTCTTGTCTCGTGGCTCAGCTGGTAGTTCTGCCTTGTCATCACCCCATGAACCTGCACTCGATAAATGCACGTGTACCTGGGGTTCCCCCAGTTGCTCTGCACCTGGAATTCGATGTAGCGGAAGGCTCTGGGCAGCTGCTTCTGTAAAGGAAACGGAGGCAGCCATTGTTGCTCGGGTGGAAAGAGCGACAGCACAGCAAGGGCGCTTCCTCTGCCAGCCCCATCCCTGCTGGGGAACCAAACGCAGCCCTGGCAGAGGAGGCAGCCGTGCTTCCCCTGCCAGAGCCACAAGGCACAGGATGCTTTGGCTCATCCTCCACGCTCTGTCGTCCAAGCACTTGCAGGCAAACCTCAGTCTGCTGCTCGCGTCGTGCCCACACGCACTCCCGGTACCTTGAGGCGGAAGGTCTGAACAGCCTCCTGGTCCACCTCAAACACAAAGAGCCCCAGGAGAGTTTCTGCTGCTGCCTCCTCATCCACGCCCTCAAAGGCAAGCAACAAGGAGAGCACGTCATGCTCAAGCAGAGCTGAAGGAAAAGTGTCTGCTGAGGCGGAACTGGGCAACCCTGCCTCGTGTGCCGCTCCTCTAGCAGGAGCCGAGAAGAGCTTAGTGTGGGTGTGGGTGAGGCTGCTCTGAGCAAGCGCTCCAAGACCCTTGGCCAGAGAGCATTCAGCAAGCCCGAGTGGCATACCACCACCGTGGGCCACCACGCACCCCACGCAGGGATGCAGTGCTCTGCAGAAACCAGCCCACGCTTCTCTGGGAGAAGCCGCCAGGAGAAACAAGGCTCCTTTGCAGCTTTCGGCCAGGGCCGCAGGGCCTCGTTCCCTCCCCGCCCCCCGCGGAGGTGCAAGGCAGAGACTTACGGAGACAGCAAAATCTTTGGGGGCGCTGCTGACTTCCCCGGAAGGAGAGACTGCCTTGGAGATGTGCTCCACGGTGACAGCCATTGGCCAGATCTCCTCAGGCAACCGAATGACCACTCGGCCCTCTGCTATTTGGAAAACCCAGCACTGTCCGGAGGAAGTAGGCAGCTGAAACCAGAAAGTAGCCTCCTTCAGTGGCAAGGCACTGCAAGAGCCCACAGAACTGGCGGCTTTGCGAGCAGCACAGGCCTGCCTTAGTCTCTTGGCTGACATTCTGCATGCAAAGGCACACCAGTGGGTGAAAGGGACAGGAGGGGACTGGTGAACTTGATTTCAGAAGATGGGCAGATGCTAACACTTTTACTTCAGTAATAACAGCTTGCAAGCCGCTGAGGAAAAGCTGCACCTGAAAACAACTACTGGTCTAACAGGGCAAAGAGTAAAACACATTCCTCCCCAAAAGACACAGGCACCACACACATCACAAAGCCATTCGCTGCAGTCCCTGGCCCAGGAAGAATTGCACAGCTACTGGTGGGAAGCAGGTACCAGAAAGCAAGACAGACAATACAGCTCTGCCCCGTGAACTTCCTGACCTGTGCCTACGCACCAAACATGCAGAGAGCTGTAAGACTCCAGGCCCTGCCCCAGACACTTCACAGCAACAGAACTTCCCCTCCTCTTTCCTCTGGGCAAGACATCTGCAACTGTTGAGGGGCTTCACATGCCCGGCTCAGATGACACACTTGTCTCTGCAGACATAACCTGCTGAACTTGCACAGAAAATAAAAACACAGTTGCCTCTATTCAGGTGGTGTGGATTTTCCTAATGGAGAAGGGAGAACAGAGGGAGAAGCTTCCTCTGTGCTGGTTTCCTGGCCCACTTGCCCTCTCAGCTGGTACACTAAGAAGAGCAGAAGATGCTGATGGGCTTTCTCTAACAGCTTAGCCTCCTTAGCACCACTTAGGGCCCCTGTGAAGAGGAGTTCCAGGTCCTTTTTCCAGTCAAAGCTGTGCTCTCATACACAGGACTCCAGGCTCTGCAGAACCACTCCAGATAAAAACAGCTCCAGGCATCTCTTTGACTTGTTTGCTTCCGGCAAGGGCTGCCTGTTGGAAACAAAACACAAAAAAGCATTCATTCATCTCCGTCTTTTAGGCCAACAGAAAATTGCTGCAGAAGCATCAAAGGACACTCAACGACTGGGCAAGACAGTGTCCGTGGATATTCTCTGCAGGGGAAGCAAAGCATCTGTCGGAGAAAAATCCCAAATCTTAACTTTACATGCGCAGTGACAGGCTGTGACCAATAATGCCGATTGGCAAAGGGACCCAACCAGTCAAAGGAGATGTCCACGAAACCACAAGCCCCTTGCTCAGCAGAGCTCAGAAGAAGTAAAGCAAACATCCCGAGAAAAGCAACAGGAAATCTGAGGATGGAATTTCGTTCGGCCCTTCTGTAGATTCATGGTGTCCTTAGAGCCCACAGAGCGGGGGTGCTTCTGGAAGAACAAACACCAGGAAGGTTATCTAAAGCTACTGCATCTGGCTGCGGAAGCTCCCAGGCCACAGCCTGCCAGAAGAAGAGGCTAAGGAAAAGAATCACTATATACGGCCCTGCTCCGATTCTCCCTCCGAGGCGGTACAAGTTCAACACTGTCCAAGAGAGCACCAGGCTGAAAAAAACTCCCGTTGAGCTCAGCAGCCCATCTGCTCTGCCAAGCTCTTGCTGTAACCGTCCTCACTACCTCTACATCAGTGGCAAAGACATCTAAGGATGCCAGGCCAGCTAGCGATTGGTGTTAGGCCACCTAACATACCTGGAAACGGCTGGTTCAAACACTTTGCTGCTGCCAAAACGGGAGCAGGCAGCTGCCTGAGAGAGCTCCAGTCTCAGCTTCTGTTCCCACGCTTCGGTGCTTGCTTGCTTACTACAGAGTTGCCTAGAAACACTTGTCACCCGCTCCAACTCACCTAGGTTCTTCAGTATTCTGAGTATTCTTGAGTATCTGAGGTGTGACTAACTGTGCGCAGCATCACCACACAAGACGTACAGGTGCTCTCGGGAATACTGTGCTTCTCAAGGCTGAAAATCAGAAGCTGCCCACGGACACGGCTGAGATCTGCAGCGGCAGGTCAGCAAAGACCTTTGGAAAGCAAACTCACACACACTCTCCAGGGGCAGCATCTTCCCCGGCTTGCCTTCCTCAAAGGCAGCAATGAGCCCTCTCGCCGTGGCCTGAAAAGACACAGCTCCAGGAGACAAAGTCCTCAGCACACTAACCTCTGCGCAGCAGGCAGCTGAAACAAGGCCTCTCAAGCCTCCGAAGCTAGAGCTTGGAAACTGCAATAGTCTTTCAGAGCACAGCATCACTGCCTTCCTCGGTTTGCTGCTCAGTTAGCCACAGCAGCCTGGTGTTTTGTCTCACAGTGCTTACTTTGAAGGGCAGCGTTCTTTCCACCTGTTTTCATGGCAGGGCTAACAGGTGCAAGAAGCAAGAGCACAAGCTGACAGAAGTCACCAGGACTAGTAAACACAAGAAAGCAGAGGAGCAATGAACACAAGGACAGCAAATGCCTCGTCTCCCACAGCAGGCTGCAGCCCTCGCAACAGCGAGCTTTCAGCCAACCACAGCAGGCATTCTGCGCACCAAGGCAGCTCAGACAGTAACCTGGAAGGTCTGGAAGGTGGTCAGCTTCCACGGCAACTGAACTGACAGTGCCACGGGAAACAGAGGTGACCACTCGGGAGTCCGACAATCGGATCTGCAACAGCATCTTCTGCTTGTGGAGGCTGCGTAAACCAAAAACACCCTTTCTCCTCAGGCCACAGCACTACTCTGCAGCCTTTAGGAAGACCTTCTTTTGCTAGCCCTTTCCAAGCCCAGTGCTAGCAAGCAAGCACAGCCTGACTAACAGGCAATGCAAAAACATCTTGATCATGCAGACAAGTGCGAGAAGGATATTCTGCACACACAATCAATAAACCAGCACGATTTCAGCATGGCTGCTTTCAAACTCTGCAACCACGTGCTACTGCTTCCACGCTTAAAGAGATGCAAGAAAGCCACAGAGGTGCTTTGCTTTGAACAAGCGTTAAGAAGCTCAGCAAAGACTCCCTAGATAGGCCTGCAGGTGAGACTCAGACTGATCATGCTCATTTCCACAGTCAGGCTTGTACTTCTCATCTCAGTCCTTATCAC
This sequence comes from Rhea pennata, assembly GCF_028389875.1. NCBI lineage: Eukaryota > Metazoa > Chordata > Aves > Rheiformes > Rheidae > Rhea > Rhea pennata. The sequence continues at coordinate 630,522 of NC_084691.1, read as the reverse complement.
AACTGAAAGGCAAAAGATGCATCGTGTAGCTCACCAAATGCCTAAGAGGAGACTCAACACATGCTGCAACCTTGTACTGTGAGTCAACTAAGCTGATGCATGGTGGGCTTTGAAGTGTTACACTCAACAGGCAAGAGGGGAAGAATTCAAAGAGCGCAGTGCAGAGTGCTCAGAATGGCACAGCAACAAAAGACATGACAGCAGGAATCCTCCCTGAAAGTGCCATCTGCCGAAGAATGCTGCCCCTTCCCAGGGGAAAAACAACTGGCACAACAGCATTCTTCACTCAACAACATACATGGAAGAGGGCAAATATTTACGGCTGAATATACTCTATCATCTTTCCCTAAAACAGAAATGATAAACAACAGAAGCTTACCTCTGCACTGCCTTGCTTCACTGGTTTGTCCTGCTCATGGGACTCTTTAGTCCCTTCATGTCTGCAGGCTGTTCCGCTGCTCTCCAACGCCTGAGAGAAGCACAGAAAGACAGAACTCAGCTCTTGTCACTGCTGTCCCAGTCGATTCTGAGGAATCCACCTCCTAGCTACGAAAGGCTTTTTGCAGTGCTGCATCCGGCTACGACCTCTGTTGCCTGCATGAGCAGGGGAAAATATCCTGTCAGCACCTAGCACAATTCTTCCAGAGCAACAAGGTGAGGAGAGAAGGGAAAGCTGGGCTCCTTTCCCACTTTCTTCCCTCAACGCACAGCAGGAGCCCTTTCTTTCTCTGCAGCACTTTCACTACCTGGGACACAGGCAAGCCACCAGCACCTCCTCTGTCAAGCGCTTGGGCATCTACTGCGGAGGAATACTGCAAACCAGGTGTTATCCTGCAAGGCAAAACTTGGATGTTTCCAACCACCCTTGCACCCAAAGCACTGTTAGCTCACTCTGACTAAAGACCACCTCACTGAGTGACAAACACGTCTTGAAGACGTTCACTTGCATTCTAGAGGCTAGTCAGGAGGCGGATTATCCTCCGTTGGAAGGGAGCACGAGTAGAACCATGCAGACTCTGAAGACCAAGCAAACACACACACATTGCACTGCTTCCTACATGCATCCCTTCGCCTCCAAAAATAGCTATTTTTGTCACCAAGCATCCACCTTTGCAGAGGGGAGACCTACAATGGACACTCATGCTATCCCATGGTGCTTTCGAGGCAGGCAATCCAGCAGGGTAACAGAGAGCCCAGCTGGCCCCAAAGATCACCGCCCTTCATAGCTGCACTGAAAGAGGGCAACGTGTTGAGAGAAAAAATTCAAGCCGACTTGTAAGGAGAAATAAATGTACAGAGCTCTATGCTTAGGCGTGCTAGTGCAGACAGCTAATCCTGACTGCCTGAGGAGAAAGTCTCAACTCCAACAAACAAGCCTGTGAAAGCTCGTGAGAACTGAAGTAGGGCAGCTGCTAGCGGGTTCGTTCTGAGACTCCACACTGGCCCGTACTAGCCATTTTGCAACAACAGAGGCTGCTTCTGGCTCTCCAGCAGAGCTTCTCAGTTGCACCACAAGACAAGCTTTCCTCAAATAAATAGTAATGCAAACAATGCAACCAGGCTTGTCCAGAAAAGCTGCAAGTCACTTACTTCTTTTGGAAGCTCTGCCATCACAAAAAACAACCCACCAACAAAATTGCCAGCAGTTACAAAGGAATTAGTTAAGAATTTTCTGTAACTCCACGATTAAGCTAAGGAAAAGGTGCCCAAGGGGGCACCAGGGCTTTATCATCTCCCGTCCCTGCAAGCGGCCAGCCACTACAAAGCAATGGTCACTGCTGTGAGGTGAGAACACAGTTCAGCCTACACCACAGAAACCCACTGGCACACTAAAGCCTCTCTCATACACTTTCGAACGCACATTTTCCCTTTCACATGAACCTTACAAAGCCACTTCAGCCACAGCGATTTTTCTTTCTGCCTTTTCTTTCTTTCTTTCCAGGCACACCTTGCTGCCTCCCATAGCTTCCGACAGAGGCACAAGGAGCATAAGTGCTCTGGCTGATTTACATTTCCTCCACCTAAACATTTTAGGCTTTCCGCTCAAATGCACTGGCTGCTGCCCATGGCTAGAGGCACGCAACCAGAACACAATGCCTGGACTACAGGTCACTCTACTGACATGAGATCCCTCCTGCTGGCAGCAGAAGTAGAGTAGCCTCTCACATTCACGCAGCACGGTAACATCAGGCCTAGGGCTAGCTCCCACGACACCTCCTCAGGCCACGGGACACACAGGTGGTCACAAAGAGAAAAGAACGGATGAAAAGCCACACAGTTGCAGTCACAAGGACTTAACAGAAGAGCCAGGGTTTTCCGCAATACATGACACCTACGAACAATAAGGCGTCTTCATTACTTGAACGATGGGTAACCCCTCCCTTTCTCCTCCTTGCGCCAGTCTGGCCACGCTCTTCCACCCAGGCCTCCATGGGCAGAACCTCCCACCAAAACACAGGAAGGCCTCTCTACCGGCAGCTACTGACACCGCTGCAGCATCTCAGCAGCACCCCACACACCTTGCCCACTCAGACACAGCTACTTCTCCCACCACCACCACATCTCTCCCCCCTTTCTCACAGGCCTTCCAGCAACACCCCTTCGAGCACCCAACGCTGCTTTCTCAGTGCTGCTAGCAACAATGGACTACCCAGGCTGAGATGTAAAGCTTGCCTCCTTCCTCAAGGAAAGCGACACGCTAAAGAGTACTGAGCCACTGAAGGTCCAAAGCTAATGAGTTCATCCTGACCTTCTGAAAGCTCCAGGAAAAGAAAAGTCTACGTCCGACAGGGAAGAAAGACAGAAAAGCAACTCACAAATACCCACTTTAATAAGGTCCTGCTAAAGCTCTGCTCCGGAGCTCGGTCTGCGCTGCACGCTTCCTCACTAGGCAGAAGGCAACAGTTGCTGGAACTATTTTGTCAAGTGATTCACAGCTGATGCAAAGAGTAGGAAACACTGTAAGTCTTCTTCAAGCTTTCTTCAACAAAATCTCGTCTTTGCAGCTCTTTGGCTCCCAGTCCCAGCCAGTAGCATCACTACTGGCTAGTCTCACAACGTGACCTTCAGGGCTAACAGCTTAACTACGCGGCCATGCTTGTAAGGAATAAGGTTATTGGGGTTGAGGAATATTGGAAACGTTGGGAAAGACAGGCCATAACCTGTCAATGCTCTGAAAACACTTGCCGTGCAAGGGCTTGCTCACATCCTTCCCCTTTGCCCGGTGAGGACAGTTCATCACTTGAAGCTGAAGAAAAAAACACTTAAATTTTCACAGTTAATCACGAACAACTGAAAGCTGCACTGCCCCGCCACACTACAACACCAGCTCCTGCCTGTCTACTTTCCCCACCAGTTGCCCACGCACACCCAGAGCGTTTCTGCTTTCCACCAGGCCAGAGCATTCAGCGGCAGAAGCAGCAAAGAAAGCAGCTGCTCTGTTCCGCTCACTCCTCCACGGCTGCCTGCGGTGCCACCAGTGCTGCAGCTCTCACACCTCAGGCCTTCTCGGCCCCTGACAGGCCGCAGCGCAGCCAAAAACCCCCTCTGTGTCCCTGGGATGCTCACAGGCAGCAGCCGCCACAGCCCAGCACAGAGCTTTCTCACCCGCCCCTCCCCGAGCCTCGCCCTGGCCCCAGAGCAGAGCGGGGCCCTGCGGCAGCAGCGCCCGGCAGCAGCGTTTCCCCGCGGACGCTGCCCTGCAGCACAAGTGCCGCAGCCCAGGGCCAGCGCGGGCGCCGCTGCCCCTCGCTCACGGCCTGGGCCGCGGGCAGCAGCCACCGCCGCAGGCTCCACGTACAGGAGCAGCTGCCGCGCGGCAGCGTCGCTCTGGGCTCCCTGTGCAGCCGCCGCCAACGCCCGTCGCTGCCGCAGCTGCTTCTCGGCGGCCGCAGAGCGGCGCCGCGCCAGGGCCAGGCGGCGGCGGGGCCAGCGGGCACCTGCGCCGGCACCATGGCCACACGGGCCCCGCCCCCACCGCCGGAAGTGACGCCTCCCGCGCCCAGGACCCTCCCACCCGGCGCTCCCCCATTGGCTCCCGTGGGGCTGGGAAAGACGGAGGCGGGGCGGGCGTGAAAGGGTCGTCAGTGCGCGTGCGCTGGGCGGGCCTGGGGCCGCGGGGGGCGGGTCCCCGAGGGGAGGGGCGGAGCAGTGACGGGGTGGGGCGGAGCATGCGCACTGGCACGGAGGAGGGCGGCGAGGGGCGGGGCCGGGGCGGGGCGGGGCCGGGAGGCGGCTGCTGCGGCGCGGGGCGGCGTCTGCCGGCGCGGGGCCGCCCGGAGCCTTTAGCCGCGGCGCCGGGAGCTGCAGCGCCGGGGCCGAAGGCCGCTGTCGGGGCGGAGCGAGCGGCTGTGCGTGCGGGGGGGCCGGAGCCGCCGCAGCCCGGCCGTGTGCCAGGAGCGGCTGGGCGAGGCCCGGCCGGGCCTGGGCCGCCTCCGGCCCCACGGGAGCCCCCGGCTCTTGCGCCCCTGCTGCGGGCGGCCCCGTGGCTCGGAGCCGCCTGCGGTGGAGGCTGGTCAGGGCCGTCTCGGCTGCGCGGGGACCCTCAGCATCAGTGTCAGCACAGGAGCTTCACCCCCCCCGCTCCTCCGTCCCACACCGGGAGCCCCAGGGAGCCCCAGAGCAGCCCCAGAGCAGCACACGCAAGGGAGAAAGGAGGGGAAACGCTGTGATGCAGCTGCGGGGGGAAGCCCAGGCAGCAGAGACCGCCAGGCCCTCGGCACAGCACACCGAGCAGCGGCAGGGGAGCGGCACCCGGGCCCGCGCCAGGAGCTGTGCCCCTCTGCTCTGCCGGAGGTCTGGCTGCAGCGCAGGGGGCTGGTGGCCTGGCCCCGGGGCCTGCAGTGTGGCGGCTCTGCGGGTGGCAGAGGGCACGCGGGTCTTGCTTTGAGGGGGATGGCTGCACGGGAGGGGTGTGTGGGCGTTGGCCAGGTTCCCCCTCCTGCAGCATTTCTGCTTGAGTTTCCGCTCCTTCTGTGGCCCTGGCTCCAGTGCCTGGAGCTTTTCCTGCAGCAGCTCTTTCCCTGTGCTGCGTCTTGGCCCTGTCTTGAGTGCTACCTTCTGAAATAGCAGCATGTGCTGAAGGGGAATGAGTTTCCAGAAGGATGAAGTTGCCTTTAGCACAAACTTCCCAATTTCTTCAGCAGGACTTCAGTAGCATCTTGACGGCAAATATTCCGTGTGTCCTACGAAAGCTGCAGTTCTGTTGTAAGAAGTCTTTGTGCATCTGATCCAAGAGGGAGAGAGCGCAGCAGTGATGGTACCAGCTGCCCTGGGGAGCCTAACTTTGGCAAAAGCATGATTTCTGTTGAAAAAAGACCAAAGTATCCCTGGAGCACCTGCTATTCTTTTGGAAAGGAAATAGAAAAACCAAATACCAAAAAGGAAAAGAGCCCTTAGAAACTGCTTTCAGTCTCTGTTCCTGAGGCAGAAGTTTTCAGAAGGCTTCCTCTTTGTCTTAGCCGACGTACTGCTTTGACTCCTGCCTTCTGCTTGGTGGGGAGGTGTGCAGCTGAGAGTTTTTGAAAGACCTAGTTGCTGAGCCCTTCTTGAGCAGTGTCTTAGAGATGTTCCTTCGGGCATCTTTTTGAAATCCTGAGAACTTGCATTTAACCTGATGCCAAGTGCCAGGTTGACAGCGCTGAGCGGGGATTCCCTGCCAGTTTTCTGCACAAGCAAACTGCCAAGGGCAGGACCGTGGTTTCAAGGTGCTGGAAGAATGTTTCAGTCACTGCGAAGGAATTGGTTGAGGTTTTGTGGCAGTCAGTTGTCAGCGCTTCCTGCCCCGGTGACGGCAGCCACGTCGGCTGTGTCGCCGTGGGGCGAGCGCAGCACCGTGCCCACCGCCCTCCCTCACCACCAGGTTTCGTGCACGGGGCCATGGCTGGGTGAGAGCAGCCATAATGCCCAGCCCAGGCAGGACCTCCAGTGGGGTTGTCCCTGCTGCACGACCTGCATGGGGTCAGGGGCAGCCCCCGAGCATCCCATGCAGTGCCTGCCTCCAAGTGGGTGAGGGGGGCGTGGGGAAGAGTATGGCTGTGCCCCTCTGTGACACGGGCTGTGCTCACAGGGGACATCCTGTGTCACAGTGACCGCTGCCCTCTCACACACGGACAAACCTCTCCACACACGTCCTGGCCAGGCTGGCGGAGCCCAGGCACTGGAGCTGCTCTCGGCACCAGTCTGCTGCGAGGAGCCGCCAAGGCCGAGCGGGAGTCAGCGAGGGGAGGCCGGGGCAGCACGGGCTACCGTGAAGTGTGGAAGAGGAGGAGGAAGAGGAGGCGGTGGTGTTTCCTCATCACCTCCTGCTGTAGGGGTGACCCAGAGCAGGGAGGAGAAGGATGGAGCTCTGGGACGCTGGCCACGGGAGGCAGCGTGGACAGCGGGTGCCAACGCTTCCCTTAGAGGGTAAGAAGTTTGGGAGCGCTTCCCCGGGAGCTGTCACAGAGATCATTAATGCTGAACATGGCTGTGGAAAGTGTGCTTGGAGGGAGCTGGAGGCTGCGGCCAAAGCCCCGACTGATGGTCCTCTCTGGCTCAGGTGCCAGTGTGGCTGCCAGGACTCCTGCGTCCCAAGCATGATGCCCTGCCATCTCGTGGCACCGCTGGGCAGAAGTCCCGGTGGTGAGGGACCCTGCTGGCCTGGCAGAAGGGGCTCGGGCAGCCCAGCTCCTGCTGGGAGAAAGTACTGGAGCTGCTGCAGTAGACGTGCAGAGCCTGGGCATGCAGGGATGCCATACGGGGAGACTTGCCCTGCAGGGGAGACCCTGCGGATGCTCTGAGCCCCTGAACTGCCATGGGCACAGCATCGTGCCCTCGGCATCGTGGAAATGCATTGCTAATATCCCGAGGGAGGGGGCCGCCCTGTTAGAGCTGCGTCTGGAAGGAAAGGAGCCCTGCCTGAAGAAGGCTGAGGGGTCCTGCAGCTGTTGCTGGGCTCTGGAGAGGCTGCTGGGAACACCTGTGCTGGAAAGGAAACCTTGGACTTCTGTTCAGCTCAGCAGGGCTTTTTGGGCAGGATCCCAGCCACTGCCTCTACTCCTTCCCCTTGGTTCTCCTTGTAGCTGCAGACTGGTAGAGCAGGCTTTGAGCTCGGGGCACACTGTGGATGTCCCATGGAAAGGTGTCTGCGTGCTAATGGCTCTGTTTCAGCTCCAGACCCCTCCAGGGAGCAGCTACAAGGTTCTCACCTCAAGGTGGTTCCCACCTTAGCTGCTGAGTGCCTGTCGGCACTGGGCTGACATTGGGGAGGGGGAGGCTCTTTGAAGACGCTTGCACTTGCCATCTCCTTGCTTCGGCATGTGCTGAACGGTTGTGAGGTGGCCCACCCTAGCATGACGTGCCTTTCCCTTATTTTGCAGAGCGCCTTGCTATCTGGGAAGGTGTATCGGACTACATTGTACGGCAGCTGATGCTGAACCAGGTGGGTTTGCCGTCCTGGGCCTCCTCAGGAAAGCCTTCTTGTGCATGTTCTGTGAGGGGAGGGATGACCTCTCTGCTTTTCCTGGTAGTTTGGAGAGGGTGAAGAGGAGAGGGGTGAACATCTCTAGGAAATTCTTCCAAAGAACCTCTCCAGGGCTTCTCCAAAGCGTTCCAAGGGTGGGCAGGCCACCAAGCACCGTTGCCATGCGCTCACAGGTTAGCAGCCTCTCCACCTAAGAGTCTCATACGTCTCCTCTTCTTTGCTGTTTTCAGGGAGTCCGAATTATTCGGCTTGGGACCTTGGACGTTGTTACTGAGCAACTTGGGGGTGGGAAGGCTGGTCTCCTGACTGTTCGCAGACCCGTCTTCCGCCTTGCGCAGAATATTGCAGCGGTTCACGGCCTCACCCACCGTGAGGCCTACGCTCCTGGTAAGAAGACAGGTGGAGACTGTTGCTTGCCCTGGGGACCTCTCTGGGGAGTGCACAACTGCTGTTTGTCAGTGACTGTTAGAAATTGAGAATTGCGTCACCAGGTCCTGAGAACAGCTTCCGATTTTTTAAAATAATCCAGACATCATTATGCGCATTACCACTATACTCCCTCTCTGGATGTCTTGCTTGAACAGCTATGCACTTCTGAGGTGCTGAGGGTAGCTGGAAGGCTCTGACGGGCTGCGGTGCAATGCTTGTGTTCTCCTTCCTCCTTGAAGCCATGAGACATGGCACAGCTAAAGCTCTCCCAGGCTGGAATGCACAGAGTGGAGGAACTTGCCCCCCTTGCTGCTCTCCTTGTCCTGCCGTCATGTGTCATGTTCCTAGGAGATGGCAGGGACCCGTTCCTTCTAGCTGTGTGGGGAGGAAAATGTTGCAGTACACTTGGCACACGCGCTTGTAGAGTGCTTGGGAGTTGTCCTGGGGAGGGATGGTGTCAGCTTCCCCCATGAGCTTTTCCCGCACGTTAAAGAAGACAGCCCCGAATCAGGGTCCTGCTTGGAGAGCTCCAAGCTGCTGACACTCTGGTCTTGCCTGCTCAGGCGCTCTGTTAGTGACTGTGTGGCTCTTCTGCTGCTTCCTAGGTCACAAGCAAGCTGAGCCCCTGAAGTATGCTCGCATAGCCTCGGACATCTCTGTGCCTCGGAAAAGAGTGCAGGCCTGCATAGAGGAGACCGTGCATCTTTTCTGCCGCTGCCTGGAGAGCGGGAAGAATGTTGCCTTTGTTCTGAAGCACGTTGGCATGCTTGTCATTCAAGGAAGCAACGTGAAAATGAGGTTCTACAGAGACTTGCTGCAAAGGCTGAATGGGACGGCACAGCTGGTAGCAGCTTCTCTTAGGGTACCGTTTCCATTTCTGTGCCGCTGCTTCTAGTCCTTTGGAAATCCTAGCCAAGTGGATGGAGTTTTACTGGCCTGCCACGACCTTTCTGGGCACCCGCATAGCTGTGGCCTCGAGTACCGGCAGCTCCCTGCCCCGTTCTTCTGGAACATTCTGAGACCTTGGTGGCGGAGCAGAGCCTGGGAATTTCTGTACTGGGTCCAACCAACGCTCCCTGCAGCCCAGGGTCCCGTTGTGATGTGGTCAGGGAAAAAGATCAAAGGAAAGGGCAGGCTGATTATGTATTTTCTTCCTGGAGATCTCGCCTTCCAGCAAGCTACAGTTTAGCGCCTTTTTGCGTTAGGATCATGTTTGAATTGGTGACGGGAAGCGGAGACACAAGCAGACCAAGGCCCAGCTGGCAGCAGACCCCTTTTGCCGCTGTCACTGTGTTGGTCTAGTTGTGCTGAGCAGCTCTTCCGAGGGCCCCTGGAGGCGGAGGAGCCCAAAGCAGGGCTTTTCCTGATGTGTGCATCTGCACGCTGCTAGTGGTGGCCACAGAGAACATTATTGCAGCCCATGCTCTTCCCCAGGTCTGTAGCTGAGCCCCGTCCTTCCCGTGGGCTTTCAGGTGCAGCCAGAAAGAGGACATGTGAGAGCAGTTCAAGCTGAGCCCCTTAGGACTAAGCTGGAGATGCAACTTAGCCGTAGCCCGGCCCTGGTTCCCAGCTCTGTCTCTTCCTTCCGTCCGAGTCTGTGGTGTCTCTTCAGGCCATTCTCTGGGCCAGGGGTTTTCTGCCGCCTTTGTTCCAGGGAGTCCCAGGGCAGGACCCTCAGCAGCCCCTTGAGTACACCGCAGAGGTTTGGCCCTCCCAGTTGTTACCCACTGTACAAAGGCAAAGGCTGGGCTTTTTCTCTCACCACCTCAGGGGTGCAGAGGCAGCGGCCTGAGTGTGAGGAGACCCTGGGGGGGGGGCGGGTTACTGCCACCGCTGAGCCGCCCTCTGTTCTCAGCTCACGAGGCATCAACTCAAGGCATCCGGGAAAAGGCAGCAGCCAGGAAGGCTGGCTAGTGCAATGCCTTCTCCTGTGCTTGCCTCCATCGGCCTCTGCGTTGGGAAAGACCTGGTGCCTGGGCTGAGTCTCTGGATTCCTTCCCTTGCCCAAAGCCTGCCAGTGCTCTTACCCTTGCTCACTGATTTCCCGGCAGCTGCTACGGTGTCTCTGTGAGGGGCTGTTGAGAGGAAGGCAGTTCTTTGTTGCAGCATTGCTGAGAGGAAGCTGCTTCTCTGAGCAGTGGGAAGATTTGCTGCCCTTGTGAGCCCTGAGCTACTCGTCTTGGCATCCTCTCACCTGTGTCTCTCGCCTTGCAGATGCCAGCGATGAGGGATTCAGTCCTCTCGGGCACCAGAACTGCTGCTTCTCAGACCCTTTCTGGTCGTGTCATTGTCTTTCCCGAGTGAGTCCATTTGCTTCTTAGCGGCTGGCTCCCACAGGAGATGGGAGGTGGTGTGCAACGGCAGCCGAGAGGACTGAGGTTGCAAGGAGCTTTCTCACGGGAAGGAGGGGGAAGGCCTGGAAGAGCTTGATGAGGAAGCTGGTGCCCCCCGGCGGGTGGTGGTGGGTTTGTGGTTCCAGGAGGACTTCTGCACGTTTCTCAGCTTGCTACTACACTCGTCCAGGATGGGGCATAGTCTGCTTTGGAAAAAGATGGGCTTCAGAGAAGCTCCCCAGTACCACTGTGTGCCCATTATTCCCCCAAGGTGCCAAGGAAGGGTGGTGCCCTGCGTCCCGAGTGATATGTTTTTCCTGTGTCCAGGTACAAGCTGGAGAGTGTAGCTGGGAGACCAGCTGTGAGGCGCGTGGCACGTGCGAAGGCGAGGCAGGAAGAGGAGAAGAGAGAGGCTGACTGCGGTGGCAAGAAAGGTAATGGCAGAGCTGATTAGTGTCCGGGGTTTGTGCCTTGGCCGCCAGGGCTCCTGGCTGGGGCATCAGAGCCAGGGTGCCAGTGTGATGGCTCGGGCAGCCTGAGGCACTAGACGTGATGCTGCTTAGCCGTTCTGGGAAAGCTCATGAGGGAAGCAGGCCTCAGGGCAGCCCAGCCCTCCCACCTGCAGTGGATGCCTCCGAGTTACACTTTCCCCCACTTGCAAGGGGAATCCATGCCCTGGTGTGCATTGGAAGCTACTCTTGTGTTGGAGGAGGCGGTGCAGAAAGGAGTCAACCGTGAGGCCAGTCAGAGGTTGGGCCTGGAGCTGTAGGTAACGCAAGGGTTCACCTGTCTCAGGGATTCGTGTGTTTGTCTCTGAGGGGAAGAGTCACCTTGAGGAGCTGGTGAAAAGTCTGGCAAGCTGTGCCACGACTTCCTTTCATTTTCAAAGCAAGGTGTAACCTGTCTTTCTGAATTTCTCATCCTCATGCCCAGAACAATGCCTTTGCCTTGACGGTGTCAAGAGGGGACCTGTCGGCATAGGAGAACAGTAGAGAGATCCAAGACTGTGTTCCCCTTGAGTGAGCTTCCTGCCCCCAGAGAGACTCTCTGAGGTCAGCAGCACATGCCCACAAGCCCCCTTTTCCAGCATGTGACTGGGCTAGAGCATGAGAAAAGCAGTAGCAGAAGAAATGATGCTGCACAGTAAAAACGGCAAGTTGGACAGGAGCCAGTGTCTGGACGGGCCTAGGAGTGCCCAGGAAACAAGGCTGTAGGCATGGGAGTTTTACCACAGGCTTGAGGAGATTTGCATATCCTTCCTGTTCCAGAAGTCTCCACAACACTGTCCCAAAGTGTCTTCTTGTCTCCTGCTTTCAGGAAATCTTCCTGGCAAGCACCTCGTCTTGCAAGAGCAGCCTCCTCAACGCAGAGCAACTGCAGTCACTCTGGAGAAGGGAAGGGGAGACAGGGGCAAGGGCAAAGCTGCTCCTGGCAGGTGAGACAGTTGTGGAAGTGGATGAGGGTGAGCCTGTACTCTTGGGGTTGTTTGAGGGAGACCTTTCCTTTGGACACCGTGTTTCTAGCAGCTCTGAATGCCTTTGAGCATGTGTCATCCTGACTGCTGATGCCTTGGTGGCTGGCCAGCAGCCAGGGAGTTCTTGGGAGACCCCCATGTTTGCTTCCTGTTTCTCCCGCCTCTGCCTTCAGGTTACAAGGTTTTTGGAGACTCGGTGCACACGTAGCCTGTGGGAGATGAGTGCCCTTTTCTGAGAGCCTTCATGTTTAAGTACCCAGCATCCCTTTCTGCTGGGGACAAGAGTACTGGGGGCCTATAGGCATTGTCTGAGGATGGGGGCAAGACTGAATGCTCTTGCAATGCCTTTCAAAGAGAGGAGATGTTTGTGGGAGCTTGGTCCCATTCTCTGGGCTGTTGCCAAGGGGCAACGAGTCCCAAGTCAGAATGGCTTAAACATGCGGGAGCTCTTTCTTGGAAGGGAAAGCATGTTGCTTTGCATGGCAGAGTGAAATTGCAGTCATCCTGGCACCCAGGATACAGAGCAGAGAGTCTTGTCCAGATTTCAGTTTGACATGGTGAGGCTGAAGCCTTCTCCTTCCTCTGAAAAGTTGTCTTGTGGCTGGCCCAAGAGAGTGGCAGGGACAGGTAAAAGGCAGGCACGCTTTGCTGCCTGTGTAACTTGCTCCCTCTTGGGCCCTGGCTCCCCATGATACTACATTTGACGTGCCCAAACACAGAGTATTTTGGACCAGGGAGCAGTGCTAAATGGAAGTGCCAGGCAAGGCGGTGGGGTCGGGGGGAGTGGTGTCTCTCAGAGCCTGTGCCTGCAGAAGAGCTGGCCCCACTGCTTGCTGTGTCAAGAGGGAGCCTGGATCTGGGCATCGTGAGGATTTTTGTGGGCATGCTTTGTTGGTTTAATGCTGGGGGCATTTCAGCCTGGGGGTCTCTGTGCCTCTGTGGAAATGAACACGTGCATTTGAACCCAGGTGCTTGCCCTGCAGAAGTGCCATGTGCTGCAGAAGCAAGAGCCCAGCTGGTGAGCTTGGGGTGGAGACCAAACTGCCCCTGTGCTCACACCGCCTCCCACTGCTGTGCGTTTGCAGTGTGCTCGCAGCCGCGCAAGGGAGCTCCTTGAGCAAGGTGGAGAAAGGCAGGAGGAAGGCAAGTGCGGAAGGCAGAGGCGCAGAATCGTCAGCAAAGCCAAAGCCAAAGCGAGAAAGGGCATCACTGAAGGCCACGAGAGAAATGGAAGAGGCTGAGAGGACCCAGGTACAGGAAGCGTTTTTAAACCTTGAGACAGGAAAAGCCTTTCTTCTACTCTGGGGGATCTGAGGCTCGAAGGTGCTTCGGGGACCTGTCCCAGGTGCCTTGAAAGGCATCTAGAGGAGGCCAAGAACCATCCGGAATGGGCTCTGTGGTCCAAGAGAAGTGCTAGTGTTAGTAAAGGGCCGTTGCGGGTCTGTTGGGTGTTAGGGAAGCAGGAAGTGAGGCCATGTGCAGTCCCGGTAAGGGTTAAACGTGAGGTCCGCCTGGCTCTTTAGGGTCATTCTGTGTGCTGTGCTGAAGCCCACAGCAGGGCTGCAGCCTTAGCTCCCGCTCAGCCCACAGCAATTCCTTCCCCTCCTTTGCTCTGCTATATGCGAGCTCTGTGCCTGAGTGAGAGGGTCTGTCTGGCAGTGGTGGTAGGCCTTGGTGAGGCTGGGACATGTCCTAAGGGCAACTGCAGCATCCCTGCCTGAGCAGGGGTTTCCGCTGCCTTGGGTGCCTGAGGCAGCAGCAGTCTTGGGGGCTGCTGAGGACCCAGCTCCTGCAGTCGCTGGCTGCTGTCGTGCAGGATGTTCAGTGTGTCCGAGTGAGGAGAGACCTAGCATGCAAATGCTGCTCTGATGCCAATGCAGATTCGGCGGATGTCACAGACGCTGACAAACCTGCGGCCTGACCTCCGCCTGCCGATGACCAGCCAGGATGAGAGGGCCGAGGATCCCCCTCGAGCGAGAAAGCCGAGCATTGAGGATGTGTACATCTACCACCTGGGGCCAGAGGAGGAGGAAACGGTGTTTGTTTACTTCTCCCACATAGACAAGAAGAAAGAGCAGCAGTCCTCAGAAGAGACGGTCTGCGGAGTGAGTGTGTGTGATTGTGAGGGTGAGAGCAGAGCTCGGGAGGGCTTGTGAGGATTGTGTGCTCTGAGCTGCTGAGCCTGGCAGCAGGCCTTGCTTCTGGAGTTCTGCTCTGGCAATGGCCATTCTCTCTGCTTGTTGTTGATGTGAGGAGCGAGGCCCCGGTGGGGTAGTGGGGTCCGGTGGGGAGCAGCAAGAATGCACTGGTGACGCATGAGTTTCTCCCGGAGAGCACCTTGAGCTCCAGCGTTTCTGGGTTGTCGCGCTGCTGCAAAGTGCTCCTGTGGGGAGTCGCTGGTGGGTGTTGTGGTGTGGGCAGCAGCAGTGCACAGTCGGAAGGTTGTCTGAGAATCTGTGTGCATGTGCAGGATTCGTCCACTTGCTGGATGATGGAGGAGTGGGAGATATATAAAGGAGAGTCATCTGCAAGCTACAAGGCCAGCGGCACCTGCCTGAAAAGGTACGTGTGGCCCAGGTGCAGCAAGGCCTGTGGCATTTGGATAGCGGTGCCCGCCTGCGGGGTGAGAAAGACACATTGCTGGGTGGTGGAGCTGTACTGGCCCAGGAGGCTCTGCTTTTGCTGGGCATGGGAACGACTCGGGTAGACCCTGTGGGCAAGCACCTCTCAGCATCCTCCAGCAAGTAGGAAAAACTTCTCTGGAGCTGTGGACTGTAAGTCCAGTTGGGAGTGTATGTGCACAGGGCCTTTGGGAGAGAGGAGGGCTCCATGCCGAGTGTAAGAGAGAGTGTGTGCCCGCTCTCGCAGGATGCTTTCCAAGCCAAGTGTGCGTGTGCTTCGAGCAGCAGCGAGCAGCCTAGTGCAGGAGGCAGAGAAGAGTCAGGTGGAAGAGGTGGGAGGAAGGAATGCTGCTGCGGAAGCGGAGTGCCTCAGGTGCGTATCTCCCCAAACGAGCGTGGCTTCCCTTTGTGCAGTGCCCTTGCTTGCCCGCCCGGCAGCACGGGGGAAGGAGGGTCTTTTGCGGAGAGGTGTGAGGGGACAGCGAGCAGCAGGCTTGCAAGTCTGTGTGCCTGGATGAGGTGGCCCTTCCACCAAAGGCTGAGTTGTTGGTGCCTCAGAGGAGGATTTCCACGTGGGCCAGGAGTGCTGGAGGAATGCCGAGTCAAAGGGACAGAGCAGTGGGCATTGCCAGTGTTTCAGGTTTCCTGAGTTCCCTAGAAACTTCTTCTTTGGACTACAGGCTGTTTTTATGCCTGGCACGCAAGAGTGCAGGGATGGGTAAATGGTAGGCATGCTTTTGTCCCTTGAGCACTTGCTGCATTCTTGCCCGAGAGTCGCCAGTGCAAAAGCATTCTCCATGCCTAAACCCGGAGGGTTAGGAGCATGGAGCTGTGGTGAATGCAACTGCCAGGGTGGGGGTGTGGGTTAATGGTGTCTTCCGCGGCCTGTGCTTGCAGAAGAGCTGGCTTCTGTCTGTGCTGCCTCAGGAGGGAGCCTGTATTTGGGCATCTGGAGCTTTCCTCTGGGCATGTCGTGTAGGCTTGCCGTTTCAGCTGGGGCGATGTCTGTCTCTGTGGGAGTGAATGCCTTTAGTTGAAGCCACGTCATTGTCGTGCAGAAGTGCCTTGTGCTGCAGAAGCAGGTGCCCAGCTTGTGAGCGTGGTCTGGAGAGCAAAGTCCCGCTCTGCTCACACCAGACCCCCGTGCTGTGTATTTTCAGTGTGCTCCCAGCCATCCGCGGGAGCTCCTCAAAGAAGCTGGAGAAAGGCAGGAGGAAGCCAAGTGCGGAAGGCAGGCTGCCAGCTGTGAGCCCTCCTAATAAAAGCCAAGAGAGGGCAGGGCAGGTACGTGATAGTGATTGAGGTGGTTCTTGTGCCACAGGGGCGTGTGGCAAAGCGCGGTTCTGCGGGCAGTGGGTAGAAAAGCCCTCTTCCTCAGAGTTCTTTCGAGCCCGCCGTGACCTTTCCAGGGGCTTGCTTGAAAAAGCGCAGGCTGAGCTGTCTTTTCTCTCTGCCTTTGCCGCTACTGCCTTCTCAGGAATCCCATTTGAAGCCCCTCTTTGGCCCTGCTCTGAGTGGAAAGGTACGTGCTGGGCCTTTCAGGAGAATGAAAGGAGAAACCTTCTGTTTCTCTCAGTGATCCCTTAGCTCCTTGGTCAGAAGAGAGCAGGCATTTTCTGTCTGGCCAGTACTAGCTTTTGTGCCTGAGACCGCTGAGAGGAGTGCTGAAGAGAAGATGCCGAAGAGGGGGTGAGAAATTACCTTTGGGCCCTGGAAAGAAGCAGATGCCAAGAATGCTGCTTGCCGTGTCTTTTCTGTGGCCCTCCAGCCCACAGGCTTCCCGTCTGTTCTGCCGGAGCAAAGAGGTCTCTGGGCATGCTGGTCTGAGGCGGAGGAGAAGAAAGAAAGGGCAGCTCCGAAAGCAAAGGCAGAAGCGGAAGAGTCGGAGAGGACCCAGGTACAGGAAGCCTTTCTAAACGTTCAGCCAGGAAAGGCCTTTGCCGTACTGCAGGGGACCTGCGCCTTGAAGGTTCCCCAGGGATGCAGGGTTGGAGGTGCCTTGTTGCTGCCGAGGAGCGGGGCAGGGGCATCGTGACTTTGCTAAAATCTGAAGCCCCCGGGAGCTGCATCTTTCCCTTTCCCGTGGGTTTTGCTGAAAAGACAAGCAAGGCAAGTGAAGAGAAGGGAGCTCGTTTGAGGAATGTTGGAAGAGGAGCCCAGTATTTCCCCTGGAGGTCTTTTCCTGAAGAAAAGAGGCCTAAGAGGCAAAGGAGCACGAGGAATGGAGTGTGTGGTCTGAGAGAAGCGCCAGTGTTAGTAAAGGGCCGTTGGCGGTCTGTTGGGTGTTGGGGAAGCAGGAAGCTGAGCCCTGAGTGCTGAGGACTGCTGCTGCTGGTAAGGGCAGGGCTCACAGGGGGTGTTTAGGGTCATTCAGTGTGCTGTGCTGAAGCCCACAGCAGGGCTGCAGGCATAGCTGCTGTTGAGCCCACAGCAATTCCTTCCCCTCCTTTGCTCTGCTCTGTGCGAGCTCTGTGCCTGAGCAAGAGGGTTTGCCTGGCAGCGCTGGTGAGCCTTGGTGAGGCTGGGACATGCGCTGAGGGCTGCGTGGAGGCGGCTGTGGCCTTTCTCCAGTTACAACTGCAGTGTCCCTGACCGGGCAGGGGTTTCCGCTGCCTTGGGTGCCTGAGGCAGCAGCAGTCTTGGGGGCTGCTGAGGACCCTGCTCCTGCAGGCACCGGCTGCTCTCGTGCAGGATGTTCAGCATGTCCGAGTGAGGGGAGACCTGTCATGCAAATGCTGCTCTGATGCCAATGCAGGTTCGGCGGATGTCACAGACGCTGACAAACCTGCGGCCTGACCTCTGCCTACCCTCGACCAGCCAGGATGAGAGGGCTGATGATCTTCCTCGAGCGAGAAAGCCAAGTGTGAAGGATGTGTACATCTACCACCTGGGGCCAGAGGAGGAGGAAACAGTGTTTGTTTACTTCTCCCACATAGACAAGCAGGAGAAGGAAGAGCAGCAGTCCTCAGAAGAGACGGTCTGCGGAGTGAGTGTATGTGATTGTGAGGGTGAAACTGGAGCTCAGGAGGGCGTGTGAGGCTTGTGTGCTCTGGGCTGCTGAGCCTGGCAGCAGGATTTCCTTTTGGAGTTCTGCTCTGGCAATGCAAATGCCTTTCGCTCATTCTTGATGTGAGGAAAGAGATCCTAGGGAACAGCAGAGGCTACTGGGGAGCTGCAGCATTTCCCTGGTGATGGACACATCAGTTTCTGCTGGAGGGGATGGGGGGAGGTTGCTTGCGCCGTATTGAGGTTGCTTTCTGCGTTGCAAAGAGCCCCTATGAGAAGTTGTCTGTGGGCTCTATTTGCCTACAGGGCTTAAAGGCTGAATACTGCAACTACTAGCTTAAGATTGCTGAGTGTCTGGTGCAAGTCAAGCAGCAGAAGAAATAGTGTGCTGCAGGAAGAATCAGCGCGGCTGGACCCCCATCACCAGTCTTTCTCTGGGATGAATGCAGTGCAGGTGTCCTGCTGTGCAAGTCGCTATTCCCTTTGGTCCTTTATGTTGTCAGGAGGGATCAGAGCTTGCGGGAGAAGTGCCACTGGGAAAGCGGAGTGTCACTGGCTGCTGTGTTGGTGCTTGTAGAGAGGCTCTGAGTGTGCTTGGAAGGGAGATTAAAAGCTTCCTTGACCTGTCTTGCAGGTTCAGCAGAGAAGTGAAAGGCAGGCAAGGGTTCGGTCAGGCTCCTGCCTCCCTGCAGCTGCGGAAGAGGAGCTCGGAGGGCAGCTTTGTGAAAAAAGAGCATGCTTTCAGGATGTCGTCAAGTACACCTTGTCATCAGATGAGGAAGAGATTGTGTATGTTTTCTTCTCCCGCATAGAGGAGGAGAAGAAGAGAAGAGCAGCTGAGAGGCGGGAGACACAGGAGAGGGAGTAAGTGTGTGCCAGCTCCAGGAGAAGCCTGGCAGTGTTGAGGGGCAGTGAGGGGCACCCCCAGAGGTGCCAGAATGCCAGGGCCAGGGCCACTGGTTTGAGTCAGGCCTTGATACTACGCACCTCTCCGCAGCCTCGGTGCGTTCAGCCTCAGTCTTGGCCGCACCAGACTCAGTCTCAGGCTGACCAAGAGCTGACCAAGGGCCTGGGGTGGAGCCAGGGCACTGGCTCACATCATAGTGAGCGTGGAAATGCCCTTCAGAAGCACATCCAAACACGCACGGCTGGAAATACTCTTGCTGTATTGCTCTCTCTTTCTCTGTGTGCATCACCCTTAGCATCTTCCTTTCTTGTTCTTTAGCTGTGAGGAGGAGAGTCACCTCCCCAGCCAGCAGGAGAGGCCCCAGTGACTGCCAGCCATCCCGGAACACACGCAGAACTTTGTTCCTGTGGATTAAAGCACCTCTCCAAATGGCCATGACTGTTTCCTTGGCATGGTGCGAACTCTGCTGTTTGCAGCCTGTGAATGTCAGCGGGTCCAAGAAAGGAAAGATCAGGAGCGTGGGCTTGAGTGTCCGTGCCTGCTCACAGGGCAGCTCTCTCCCGAGGTCATGCGGTAACTGTTTGTCTGCAGCTGTGCCCATGATGTGTCAGGGACCTCCTGCTCTCTGTGGGTGCCAGTCAGAGGAGTTGAGTCAGCCCTTTCATGACAGCACATCACCTGCTGCAAGGGCATGCTGCCTTGTCAGGGAGGTGGGAAGAGCTCGTTTGGCCCTCGTGAGGCGGCAAGAGTTGAGCCAGGGCCTCTGTTTCCTGGGGCCAGTGCTGGTCGCCAGAGGGGAGCCCACTCAAGTATGGTGTGCCTGTTTGTTGCACTGAGGGCTTGGTTTTGGGGGTGTGAAGGGAATCCTGGGGATAGCAAGGGCTGGCATTGGAAGCTCACAACCGTGAGGGTGTGGCCAGGGTAGTCCCTGGCTGCCTTGGCTGTAGCGACCATGAATCAGTGGAGTTGCAGACTCTGAGGGGAGTGTGGAAAGAGAGTAGCAGAGTCCAGAGTGGGCACCTTATGTGAGGAAACTTCCCCCTTGTCGGGGAACTGGTAGGGGGATGTCATGGAAGCAGGTCTGCAGGGCAAAGGATCAGGGGAAAACTGGCAGGTATGTGAGGACAGCACCTACTAAGCACAGGGACAACCCTGCTTGATATGCAGGCAAATGAGCAGCGGTAGGACGAGACTGGCTTGGCTGAGCCAGCACCTGCTGGTGGAAGTGCAGTGGAAAAAAAAGGGAGCACAGAGGAGGTGGAAGCAGGGAGAGGCTACAAGGGAGGTACTAGAGCGAGAAGTCCTGGCTGTGCAGGGATGGTGTCAAGAAGGCCAGAGTGCGGCTGGAGCTGAGCCTTGCAAGGGACGTCAAGGAGAACAGGAGCTTCCTGAGCCAAAGGAGTAGGCTGAGAAAGATAGAGGTACCTTGCTGCATGGGGTGGTTGACTTAAGGAGAGGAAAGCACATGCGGCCGAGCTACTCTGTGCCGCCTTAGCCTCAGCCTTCACCAAAAGGTCTCAGGGCCCCTGTGCTTGTGGAAGGTGTTGAAGGAGGAGGAGAGCAAGCAGTAGTGGCAGAGGATGGAGTCAGGGATCTTTGATCCGGCTGGGCAGGCTCTCCGACGCCCTGGAGGACCTCCCAGCGGCTGTCCTCTGGCCTGCCTGCTGCTGGCTTATCAGCTGGCAGAGTCAAGAGGCACCTGCCAGGGAAGGCAGCGGCCATGTGCTCTTTTCCTCCTGCTCACCCACCAGACTGGCCTGGCCAGCCCAGCTGCAGCACCTTGCAGCCCCCGCAGGCCCTCTCTGCACAGAGGCAGAAGCCCTGCTCCTGCAGACCCACCAGCTGCTTTGCTCCTCTTGGCTGCTCTTGCTGCTGCTGAGCCCTGCTCTGCCATCAGGAGCTCAGCTACCACTGTCACCCAGGACATCCTGCTCGGTCACCAGTCTCAGCCTCTCTCCAGCTCACAAGTCAGGCCGAGGATCGAGCACACACTGGACTGTGAGTGCTGTCCTCTCCCTCCATGTTGTGCTCAGGGTGAATGAAGGACTCACCCTGCCATGGGCGGCTCTGGCAGAGCTGTCTGCACCTCAGGCACATGTCACAACAGCGCCCACGTCCCCACACAGGTGCTGGAGCAGGGACTCAGACGGCCTCTGAACCCTCGCACTGTACCCCTTTCTTCTCCCTCTTCAGGAATTCAGAGAAGGACACACACAACTACCCAGCACAGCTACACGCCCTTGCCTCTTCTGTCCTTCCCATCAGGGATGGGCATGGCACAACCATCTCAGCTCAGGTTCTCCGCGACACGTGTGCAACCTCCATAGTGCTCTTCAGCTTCTCTGGCCATCCCGCATGGTCCAGAAAGGATGTCCCACAGCAGCACGCATGTCCCAGCCACCAGCAGCTCTGCTGCCCCAGAGTCTGCTCTCCAGGGATGGACCTGCAGAGAATTTGCCTTTTGTAGTGACTGAGCTCAAGTGAGAGGAGGGAGCAGAGGAAGTGGCCAGCCATCCAAGCAAGGTTTGAGCCCATGTGCACAGTGCAGAAGGGGTGAGCAGGGCATCGCTGTAACCCTTTGGCCCCCTCTTTGCCCTGCTCTTCAGGTCAGTTGGTATTCTTCAACTTTGTGTGCAACAAATCCAGCTAGAGCACGTGCTCCTGGACTTTTGGCTCTGTTTTTGCACGCCAGGGCTGTGCAACAGTGAGAAGTCTGAACAACGTGTCCTGTGTTCTTGAAGGCAGTGCTGAGTTGCAGAGCCCCACACTCTCCCGTCGGGTGTGAGGAGGGGGAATGTTCCCTTTTCCCTCTGGGTTTCCCAGGTCAGTTCCTGGGGTCAGAAAAGAGCACTCCCTGGGAGAGTCCCAGCACATCAAGGGGCTGGTGCAGGCACGTCCATGAGATGCTTTGGGAAAGCTTGTGGCATTCTCTTGTGGCTCCTCATGGTTCCCTTTCTTCTCTCCTTTGGAGGGGGACACAGGGCAGAAGGCACAGCAGTCACTAAACCTGGATTTACTCTGTTTTAGCTGTAGTCAAGTGTGTGCCTTGTGCTCCGTGGTGATCCTAGCACTGCTGATCTCCTCCCCATTCCCTTCCTGGGTAACACTCTTCAGCAAGACCCAGCTCTGCACGCACACACGCATACACACACACACACGCGCACACACAGACACAAACACAGGTGTGCCTGGGAAGGTCAATGACACCAGCCCTGCCAGCAACAACCCCTCTGTTCACAGCAGCCCAGGTTCAGGAGACAGCCCCCTCCCCGAGCAACTCAGCAGCCTGAAGCAGAGGCACAGGATTAGCGCAGCTTCCTCTGCACTGGTTCAAGGGGACCATGAGCAAAACCCAGGCTGCCGGGCAGCACAACTCCCCAGGCACCCCACCAAGAGGGCACCGTTTCTAGGTGGGCTCCAATCAGCCAGCTTCTGGTTAGCAGCTGAACACGCTGCACCACAGAAAGCCCTAGCAGGGGCCCTCCCGGGGCAGCTCTGGCATCAGGACAGTCAGGAATGGGACCAGTGCTGCAGGAATGGGAACGTCCCTGATCCCAGGCCTGGTGCCAGCCTCAGGGGAGGGCACGCTGCCCTTCAGCAGCTGCTGGGTGCTGGTGGGCAGAGCAGCGCAGGCGGAGGCCTGCTGCCCACCTCAGGGCTGTGGACAGCTCCCTGGCCAGGATGAGAGCCACCTGCCCCCGTGGCCCCTCTGCCGTGCACCCAGGCGGCACTTGGAGCTGTGGGCACATCACCCTGGAGGGGACATTTCCCTCAGCCCACTGCCTCCTGCTGCTGCTGCTGGTGACAAGTGTGACACACACAGCAGTGCTGCACGGGCTGGCAGAGGGGACTCAGGGAAGGGGTTTGTCCCTCTCCATCAACCCTCCCTGGGAGGGCCAGAGCATGCGAGCAGCAACCGCTACAAGACTCTCCTCCTGCCCCCTTCAGCTGCAGAGACAGTGAAGGGGCAGCACTCCATGGGGCAGCCCTGGCCCAGGAGCAGCGCCAGCTAAGAGGCAAGCCCAGCTTCCCCCATGGCAGCCCGCAGCCCAGCACGAGGCTCTGAACGCTGCTTTCTGCTGAAGCTCTCAGAGCACCAGCAGACAACAGGCCTGTGCTCGTCAGGGCCATGTCGTGGGAGGAGAGTGCCCCACACACCATGCCCCCTCCCGCAACAGTGACTCAGATCACCTCTGTGACTGCGGCCTGAGAGGCCATCAGCAGGCAAGCAGGCGGGTGGGCACTGTGAGCTCAGCGGGGGCAGCACAAAACCCCCAGCAGAAAGGAGAGCTCCTGAAGAGGGCGGAGGCAGAGGCAGGGAAAGGTGGCATGGCTGGCAGCTGCTTTGGGAGGTCACTTCTCTTGCAGCAACCTTTTGGGGTTGCAGGCAGGCAGGCACTGTAAGGTCATGAAGCGGGTGAGAAAACCTTCCCCATGGAGAGGAGAGCTCTGAGGGGAGGGGAGAGGCACAGGAAGGTAGTGGGGGATGACCCCAGAATGATGACCATGTCACTTCTTTTGCACAGTGGCAAGATCTGAGGATTTGAAATTATAACTCTGATACGGGAATGACAGTCACATTTATCATATACATAAAAATATAGAATATATATTATACTACATACCCCCAATATCTAAAATAACCTCCTCTCTATATACTATATTATACTACATGGCTCCGATCTCTAAGATAAGCAATTCTTGGAGGTGACAACATTCATCTGGAGAACACTCAACACCTGCCACTCTGCAGGCAGCATGGCTTTGTCCATTCTCCTCCTACATGCATGCAAAGCAGGACATCTCAGCAAAAACACTTTCACTTCAGTAATAAGAGCTTGCAAGCCCCTGAGGAAAAGCTGCACCTGAAAACAACTACTGGTCTAACAGGGCAAAGAGTAAAACACATTCCTCCCCAAGAGACACAAGCAGCAGACACATCACCCTTCCTGGGAAAGCTGCATGCATGACTACCTCTCTGAAGTGCTTGTACACCAAGGCATGCAGCATGGGGAATAAACAGGAAGAACCGGAGATGTGTGTGTGGTCGCAGGGCCATGATCTCGTTGCAATTACAGAGGTACGGTGTGATAGCTCGCCTGACTGGAATGCTGTCATGGATGGCTATGTGCTTTTTAGGAAAGACAAGCCAGGAAGGCGAGGTAGTGGGGAGTTGCCCTTCATGTGAGAGAGCAACTGGAATGCATCGAGCTCTGCCTAGGGGTGGTGGAGGAGGAGGCAGTCGAGAGCTTATGGGTGAAGAACAAAGGGCAGGCTAGCATGGGGGACACTGCCGTGGGTGTCTACTGCAGGCCACCTGACCAGGAAGAGGAAGTCAGTGAGGCCTTCTACAGACAGCTGGAAGGAGCCTCACGATCACAGGCCCGGGTTCTCATGGGAGACTTCAACCAATAAGCACGATTGCAACCCTGGAGTTCAGGAGGGCAGACTTTGGGCTCTTCAGAGACCTACTTGGAGGAATCTCATGGGTTAAGGGCATAGAAGGAAGGAGGGTCCAGGAGAGCTGGCTAGTATTCAAGCATCACTTCCTCCAAGCTCAAGAGCAGTGCACCCCAAGGAGAAAGAAGTCCAGCAAAGGGGGCAGGAGACCTGCAGGGGTGAGCAAGGAGCTCCTGGCAAAACTCAAACAGAAGCAGAAAGTACAGAGAATGTGGAAGAGGGGACAGGCTACTTGGGAGACTTATAGGACTGCTGTCAGAGTGTGTAGAGATGTAGCAAGGAAGGCGAAGGCCCATTTGGAGTGGAGTGTGGCAAGGGATGTTAAGGACAACAGGGCGGGCTTCTTCAAATACATCAGTAGCAAGAGGAGGGCTAGTGAAAATGCGGGCCCACTACCAAATGGGGCGGGGGCCTGTTGTAGTTAGATTCCCGGGGGCCAAACATCCGGTTTGGCCAGCCAGCACAAACTCACACACAAACACTGTTCAGTAGCAAGCAGTTTATTAGTAGATACTTACAAACAGACCGACCCGATGGTAATCTCAAGAAGGAGATTCTGGAAGCCACAGAATCTATATGTATCCAACTGCTGTTCTTTCCCACGGATTTCCAAGACCTTGTTAGTTACTTATTTGTATGCCGCTTAACACAGCGGTATTGTTCTAGGCACTAAAAAGTTACAACACTAGACCATTCTCACCAAGTATCAGGTATTACAGATACAAAAGTTACAATACGGACCATTCCCATGAAGTATCAGGTAGTACGGATACAGGGCCCTGGTGACAAAGGCTACAGAGAAGGCAGAATTACCGAATGCCTTCTTTGCTAAAGTCTTCACTGCTAACGGCAGCCCTCAAGAGTCCCGGAGCCTGGAAGCAAAGGGAGAAAGTCTGGAGAAAGGAAGACTTTCCTTTGGTTGAGGAGGAGAGGATTAGAGATCTGGGCAAGCCTGACATTCACAAATGCATGGGCCCAACTAGCCTAACTAGAACAGGCTCTTGACACTGTCTCCCCTGACATCCTCCTAGAGAAGCTCAAGAAGCGTGGGTTAGATGAGTGGACAGTGAGGTGCATTGAGAACTGGCTGAAAGGCAGAACTCAGAGGGTCGTCATCAGTGGTGCGGAGCTGGAGGCCTGTGGCTATTGGAGTTTGCCAGGGCTCAGTACTGGGTCCCATCCTGATCAACTTCTTCATCAATGACCTGGACGAAGGGACAGAGTGGCTCCTCAGTAAGTTTGCAGATGATACCAAGCTGGGAGGAGTGGCTGCTACAGCTGAGGGCTGTGCTGCCATTCAGAGAGAGCTGGCCACGCTGGAGGGCTGGGCGGCGAGGAACCTCCTGAGGTTCAACAAGGGCAAGGGCAGAGTCCTGCACCTAGGGAATAATAACCCTCGGTACCAGTACAAGCTAGGGGCTAACCTTCTGGAGAGCAGCTCTGCAGAGAAGGACCTGGGAGTGCTGGTGGATGACAAATTGACCATGAGCCAGAAATGTGCCCTTGTGGCCAAGAAGGCCAATGGTATTCTGGGGTGTATTGGGAAGAGTGTTGCCAGCAAGTCGAGGGAGGTGATGCTGCCCCTCTCCTCAGCCCTGGGGAGGCCTCATCTCAAGTACTGTGTCCAGTTCTGCGTTCCCCAGTAGAAGAGAGACATGGAGCTGCTGGAGAGAGTCCAGCGTAGGGCTACAAAGGTGATCAGAGGGCTGGAGCGTCTGCCCTCTGAGGAACGTCTGCGAGAGCTGGGCCTCTTCAGCCTGGGGAAGAGAAGGCTGAGGGGGGATCTTATCAATGTGTATACTTATACATCCTCCCTTATACATCCTGGGGAGGGTGTCAAGGGGATGAGGCTAAACTCTTTTCAGCTGTCTCATGCGAAAGGACAAGAGGCAATGGGCAAAAAATGAACCACAGAAAGTTCTGCCACAGTATGAGGAGGAATTTCTTCACTGTGAGAGTGACAGAGCCCTGGAACAGGTTGCCCAGAGAGGTTGCGGAGGCTTCTTCTCTGGAGATATTCAAAGCCCACTTTGATGCAACCCTGTCTAACATGCTTTAGGTGACCCTACTTGAGCAGGGAGGTTGCACTAGATGATCTCCAGAGGTCCTTTCCAACCTTACCGATTCTAGGATTCTATGATTCTGTGATTCTACGGAGACGGCTACAGCTTCCAGACAGCTCCCACGAGGAGAGGGCTGGAGCTTCAGTTAGGCTCCTGGCCAGGGCTGGAGGTGCCAGGGCAGACTGCTCAGGGGAAATGAGTCCTACTCAGTGCACGCCAGGCCCTGATGTTCCAGGCCACAGTTTCTGCAGTTCCCTCCTGCAGCCGCTCCAGTTTTGCAGTGCCTCCCTTGAACTGGCACGGTCACAACTGGACACAGGCGAGGCCTAGCAACTGTGGCGTGTCAGCTCACATTGCTCCATGTGCTCGCTCTACAGGAGCTGACGCAGCAAGCACACAGCTGCTGAGGCCAAGAAGGACAGCAGACCACTCTGTGCTCACGCTGACTGCCCCTCTTGTCTAGTCTTCCACTGCTGCCAGCAGGTGCAGAAGGCAAGGGCCAGCCAAGCCCCCCAGCAAAGCCAAACCCAAATGCCAACCCAAGCCTTGTGCAGACCACAGGAGAGCGGGACTGGGACTGCTGTGGCTTCACACTGGCTTAGGTACTTAGCGGGGGATGTTGTGTGTTTAGAAAATATGAGTGCATGGCACTCAACTCTGCAAAGATCCTTGGCAGCGTGTTCCCTGGAGCATTCCGACACTTCTTGGGGAACTTCCTTGAGCAGTGCAAGCTACTTGGTACTTCTACAATGCACTTGTCGTGTGTATAGTCAGGCAGGACTGCCTTTGGCCACACTGCCTGCATGCAGGCAGCTCCGCTGCCTCAGTAGTTACTATGTGGGTGAGGAGTGGGAAAGGCAGGACAGCCTCAAGCCCTCTGGGTCTCCCACCACTGCTGAAGAAGGGAGAGAGTGGGCACACTCTTGCTGAGAGGCCTGCTTTCAACTCCTCTGCTCTGCCTGCTGCAATGTATTCCCTGCCTTGGCATGCTGCTCTCCCATGAAATGAGAACTTGCAGGCTATCCACTCAGCTGCAAAAGCTGCAGCTGCACTAGCTGGGGCTTTTGCTTGGAGTCCAAGGACCCTGCCCTGCCCCCAGAGCCAAAGACAGGGCCCATCTTTCAACGCTGCCAGAAAGGTCCTTTCCTCAGGAGAGATGCAAGCGGAACTAGCACTGCAGGAGCTGAGGGCTGAGGCAGGCTCACTGGCCCTGCAGAGACAAGGTGGCACATGCCTCTGCTACAGATCACAGGACCTGTGGAGGATCCTTTTCAAAGAGTCTCCTTCCTCCTTTACTCTGCAGAATGTTCTCAGAGCAAGCCGAGTGCCCTCAGACTTCCTGGATGCATAGCCATGCTTTGCAGAGACCCAGCGCCTCTCCTGCCTCTCTCTTCAGATGCTCACCACGCACATGCCCTATAGTCTGCCTCAAGAATCAAGCTCCAGGTGGGGCAAAAAAACATGAACGAGAGCTGCCACATCTTCTCTTTTTATTCCGGATTACAGAAACTCTCTTGTCTCGTGGCTCAGCTGGTAGTTCTGCCTTGTCATCACCCCATGAACCTGCACTCGATAAATGCACGTGTACCTGGGGTTCCCCCAGTTGCTCTGCACCTGGAATTCGATGTAGCGGAAGGCTCTGGGCAGCTGCTTCTGTAAAGGAAACGGAGGCAGCCATTGTTGCTCGGGTGGAAAGAGCGACAGCACAGCAAGGGCGCTTCCTCTGCCAGCCCCATCCCTGCTGGGGAACCAAACGCAGCCCTGGCAGAGGAGGCAGCCGTGCTTCCCCTGCCAGAGCCACAAGGCACAGGATGCTTTGGCTCATCCTCCACGCTCTGTCGTCCAAGCACTTGCAGGCAAACCTCAGTCTGCTGCTCGCGTCGTGCCCACACGCACTCCCGGTACCTTGAGGCGGAAGGTCTGAACAGCCTCCTGGTCCACCTCAAACACAAAGAGCCCCAGGAGAGTTTCTGCTGCTGCTTCCTCATCCACGCCCTCAAAGGCAAGCGACAAGGGGAGCACGTCACGCTCAAGCAGAGCTGAAGAAAAAGTGTCTGCTGAGGCGGAACTGGGCAACCCTGCCTCATGTGCCGCTCCTCTAGCAGGAGCCGAGAAGAGCTTAGTGTGGGTGTGGGTGAGGCTGCTCTGAGCAAGCGCTCCAAGACCCTTGGCCAGAGAGCATTCAGCAAGCCCGAGTGGCATACCACCACCGTGGGCCACCAGGCACCCCACGCAGGGATGCAGTGCTCTGCAGAAACCAGCCTACGCTTCTCTGGGAGAAGCCGCCAGGAGATACAAGGCTCCTTTGCAGCTTTCGGCCAGGGCCGCAGGGCCTCGTTCCCTCCCCGCCCTCCGCGGAGGTGCAAGGCAGAGACTTACGGAGACAGCAAAATCTTTGGGGGCGCTGCTGACTTCCCCGGAAGGAGAGACTGCCTTGGAGATGTGCTCCACGGTGACAGCCATTGGCCAGATCTCCTCAGGCAACCGAATGACCACTTGGCCCTCTGTTCCTTGGAAAGCCCAGCACTGTCCGGGGGAAGTAGGCAGCTGAAACCAGAAAGTAGCCTCCTTCAGTGGCAAGGCACTGCAAGAGCCCACAGAACTGGCGGCTTTGCGAGCAGCACAGGCCTGCCTTAGTCTCTTGGCTGACATTCTGCATGCAAAGGCACACCAGTGGGTGAAAGGGACAGGAGGGGACTGGTGAACTTGATTTCAGAAGATGGGCAGATGCTAACACTTTTACTTCAGTAATAACAGCTTGCAAGCCGCTGAGGAAAAGCTGCACCTGAAAACAACTACTGGTCTAACAGGGCAAAGAGTAAAACACATTCCTCCCCAAAAGACACAGGCACCACACACATCACAAAGCCATTCGCTGCAGTCCCTGGCCCAGGAAGAATTGCACAGCTACTGGTGGGAAGCAGGTACCAGAAAGCAAGACAGACAATACAGCTCTGCCCCGTGAACTTCCTGACCTGTGCCTACGCACCAAACATGCAGAGAGCTGTAAGACTCCAGGCCCTGCCCCAGACACTTCACAGCAACAGAACTTCCCCTCCTCTTTCCTCTGGGCAAGACATCTGCAACTGTTGAGGGGCTTCACATGCCCGGCTCAGATGACACACTTGTCTCTGCAGACATAACCTGCTGAACTTGCACAGAAAATAAAAACACAGTTGCCTCTATTCAGGTGGTGTGGATTTTCCTAATGGAGAAGGGAGAACAGAGGGAGAAGCTTCCTCTGTGCTGGTTTCCTGGCCCACTTGCCCTCTCAGCTGGTACACTAAGAAGAGCAGGAGATGCTGATGGGCTTTCTCTAACAGCTTAGCCTCCTTAGCACCACTTAGGGCCCCTGTGAAGAGGAGTTCCAGGTCCTTTTTCCAGTCAAAGCTGTGCTCTCATACACAGGACTCCAGGCTCTGCAGAACCACTCCAGATAAAAACAGCTCCAGGCGTCTCTTTGACTTGTTTGCTTCTGGCAAGGGCTGCCTGTTGGAAACAAAACACAAAAAAGCATTCATTCATCTCCGTCTTTTAGGCCAACAGAAAATTGCTGCAGAAGCATCAAAGGACACTCAACGACTGGGCAAGACAGTGTCCGTGGATATTCTCTGCAGGGGAAGCAAAGCATCTGTCGGAGAAAAATCCCAAATCTTAACTTTACATGCGCAGTGACAGGCTGTGACCAATAATGCCGATTGGCAAAGGGACCCAACCAGTCAAAGGAGATGTCCACGAAACCACAAGCCCCTTGCTCAGCAGAGCTCAGAAGAAGTAAAGCAAACATCCCGAGAAAAGCAACAGGAAATCTGAGGATGGAATTTCGTTCGGCCCTTCTGTAGATTCATGGTGTCCTTAGAGCCCACAGAGCGGGGGTGCTTCTGGAAGAACAAACACCAGGAAGGTTATCTAAAGCTACTGCATCTGGCTGCGGAAGCTCCCAGGCCACAGCCTGCCAGAAGAAGAGGCTAAGGAAAAGAATCACTATATACGGCCCTGCTCCGATTCTCCCTCCGAGGCGGTACAAGTTCAACACTGTCCAAGAGAGCACCAGGCTGAAAAAAACTCCCGTTGAGCTCAGCAGCCCATCTGCTCTGCCAAGCTCTTGCTGTAACCGTCCTCACTACCTCTACATCAGTGGCAAAGACATCTAAGGATGCCAGGCCAGCTAGCGATTGGTGTTAGGCCACCTAACATACCTGGAAACGGCTGGTTCAAACACTTTGCTGCTGCCAAAACGGGAGCAGGCAGCTGCCTGAGAGAGCTCCAGTCTCAGCTTCTGTTCCCACGCTTCGGTGCTTGCTTGCTTACTACAGAGTTGCCTAGAAACACTTGTCACCCGCTCCAACTCACCTAGGTTCTTCAGTATTCTGAGTATTCTTGAGTATCTGAGGTGTGACTAACTGTGCGCAGCATCACCACACAAGACGTACAGGTGCTCTCGGGAATACTGTGCTTCTCAAGGCTGAAAATCAGAAGCTGCCCACGGACACGGCTGAGATCTGCAGCGGCAGGTCAGCAAAGACCTTTGGAAAGCAAACTCACACACACTCTCCAGGGGCAGCATCTTCCCCGGCTTGCCTTCCTCAAAGGCAGCAATGAGCCCTCTCGCCGTGGCCTGAAAAGACACAGCTCCAGGAGACAAAGT
Organism: Rhea pennata; assembly: GCF_028389875.1. Classification (NCBI taxonomy): domain Eukaryota; kingdom Metazoa; phylum Chordata; class Aves; order Rheiformes; family Rheidae; genus Rhea; species Rhea pennata. The sequence continues at coordinate 600,119 of NC_084691.1, read as the reverse complement.
CCTCAGCACACTAACCTCTGCGCAGCAGGCAGCTGAAACAAGGCCTCTCAAGCCTCCGAAGCTAGAGCTTGGAAACTGCAATAGTCTTTCAGAGCACAGCATCACTGCCTTCCTCGGTTTGCTGCTCAGTTAGCCACAGCAGCCTGGTGTTTTGTCTCACAGTGCTTACTTTGAAGGGCAGCGTTCTTTCCACCTGTTTTCATGGCAGGGCTAACAGGTGCAAGAAGCAAGAGCACAAGCTGACAGAAGTCACCAGGACTAGTAAACACAAGAAAGCAGAGGAGCAATGAACACAAGGACAGCAAATGCCTCGTCTCCCACAGCAGGCTGCAGCCCTCGCAACAGCGAGCTTTCAGCCAACCACAGCAGGCATTCTGCGCACCAAGGCAGCTCAGACAGTAACCTGGAAGGTCTGGAAGGTGGTCAGCTTCCACGGCAACTGAACTGACAGTGCCACGGGAAACAGAGGTGACCACTCGGGAGTCCGACAATCGGATCTGCAACAGCATCTTCTGCTTGTGGAGGCTGCGTAAACCAAAAACACCCTTTCTCCTCAGGCCACAGCACTACTCTGCAGCCTTTAGGAAGACCTTCTTTTGCTAGCCCTTTCCAAGCCCAGTGCTAGCAAGCAAGCACAGCCTGACTAACAGGCAATGCAAAAACATCTTGATCATGCAGACAAGTGCGAGAAGGATATTCTGCACACACAATCAATAAACCAGCACGATTTCAGCATGGCTGCTTTCAAACTCTGCAACCACGTGCTACTGCTTCCACGCTTAAAGAGATGCAAGAAAGCCACAGAGGTGCTTTGCTTTGAACAAGCGTTAAGAAGCTCAGCAAAGACTCCCTAGATAGGCCTGCAGGTGAGACTCAGACTGATCATGCTCATTTCCACAGTCAGGCTTGTACTTCTCATCTCAGTCCTTATCACAACTGAAAGGCAAAAGATGCATCGTGTAGCTCACCAAATGCCTAAGAGGAGACTCAACACATGCTGCAACCTTGTACTGTGAGTCAACTCAGCTGATGCATGGTGGGCTTTGAAGTGTTACACTCAACAGGCAAGAGGGGAAGAATTCAAAGAGCGCAGTGCAGAGTGCTCAGAATGGCACAGCAACAAAAGACATGACAGCAGGAATCCTCCCTGAAAGTGCCATCTGCCGAAGAATGCTGCCCCTTCCCAGGGGAAAAACAACTGGCACAACAGCATTCTTCACTCAACAACATACATGGAAGAGGGCAAATATTTACGGCTGAATATACTCTATCATCTTTCCCTAAAACAGAAATGATAAACAACAGAAGCTTACCTCTGCACTGCCTTGCTTCACTGGTTTGTCCTGCTCATGGGACTCTTTAGTCCCTTCATGTCTGCAGGCTGTTCCGCTGCTCTCCAACGCCTGCAAGAAGCACAGAAAGACAGAACTCAGCTCTTGTCACTGCTGTCCCAGTCGATTCTGAGGAATCCACCTCCTAGCTACGAAAGGCTTTTTGCAGTGCTGCATCCGGCTACGACCTCTGTTGCCTGCATGAGCAGGGGAAAATATCCTGTCAGCACCTAGCACAATTCTTCCAGAGCAACAAGGTGAGGAGAGAAGGGAAAGCTGGGCTCCTTTCCCACTTTCTTCCCTCAATGCACAGCAGGAGCCCTTTCTTTCTCTGCAGCACTTTCACTACCTGGGACACAGGCAAGCCACCAGCACCTCCTCTGTCAAGCGCTTGGGCATCTACTGCGGAGGAATACTGCAAACCAGGTGTTATCCTGCAAGGCAAAACTTGGATGTTTCCAACCACCCTTGCACCCAAAGCACTGTTAGCTCACTCTGACTAAAGACCACCTCACTGAGTGACAAACACGTCCTGAAGACGTTCACTTGCATTCTAGAGGCTAGTCAGGAGGCGGATTATCCTCCGTTGGAAGGGAGCACGAGTAGAACCATGCAGACTCTGAAGACCAAGCAAACACACACACATTGCACTGCTTCCTACATGCATCCCTTCGCCTCCAAAAATAGCTATTTTTGTCACCAAGCATCCACCTTTGCAGAGGGGAGACCTACAATGGACACTCATGCTATCCCATGGTGCTTTCGAGGCAGGCAATCCAGCAGGGTAACAGAGAGCCCAGCTGGCCCCAAAGATCACCGCCCTTCATAGCTGCACTGAAAGAGGGCAACGTGTTGAGAGAAAAAATTCAAGCCGACTTGTAAGGAGAAATAAATGTACAGAGCTCTATGCTTAGGCGTGCTAGTGCAGACAGCTAATCCTGACTGCCTGAGGAGAAAGTCTCAACTCCAACAAACAAGCCTGTGAAAGCTCGTGAGAACTGAAGTAGGGCAGCTGCTAGCGGGTTCGTTCTGAGACTCCACACTGGCCCGTACTAGCCATTTTGCAACAACAGAGGCTGCTTCTGGCTCTCCAGCAGAGCTTCTCAGTTGCACCACAAGACAAGCTTTCTTCAAATAAATAGTAATGCAAACAATGCAACCAGGCTTGTCCAGAAAAGCTGCAAGTCACTTACTTCTTTTGGAAGCTCTGCCATCACAAAAAACAACCCACCAACAAAATTGCCAACAGTTACAAAGGAATTAGTTAAGAATTTTCTGTAACTCCACGATTAAGCTAAGGAAAAGGCGCCCAAGGGGGCACCAGGGCTTTATCATCTCCCGTCCCTGCAAGCGGCCAGCCACTACAAAGCAATGGTCACTGCTGTGAGGTGAGAACACAGTTCAGCCTACACCACAGAAACCCACTGGCACACTAAAGCCTCTCTCATACACTTTCGAACGCACATTTTCCCTTTCACATGAACCTTACAAAGCCACTTCAGCCACAGCGATTTTTCTTTCTGCCTTTTCTTTCTTTCTTTCCAGGCACACCTTGCTGCCTCCCATAGCTTCCGACAGAGGCACAAGGAGCATAAGTGCTCTGGCTGATTTACATTTCCTCCACCTAAACATTTTAGGCTTTCCGCTCAAATGCACTGGCTGCTGCCCATGGCTAGAGGCACGCAACCAGAACACAATGCCTGGACTACAGGTCACTCTACTGACATGAGATCCCTCCTGCTGGCAGCAGAAGTAGAGTAGCCTCTCACATTCACGCAGCACGGTAACATCAGGCCTAGGGCTAGCTCCCACGACACCTCCTCAGGCCACGGGACACACAGGTGGTCACAAAGAGAAAAGAACGGATGAAAAGCCACACAGTTGCAGTCACAAGGACTTAACAGAAGAGCCAGGGTTTTCCGCAATACATGACACCTACGAACAATAAGGCGTCTTCATTACTTGAACGATGGGTAACCCCTCCCTTTCTCCTCCTTGCGCCAGTCTGGCCACGCTCTTCCACCCAGGCCTCCATGGGCAGAACCTCCCACCAAAACACAGGAAGGCCTCTCTACCGGCAGCTACTGACACCGCTGCAGCATCTCAGCAGCACCCCACACACCTTGCCCACTCAGACACAGCTACTTCTCCCACCACCACCACATCTCTCCCCCCTTTCTCACAGGCCTTCCAGCAACACCCCTTCGAGCACCCAACGCTGCTTTCTCAGTGCTGCTAGCAACAATGGACTACCCAGGCTGAGATGTAAAGCTTGCCTCCTTCCTCAAGGAAAGCGACACGCTAAAGAGTACTGAGCCACTGAAGGTCCAAAGCTAATGAGTTCATCCTGACCTTCTGAAAGCTCCAGGAAAAGAAAAGTCTACGTCCGACAGGGAAGAAAGACAGAAAAGCAACTCACAAATACCCACTTTAATAAGGTCCTGCTAAAGCTCTGCTCCGGAGCTCGGTCTGCGCTGCACGCTTCCTCACTAGGCAGAAGGCAACAGTTGCTGGAACTATTTTGTCAAGTGATTCACAGCTGATGCAAAGAGTAGGAAACACTGTAAGTCTTCTTCAAGCTTTCTTCAACAAAATCTCGTCTTTGCAGCTCTTTGGCTCCCAGTCCCAGCCAGTAGCATCACTACTGGCTAGTCTCACAACGTGACCTTCAGGGCTAACAGCTTAACTACGCGGCCATGCTTGTAAGGAATAAGGTTATTGGGGTTGAGGAATATTGGAAACGTTGGGAAAGACAGGCCATAACCTGTCAATGCTCTGAAAACACTCGCCGTGCAAGGGCTTGCTCACATCCTTCCCCTTTGCCCGGTGAGGACAGTTCATCACTTGAAGCTGAAGAAAAAAACACTTAAATTTTCACAGTTAATCACGAACAACTGAAAGCTGCACTGCCCCGCCACACTACAACACCAGCTCCTGCCTGTCTACTTTCCCCACCAGTTGCCCACGCACACCCAGAGCGTTTCTGCTTTCCACCAGGCCAGAGCATTCAGCGGCAGAAGCAGCAAAGAAAGCAGCTGCTCTGTTCCGCTCACTCCTCCACGGCTGCCTGCGGTGCCACCAGTGCAGCAGCTCTCACACCTCAGGCCTTCTCGGCCCCTGACAGGCCGCAGCGCAGCCAAAAACCCCCTCTGTGTCCCTGGGATGCTCACAGGCAGCAGCCGCCACAGCCCAGCACAGAGCTTTCTCACCCGCCCCTCCCCTCCTGTCCCCTCCCGTCCCCGAGTCTCGCCCAGGCCCCAGAGCAGAGCGGGGCCCTGCGGCAGCAGCGCCCGGCAGCAGCGTTTCCCCGCGGACGCTGCCCTGCAGCACAAGTGCCGCAGCCCAGGGCCAGCGCGGGCGCCGCTGCCCCTCGCTCACGGCCTGGGCCGCGGGCAGCAGCCACCGCCGCAGGCTCCACGTACAGGAGCAGCTGCCGCGCGGCAGCGTCGCTCTGGGCTCCCTGTGCAGCCGCCGCCAACGCCCGTCGCTGCCGCAGCTGCTTCTCGGCGGCCGCAGAGCGGCGCCGCGCCAGGGCCAGGCGGCGGCGGGGCCAGCGGGCACCTGCGCCGGCACCATGGCCACACGGGCCCCGCCCCCACCGCCGGAAGTGACGCCTCCCGCGCCCAGGACCCTCCCACCCGGCGCTCCCCCATTGGCTCCCGTGGGGCTGGGAAAGACGGAGGCGGGGCGGGCGTGAAAGGGTCGTCAGTGCGCGTGCGCTGGGCGGGCCTGGGGCCGCGGGGGGCGGGTCCCCGAGGGGAGGGGCGGAGCAGTGACGGGGTGGGGCGGAGCATGCGCACTGGCACGGAGGAGGGCGGCGAGGGGCGGGGCCGGGGCGGGGCGGGGCCGGGAGGCGGCTGCTGCGGCGCGGGGCGGCGTCTGCCGGCGCGGGGCCGCCCGGAGCCTTTAGCCGCGGCGCCGGGAGCTGCAGCGCCGGGGCCGAAGGCCGCTGTCGGGGCAGAGCGAGCGGCTGTGCGTGCGGGGGGGCCGGAGCCGCCGCAGCCTGGCCGTGTGCCAGGAGCGGCTGGGCGAGGCCCGGCCGGGCCTGGGCCGCCTCCGGCCCCACGGGAGCCCCCGGCTCTTGCGCCCCTGCTGCGGGCGGCCCCGTGGCTCGGAGCCGCCTGCGGTGGAGGCTGGTCAGGGCCGTCTCGGCTGCGCGGGGACCCTCAGCATCAGTGTCAGCACAGGAGCTTCACCCCCCCGCTCCTCCGTCCCACACCGGGAGCCCCAGGGAGCCCCAGAGCAGCCCCAGAGCAGCACACGCAGGGGAGAAAGGAGGGGAAACGCTGTGATGCAGCTGCGGGGGGAAGCCCAGGCAGCAGAGACCGCCAGGCCCTCGGCACAGCACACCGAGCAGCGGCAGGGCAGCGGCACCCGGGCCCGCGCCAGGAGCTGTGCCCCTCTGCTCTGCCGGAGGTCTGGCTGCAGTGCAGGGGGCTGGTGGCCTGGCCCCGGGGCCTGCAGTGCGGCGGCTCTGCGGGTGGCAGAGGGCACGCGGGTCTTGCTTTGAGGGGGATGGCTGCACGGGAGGGGTGTGTGGGCATTGGCCAGGTTCCCCCTCCCGCAGCATTTCTGCTTGAGTTTCCGCTCCTTCTGTGGCCCTGGCTCCAGTGCCTGGAGCTTTTCCTGCAGCAGCTCTTTCCTTGTGCTGCGTCTTGGCCCTGTCTTGAGTGCTACCTTCTGAAATAGCAGCATGTGCTGAAGGAGAATGGGTTTCCAGAGGGATGAAGTTGCCTTTAGCACAAACTTCCCAATTTCTTCAGCAGGACTTCAGTAGCATCTTGACGGCAAATATTCCGTGTGTCCTACGAAAGCTGCAGTTCTGTTGTAAGAAGTCTTTGTGCATCTGATCCAAGAGGGAGAGAGCGCAGCAGTGATGGTACCAGCTGCCCTGGGGAGCCTAACTTTGGCAAAAGCATGATTTCTGTTGAAAAAAGACCAAAGTATCCCTGGAGCACCTGCTATTCTTTTGGAAAGGAAATAGAAAAACCAAATACCAAAAAGGAAAAGAGCCCTTAGAAACTGCTTTCAGTCTCTGTTCCTGAGGCAGAAGTTTTCAGAAGGCTTCCTCTTTGTCTTAGCCGACGTACTGCTTTGACTCCTGCCTTCTCCTTGGTGGGGAGGTGTGCAGCTGAGAGTTTTTGAAAGACCTAGTTGCTGAGCCCTTCTTGAGCAGTGTCTTAGAGATGTTCCTTCGGGCATCTTTTTGAAATCCTGAGAACTTGCATTTAACCTGATGCCAAGTGCCAGGTTGACAGCGCTGAGCGGGGATTCCCTGCCAGTTTTCTGCACAAGCAAACTGCCAAGGGCAGGACCGTGGTTTCAAGGTGCTGGAAGAATGTTTCAGTCACTGCGAAGGAATTGGTGGAGGTTTTGTGGCAGTCAGTTGTCAGCGCTTCCTGCCCCGGTGACGGCAGCCACGTCGGCTGTGTCGCCGTGGGGCGAGCGCAGCACCGTGCCCACCGCCCTCCCTCACCACCAGGTTTCGTGCACGGGGCCATGGCTGGGTGAGAGCAGCCATAATGCCCAGCCCAGGCAGGACCTCCAGTGGGGTTGTCCCTGCTGCACGACCTGCATGGGGTCAGGGGCAGCCCCCGAGCATCCCATGCAGTGCCTGCCTCCAAGTGGGCGAGGGGGCCGTGGGGATGAGTATGGCTGTGCCCCTCTGTGACACGGGCTGTGGTCACAGGGGACATCCCGTGTCACAGTGACCGCTGCCCTCTCGCACACGGACACAGCCTCTCCACACACGTCCTGGCCAGGCTGGCGGAGCCCAGGCACTGGAGCTGCTCTCGGCACCAGTCTGCTGCGAGGAGCCGCCAAGGCCGAGCGGGAGTCAGCGAGGGGAGGCCGGGGCAGCACGGGCTACCGTGAAGTGTGGAAGAGGAGGAGGAAGAGGAGGCGGTGGTGTTTCCTCATCACCTCCTGCTGTAGGGGTGACCCAGAGCAGGGAGGAGAAGGATGGAGCTCTGGGACGCTGGCCACGGGAGGCAGCGTGGACAGCGGGTGCCAACGCTTCCCTTAGAGGGTAAGAAGTTTGGGAGCGCTTCCCCGGGAGCTGTCACAGAGATCATTAATGCTGAACATGGCTGTGGAAAGTGTGCTTGGAGGGAGCTGGAGGCTGCGGCCAAAGCCCCGACTGATGGTCCTCTCTGGCTCAGGTGCCAGTGTGGCTGCCAGGACTCCTGCGTCCCAAGCATGATGCCCTGCCATCTCGTGGCACCGCTGGGCAGAAGTCCCGGTGGTGAGGGACCCTGCTGGCCTGGCAGAAGGGGCTCGGGCAGCCCAGCTCCTGCTGGGGGAAGGAGCTGGAGCTTCTCCAGTAGACGTGCAGAGCCTGGGCATGCAGGGATGCCATACGGGGAGACTTGCCCTGCAGGGGAGACCCTGCGGATGCTCTGAGCCCCTGAACTGCCATGGGCACAGCATCGTGCCCTCGGCATCGTGGAAATGCATTGCCAATATCCCGAGGGAGGGGGCCGCCCTGTTAGAGCTGCGTCTGGAAGGAAAGGAGCCCTGCCTGAAGAAGGCTGAGGGGTCCTGCAGCTGTTGCTGGGCTCTGGAGAGGCTGCTGGGAACACCTGTGCTGGAAAGGAAACCTTGGACTTCTGTTCAGCTCAGCAGGGCTTTTTGGGCAGGATCCCAGCCACTGCCTCTACTCCTTCCCCTTGGTTCTCCTTGTAGCTGCAGACTGGTAGAGCAGGCTTTGAGCTCGGGGCACACTGTGGATGTCCCGTGGAAAGGTGTCTGCGTGCTAATGGCTCTGTTTCAGCTCCAGACCCCTCCAGGGAGCAGCTACAAGGTTCTCACCTCAAGGTGGTTCCCACCTTAGCTGCTGAGTGCCTGTCGGCACTGGGCTGACATTGGGGAGGGGGAGGCTCTTTGAAGACGCTTACACTTGCCATCTCCTTGCTTCGGCATGTGCTGAACGGTTGTGAGGTGGCCCACCCTAGCATGACGTGCCTTTCCCTTATTTTGCAGAGCACCTTGCTATCTGGGAAGGTGTATCGGACTACATTGTACGGCAGCTGATGCTGAACCAGGTGGGTTTGCCGTCCTGGGCCTCCTCAGGAAAGCCTTCTTGTGCATGTTCTGTGAGGGGAGGGATGACCTCTCTGCTTTTCCTGGTAGTTTGGAGAGGGTGAAGAGGAGAGGGGTGAACATCTCTAGGAAATTCTTCCAAAGAACCTCTCCAGGGCTTCTCCAAAGCGTTCCAAGGGTGGGCAGGCCACCAAGCACCGTTGCCATGCGCTCACAGGTTAGCAGCCTCTCCACCTAAGAGTCTCATACGTCTCCTCTTCTTTGCTGTTTTCAGGGAGTCCGAATTATTCGGCTTGGGACCTTGGACGTTGTTACTGAGCAACTTGGGGGTGGGAAGGCTGGTCTCCTGACTGTTCGCAGACCCGTCTTCCACCTTGCGCAGAATATTGCAGCGGTTCACGGCCTCACCCACCGTGAGGCCTACGCTCCTGGTAAGAAGACAGGTGGAGACTGTTGCTTGCCCTGGGGACCTCTCTGGGGAGTGCACAACTGCTGTTTGTCAGTGACTGTTAGAAATTGAGAATTGCGTCACCAGGTCCTGAGAACAGCTTCCGATTATTTTAAATAATCCAGACGTCATTATGCGCATTGCAACTACACTCTCTCTCTGGATGTCTTGCTTGAACAGCTGTGCACTTCTGAGGTGCTGAGGGTAGCTGGAAGGCTCTGACGGGCTGCGGTGCAATGCTTGTGTTCTCCTTCCTCCTTGAAGCCATGAGACATGGCACAGCTAAAGCTCTCCCAGGCTGGAATGCACAGAGTGGAGGAACTTGCCCCCCTTGCTGCTCTCCTTGTCCTGCCGTCATGTGTCATGTTCCTAGGAGATGGCAGGGACCCGTTCCTTCTAGCTGTGTGGGGAAGAAAATGTTGCAGTACACTTGGCACACGCGCTTGTAGAGTGCTTGGGAGTTGTCCTGGGGAGGGATGGTGTCAGCTTCCCCCATGAGCTTTTCCCGCACGTTAAAGAAGACAGCCCCGAATCAGGGTCCTGCTTGGAGAGCTCCAAGCTGCTGACACTCTGGTCTTGCCTGCTCAGGCGCTCTGTTAGTGACTGTGTGGCTCTTCTGCTGCTTCCTAGGTCACAAGCAAGCTGAGCCCCTGAAGTATGCTCGCATAGCCTCGGACATCTCTGTGCCTCGGAAAAGAGTGCAGGCCTGCATAGAGGAGACCGTGCATCTTTTCTGCCGCTGCCTGGAGAGCGGGAAGAATGTTGCCTTTGTTCTGAAGCACGTTGGCATGCTTGTCATTCAAGGAAGCAACGTGAAAATGAGGTTCTACAGAGACTTGCTGCAAAGGCTGAATGGGACGGCACAGCTGGTAGCAGCTTCTCTTAGGGTACCGTTTCCATTTCTGTGCCGCTGCTTCTAGTCCTTTGGAAATCCTAGCCAAGTGGATGGATTTTTACTGGCCTGCCACGACCTTTCTGGGCACCCGCATAGCTGTGGCCTCGAGTACCGGCAGCTCCCTGCCCCGTTCTTCTGGAACATTCTGAGACCTTGGTGGCGGAGCAGAGCCTGGGAATTTCTGTACTGGGTCCAACCAACGCTCCCTGCAGCCCAGGGTCCCGTTGTGATGTGGTCAGGGAAAAAGATCAAAGGAAAGGGCAGGCTGATTATGTATTTTCTTCCTGGAGATCTCGCCTTCCAGCAAGCTACAGTTTAGCGCCTTTTTGCGTTAGGATCATGTTTGGATTGGTGACGGGAAGCGGAGACACAAGCAGACCAAGGCCCAGCTGGCAGGAGACCCCTTTTGCCGCTGTCACCGTGTTGGTCTAGTTGTGCTGAGCAGCTCTTCCGAGGGCCCCTGGAGGCGGAGGAGCCCAAAGCAGGGCTTTTCCTGATGTGTGCATCTGCACGCTGCTAGTGGTGGCCACAGAGAACATTATTGCAGCCCATGCTCTTCCCCAGGTCTGTAGCTGAGCCCCGTCCTTCCCGTGGGCTTTCAGGTGCAGCCAGAAAGAGGACATGTGAGAGCAGTTCAAGCTGAGCCCCTTAGGACTAAGCTGGAGATGCAACTTAGCCGTAGCCCGGCCCTGGTTCCCAGCTCTGTCTCTTCCTTCCGTCCGAGTCTGTGGTGTCTCTTCAGGCCATTCTCTGGGCCAGGGGTTTTCTGCCGCCTTTGTTCCAGGGAGTCCCAGGGCAGGACCCTCAGCAGCCCCTTGAGTACACCGCAGAGGTTTGGCCCTCCCAGTTGTTACCCACTGTACAAAGGCAAAGGCTGGGCTTTTTCTCTCACCACCTCAGGGGTGCAGAGGCAGCGGCCTGAGTGTGAGGAGACCCTGGGGGGGGGCGGGTTACTGCCACCGCTGAGCCGCCCTCTGTTCTCAGCTCACGAGGCATCAACTCAAGGCATCCGGGAAAAGGCAGCAGCCAGGAAGGCTGGCTAGTGCAATGCCTTCTCCTGTGCTTGCCTCCATCGGCCTCTGCGTTGGGAAAGACCTGGTGCCTGGGCTGAGTCTCTGGATTCCTTCCCTTGCCCAAAGCCTGCCAGTGCTCTTACCCTTGCTCACTGATTTCCCGGCAGCTGCTACAGTGTCTCTGTGAGGGGCTGTTGAGAGGAAGGCAGTTCTTTGTTGCAGCATTGCTGAGAGGAAGCTGCTTCTCTGAGCAGTGGGAAGATTTGCTGCCCTTGTGAGCCCTGAGCTACTCGTCTTGGCATCCTCTCACCTGTGTCTCTCGCCTTCCAGATGCCAGCGATGAGGGATTCAGTCCTCTCGGGCACCAGAACTGCTGCTTCTCAGACCCTTTCTGGTCGTGTCATTGTCTTTCCTGAGTGAGTCCATTTGCTTCTTAGCGGCTGGCTCCCACAGGAGATGGGAGGTGGTGTGCAACGGCAGCCGAGAGGACTGAGGTTGCAAGGAGCTTTCTCACGGGAAGGAGGGGGAAGGCCTGGAAGAGCTTGATGAGGAAGCTGGTGCCCCCCGGCGGGTGGTGGTGGGTTTGTGGTTCCAGGAGGACTTCTGCACGTTTCTCAGCTTGCTACTACACTCGTCCAGGATGGGGCATAGTCTGCTTTGGAAAAAGATGGGCTTCAGAGAAGCTCCCCAGTACCACTGTGTGCCCATTATTCCCCCAAGGTGCCAGGGAAGGGCGGTGCCCTGCGTCCCGAGTGATATGTTTTTCCTGTGTCCAGGTACAAGCTGGAGAGTGTAGCTGGGAGACCAGCTGTGAGGCGCGTGGCACGTGCGAAGGCGAGGCAGGAAGAGGAGAAGAGAGAGGCTGACTGCGGTGGCAAGAAAGGTAATGGCAGAGCTGATTAGTGTCCGGGGTTTGTGCCTTGGCCGCCAGGGCTCCTGGCTGGGGCATCAGAGCCAGGGTGCCAGTGTGATGGCTCGGGCAGCCTGAGGCACTAGACGTGATGCTGCTTAGCCGTTCTGGGAAAGCTCATGAGGGAAGCAGGCCTCAGGGCAGCCCAGCCCTCCCACCTGCAGTGGATGCCTCCGAGTTACACTTTCCCCCACTTGCAAGGGGAATCCATGCCCTGGTGTGCATTGGAAGCTACTCTTGTGTTGGAGGAGGCGGTGCAGAAAGGAGTCAACCGTGAGGCCAGTCAGAGGTTGGGCCTGGAGCTGTAGGTAACGCAAGGGTTCACCTGTCTCAGGGATTCGTGTGTTTGTCTCTGAGGGGAAGAGTCACCTTGAGGAGCTGGTGAAAAGTCTGGCAAGCTGTGCCACGACTTCCTTTCATTTTCAAAGCAAGGTGTAACCTGTCTTTCTGAATTTCTCATCCTCATGCCCAGAACAATGCCTTTGCCTTGACGGTGTCAAGAGGGGACCTGTCGGCATAGGAGAACAGTAGAGAGATCCAAGACTGTGTTCCCCTTGAGTGAGCTTCCTGCCCCCAGAGAGACTCTCTGAGGTCAGCAGCACATGCCCACAAGCCCCCTTTTCCAGCATGTGACTGGGCTAGAGCATGAGAAAAGCAGTAGCAGAAGAAATGATGCTGCACAGTAAAAACGGCAAGTTGGACAGGAGCCAGTGTCTGGACGGGCCTAGGAGTGCCCGGGAAACAAGGCTGGAGGCATGGGAGTTTTACCACAGGCTTGAGGAGATTTGCATATCCTTCCTGTTCCAGAAGTCTCCACAACACTGTCCCAAAGTGTCTTCTTGTCTCCTGCTTTCAGGAAATCTTCCTGGCAAGCACCTCGTCTTGCAAGAGCAGCCTCCTCAACGCAGAGCAACTGCAGTCACTCTGGAGAAGGGAAGGGGAGACAGGGGCAAGGGCAAAGCTGCTCCTGGCAGGTGAGACAGTTGTGGAAGTGGATGAGGGTGAGCCTGTACTCTTGGGGTTGTTTGAGGGAGACCTTTCCTTTGGACACCGTGTTTCTAGCAGCTCTGAATGCCTTTGAGCATGTGTCATCCTGACTGCTGATGCCATGGTGGCTGGCCAGCAGCCAGGGAGTTCTTGGGAGACCCCCATGTTTGCTTCCTGTTTCTCCCGCCTCTGCCTTCAGGTTACAAGGTTTTTGGAGACTCGGTGCACACGTAGCCTGTGGGAGATGAGTGCCCTTTTCTGAGAGCCTTCATGTTTAAGTACCCAGCATCGCTTTCTGCTGGGGACAAGAGTACTGGGGGCCTATAGGCATTGTCTGAGGATGGGGGCAAGACTGAATGCTCTTGCAATGCCTTTCAAAGAGAGGAGATGTTTGTGGGAGCTTGGTCCCATTCTCTGGGCTGTTGCCAAGGGGCAACGAGTCCCAAGTCAGAATGGCTTAAACATGCGGGAGCTCTTTCTTGGAAGGGAAAGCATGTTGCTTTGCATGGCAGAGTGAAATTGCAGTCATCCTGGCACCCAGGATACAGAGCAGAGAGTCTTGTCCAGATTTCAGTTTGACATGGTGAGGCTGAAGCCTTCTCCTTCCTCTGAAAAGTTGTCTTGTGGCTGGCCCAAGAGAGTGGCAGGGACAGGTAAAAGGCAGGCACGCTTTGCTGCCTGTGTAACTTGCTCCCTCTTGGGCCCTGGCTCCCCATGATACTACATTTGACGTGCCCAAACACAGAGTATTTTGGACCAGGGAGCAGTGCTAAATGGAAGTGCCAGGCAAGGCGGTGGGGTCGGGGGGAGTGGTGTCTCTCAGAGCCTGTGCCTGCAGAAGAGCTGGCCCCACTGCTTGCTGTGTCAAGAGGGAGCCTGGATCTGGGCATCGTGAGGATTTTTGTGGGCATGCTTTGTTGGTTTAATGCTGGGGGCATTTCAGCCTGGGGGTCTCTGTGCCTCTGTGGAAATGAACACGTGCATTTGAACCCAGGTGCTTGCCCTGCAGAAGTGCCATGTGCTGCAGAAGCAAGAGCCCAGCTGGTGAGCTTGGGGTGGAGACCAAACTGCCCCTGTGCTCACACCGCCTCCCGCTGCTGTGCGTTTGCAGTGTGCTCGCAGCCGCGCAAGGGAGCTCCTTGAGCAAGGTGGAGAAAGGCAGGAGGAAGGCAAGTGCGGAAGGCAGAGGCGCAGAATCGTCAGCAAAGCCAAAGCCGAAGCGAGAAAGGGCATCACTGAAGGCCACGAGAGAAATGGAAGAGGCTGAGAGGACCCAGGTACAGGAAGCGTTTTTAAACCTTGAGACAGGAAAAGCCTTTCTTCTACTCTGGGGGATCTGAGGCTCGAAGGTGCTTCGGGGACCTGTCCCAGGTGCCTTGAAAGGCATCTAGAGGAGGCCAAGAACCATCCGGAATGGGCTCTGTGGTCCAAGAGAAGTGCTAGTGTTAGTAAAGGGCCGTTGCGGGTCTGTTGGGTGTTAGGGAAGCAGGAAGTGAGGCCATGTGCAGTCCCGGTAAGGGTTAAACGTGAGGTCCGCCTGGCTCTTTAGGGTCATTCTGTGTGCTGTGCTGAAGCCCACAGCAGGGCTGCAGCCTTAGCTCCCGCTCAGCCCACAGCAATTCCTTCCCGTCCTTTGCTCTGCTATATGCGAGCTCTGCGCCTGAGTGAGAGGGTCTGTCTGGCAGTGGTGGTAGGCCTTGGTGAGGCTGGGACATGTCCTAAGGGCAACTGCAGCATCCCTGCCTGAGCAGGGGTTTCCGCTGCCTTGGGTGCCTGAGGCAGCAGCAGTCTTGGGGGCTGCTGAGGACCCAGCTCCTGCAGTCGCTGGCTGCTGTCGTGCAGGATGTTCAGTGTGTCCGAGTGAGGAGAGACCTAGCATGCAAATGCTGCTCTGATGCCAATGCAGATTCGGCGGATGTCACAGACGCTGACAAACCTGCGGCCTGACCTCCACCTGCCGATGACCAGCCAGGATGAGAGGGCCGAGGATCCCCCTCGAGCGAGAAAGCCGAGCATTGAGGATGTGTACATCTACCACCTGGGGCCAGAGGAGGAGGAAACAGTGTTTGTTTACTTCTCCCACGTAGACAAGAAGAAAGAGCAGCAGTCCTCAGAAGAGACAGTCTGCGGAGTGAGTGTGTGTGATTGTGAGGGTGAGAGCAGAGCTCGGGAGGGCTTGTGAGGATTGTGTGCTCTGAGCTGCTGAGCCTGGCAGCAGGCCTTGCTTCTGGAGTTCTGCTCTGGCAATGGCCATTCTCTCTGCTTGTTGTTGATGTGAGGAGCGAGGCCCCGGTGGGGTAGTGGGGTCCGGTGGGGAGCAGCAAGAATGCACTGGTGACGCATGAGTTTCTCCCGGAGAGCACCTTGAGCTCCAGCGTTTCTGGATTGTCGCGCTGCTGCAAAGTGCTCCTGTGGGGAGTCGCTGGTGGGTGTTGTGGTGTGGGCAGCAGCAGTGCACAGTCGGAAGGTTGTCTGAGAATCTGTGTGCATGTGCAGGATTCGTCCACTTGCTGGATGATGGAGGAGTGGGAGATATATAAAGGAGAGTCATCTGCAAGCTACAAGGCCAGCGGCACCTGCCTGAAAAGGTACGTGTGGCCCAGGTGCAGCAAGGCCTGTGGCATTTGGATAGTGGTGCCCGCCTGCGGGGTGAGAAAGACACATTGCTGGGTGGTGGAGCTGTACTGGCCCAGGAGGCTCTGCTTTTGCTGGGCATGGGAACGACTCGGGTAGACCCTGTGGGCAAGCACCTCTCAGCATCCTCCAGCAAGTAGGAAAAACTTCTCTGGAGCTGTGGACTGTAAGTCCAGTTGGGAGTGTATGTGCACAGGGCCTTTGGGAGAGAGGAGGGCTCCATGCCGAGTGTAAGAGAGAGTGTGTGCCCGCTCTCGCAGGATGCTTTCCAAGCCAAGTGTGCGTGTGCTTCGAGCAGCAGCGAGCAGCCTAGTGCAGGAGGCAGAGAAGAGTCAGGTGGAAGAGGTGGGAGGAAGGAATGCTGCTGCGGAAGCGGAGTGCCTCAGGTGCGTATCTCCCCAAATGAGCGTGGCTTCCCTTTGTGCAGTGCCCTTGCTTGCCCGCCCGGCAGCACGGGGGAAGGAGGGTCTTTTGCGGAGAGGTGTGAGGGGACAGCGAGCAGCAGGCTTGCAAGTCTGTGTGCCTGGATGAGGTGGCCCTTCCACCAAAGGCTGAGTTGTTGGTGCCTCAGAGGAGGATTTCCACGTGGGCCAGGAGTGCTGGAGGAATGCCGAGTCAAAGGGACAGAGCAGTGGGCATTGCCAGTGTTTCAGGTTTCCTGAGTTCCCTAGAAACTTCTTCTTTGGACTACAGGCTGTTTTTATGCCTGGCACGCAAGAGTGCAGGGATGGGTAAATGGTAGGCATGCTTTTGTCCCTTGAGCACTTGCTGCATTCTTGCCCGAGAGTCGCCAGTGCAAAAGCATTCTCCATGCCTAAACCCGGAGGGTTAGGAGCATGGAGCTGTGGTGAATGCAACTGCCAGGGTGGGGGTGTGGGTTAATGGTGTCTTCCGCGGCCTGTGCTTGCAGAAGAGCTGGCTTCTGTCTGTGCTGCCTCAGGAGGGAGCCTGTATTTGGGCATCTGGAGCTTTCCTCTGGGCATGTTGTGTAGGCTTGCCGTTTCAGCTGGGGCGATGTCTGTCTCTGTGGGAGTGAATGCCTTTAGTTGAAGCCACGTCATTGTCGTGCAGAAGTGCCTTGTGCTGCAGAAGCAGGTGCCCAGCTTGTGAGCGTGGTCTGGAGAGCAAAGTCCCGCTCTGCTCACACCAGACCCCCGTGCTGTGTATTTTCAGTGTGCTCCCAGCCATCCGCGGGAGCTCCTCAAAGAAGCTGGAGAAAGGCAGGAGGAAGCCAAGTGCGGAAGGCAGGCTGCCAGCTGTGAGCCCTCCTAATAAAAGCCAAGAGAGGGCAGGGCAGGTACATGATAGTGATTGAGGTGGTTCTTGTGCCACAGGGGCGTGTGGCAAAGCGCGGTTCTGCGGGCAGTGGGTAGAAAAGCCCTCTTCCTCAGAGTTCTTTCGAGCCCGCCGTGACCTTTCCAGGGGCTTGCTTGAAAAAGCGCAGGCTGAGCTGTCTTTTCTCTCTGCCTTTGCCGCTACTGCCTTCTCAGGAATCCCATTTGAAGCCCCTCTTTGGCCCTGCTCTGAGTGGAAAGGTACGTGCTGGGCCTTTCAGGAGAATGAAAGGAGAAACCTTCTGTTTCTCTCAGTGATCCCTTAGCTCCTTGGTCAGAAGAGAGCAGGCATTTTCTGTCTGGCCAGTACTAGCTTTTGTGCCTGAGACCGCTGAGAGGAGTGCTGAAGAGAAGATGCCGAAGAGGGGGTGAGAAATTACCTTTGGGCCCTGGAAAGAAGCAGATGCCAAGAATGCTGCTTGCCGTGTCTTTTCTGTGGCCCTCCAGCCCACAGGCTTCCCGTCTGTTCTGCCGGAGCAAAGAGGTCTCTGGGCATGCTGGTCTGAGGCGGAGGAGAAGAAAGAAAGGGCAGCTCCGAAAGCAAAGGCAGAAGCGGAAGAGTCGGAGAGGACCCAGGTACAGGAAGCCTTTCTAAACGTTCAGCCAGGAAAGGCCTTTGCCGTACTGCAGGGGACCTGCGCCTTGAAGGTTCCCCAGGGATGCAGGGTTGGAGGTGCCTTGTTGCTGCCGAGGAGCGGGGCAGGGGCATCGTGACTTTGCTAAAATCTGAAGCCCCCGGGAGCTGCACCTTTCCCTTTCCCGTGGGTTTTGCTGAAAAGACAAGCAAGGCAAGTGAAGAGAAGGGAGCTCGTTTGAGGAATGTTGGAAGAGGAGCCCAGTATTTCCCCTGGAGGTCTTTTCCTGAAGAAAAGAGGCCTAAGAGGCAAAGGAGCATGAGGAATGGAGTGTGTGGTCCGAGAGAAGCGCCAGTGTTAGTAAAGGGCCGTTGGCGGTCTGTTGGGTGTTGGGGAAGCAGGAAGCTGAGCCCTGAGTGCTGAGGACTGCTGCTGCTGGTAAGGGCAGGGCTCACAGGGGGTGTTTAGGGTCATTCAGTGTGCTGTGCTGAAGCCCACAGCAGGGCTGCAGGCATAGCTGCTGTTGAGCCCACAGCAATTCCTTCCCCTCCTTTGCTCTGCTCTGTGCGAGCTCTGTGCCTGAGCAAGAGGGTTTGCCTGGCAGCGCTGGTGAGCCTTGGTGAGGCTGGGACATGCGCTGAGGGCTGCGTGGAGGCGGCTGTGGCCTTTCTCCAGTTACAACTGCAGTGTCCCTGACCGGGCAGGGGTTTCCGCTGCCTTGGGTGCCTGAGGCAGCAGCAGTCTTGGGGGCTGCTGAGGACCCTGCTCCTGCAGGCACCGGCTGCTCTCGTGCAGGATGTTCAGCGTGTCCGAGTGAGGGGAGACCTGTCATGCAAATGCTGCTCTGATGCCAATGCAGGTTCGGCGGATGTCACAGACGCTGACAAACCTGCAGCCTGACCTCTGCCTACCCTCGACCAGCCAGGATGAGAGGGCTGATGATCTTCCTCGAGCGAGAAAGCCAAGTGTGAAGGATGTGTACATCTACCACCTGGGGCCAGAGGAGGAGGAAACAGTGTTTGTTTACTTCTCCCACATAGACAAGCAGGAGAAGGAAGAGCAGCAGTCCTCAGAAGAGACGGTCTGCGGAGTGAGTGTATGTGATTGTGAGGGGGAAGCTGGAGCTCAGGAGGGCGTGTGAGGCTTGTGTGCTCTGGGCTGCTGAGCCTGGCAGCAGGATTTCCTTTTGGAGTTCTGCTCTGGCAATGCAAATGCCTTTCGCTCATTCTTGATGTGAGGAAAGAGATCCTAGGGAACAGCAGAGGCCACTGGGGAGCTGCAGCATTTCCCTGGTGATGGACACATCAGTTTCTGCTGGAGGGGATGGGGGGAGGTTGCTTGCGCCGTATTGAGGTTGCTTTCTGCGTTGCAAAGAGCCCCTATGAGAAGTTGTCTGTGGGCTCTATTTGCCTACAGGGCTTAAAGGCTGAATACTGCAACTACTAGCTTAAGATTGCTGAGTGTCTGGTGCAAGTCAAGCAGCAGAAGAAATAGTGTGCTGCAGGAAGAATCAGCGCGGCTGGACCCCCATCACCAGTCTTTCTCTGGGATGAATGCAGTGCAGGTGTCCTGCTGTGCAAGTCGCTATTCCCTTTGGTCCTTTATGTTGTCAGGAGGGATCAGAGCTTGCGGGAGAAGTGCCACTGGGAAAGCGGAGTGTCACTGGCTGCTGTGTTGGTGCTTGTAGAGAGGCTCTGAGTGTGCTTGGAAGGGAGATTAAAAGCTTCCTTGACCTGTCTTGCAGGTTCAGCAGAGAAGTGAAAGGCAGGCAAGGGTTCGGTCAGGCTCCTGCCTCCCTGCAGCTGCGGAAGAGGAGCTCGGAGGGCAGCTTTGTGAAAAAAGAGCATGCTTTCAGGATGTCGTCAAGTACACCTTGTCATCAGATGAGGAAGAGATTGTGTATGTTTTCTTCTCCCGCATAGAGGAGGAGAAGAAGAGAAGAGCAGCTGAGAGGCGGGAGACACAGGAGAGGGAGTAAGTGTGTGCCAGCTCCAGGAGAAGCCTGGCAGTGTTGAGGGGCAGTGAGGGGCACCCCCAGAGGTGCCAGAATGCCAGGGCCAGGGCCACTGGTTTGAGTCAGGCCTTGATACTACGCACCTCTCCGCAGCCTCGGTGCGTTCAGCCTCAGTCTTGGCCGCACCAGACTCAGTCTCAGGCTGACCAAGAGCTGACCAAGGGCCTGGGGTGGAGCCAGGGCACTGGCTCACATCATAGTGAGCGTGGAAATGCCCTTCAGAAGCACATCCAAACACGCACGGCTGGAAATACTCTTGCTGTATTGCTCTCTCTTTCTCTGTGTGCATCACCCTTAGCATCTTCCTTTCTTGTTCTTTAGCTGTGAGGAGGAGAGTCACCTCCCCAGCCAGCAGGAGAGGCCCCAGTGACTGCCAGCCATCCCGGAACACACGCAGAACTTTGTTCCTGTGGATTAAAGCACCTCTCCAAATGGCCATGACTGTTTCCTTGGCATGGTGCGAACTCTGCTGTTTGCAGCCTGTGAATGTCAGCGGGTCCAAGAAAGGAAAGATCAGGAGCGTGGGCTTGAGTGTCCGTGCCTGCTTACAGGGCAGCTCTCTCCCGAGGTCATGCGGTAACTGTTTGTCTGCAGCTGTGCCCATGATGTGTCAGGGACCTCCTGCTCTCTGTGGGTGCCAGTCAGAGGAGTTGAGTCAGCCCTTTCATGACAGCACATCACCTGCTGCAAGGGCATGCTGCCTTGTCAGGGAGGTGGGAAGAGCTCGTTTGGCCCTCGTGAGGCGGCAAGAGTTGAGCCAGGGCCTCTGTTTCCTGGGGCCAGTGCTGGTCGCCAGAGGGGAGCCCACTCAAGTATGGTGTGCCTGTTTGTTGCACTGAGGGCTTGGTTTTGGGGGTGTGAAGGGAATCCTGGGGATAGCAAGGGCTGGCATTGGAAGCTCACAACCGTGAGGGTGTGGCCAGGGTAGTCCCTGGCTGCCTTGGCTGTAGCGACCATGAATCAGTGGAGTTGCAGACTCTGAGGGGAGTGTGGAAAGAGAGTAGCAGAGTCCAGAGTGGGCACCTTATGTGAGGAAACTTCCCCCTTGTCGGGGAACTGGTAGGGGGATGTCATGGAAGCAGGTCTGCAGGGCAAAGGATCAGGGGAAAACTGGCAGGTATGTGAGGACAGCACCTACTAAGCACAGGGACAACCCTGCTTGATATGCAGGCAAATGAGCAGCGGTAGGACGAGACTGGCTTGGCTGAGCCAGCACCTGCTGGTGGAAGTGCAGTGGAAAAAAAAGGGAGCACAGAGGAGGTGGAAGCAGGGAGAGGCTACAAGGGAGGTACTAGAGCGAGAAGTCCTGGCTGTGCAGGGATGGTGTCAAGAAGGCCAGAGTGCGGCTGGAGCTGAGCCTTGCAAGGGACGTCAAGGAGAACAGGAGCTTCCTGAGCCAAAGGAGTAGGCTGAGAAAGATAGAGGTACCTTGCTGCATGGGGTGGTTGACTTAAGGAGAGGAAAGCACATGCGGCCGAGCTACTCTGTGCCGCCTTAGCCTCAGCCTTCACCAAAAGGTCTCAGGGCCCCTGTGCTTGTGGAAGGTGTTGAAGGAGGAGGAGAGCAAGCAGTAGTGGCAGAGGATGGAGTCAGGGATCTTTGATCCGGCTGGGCAGGCTCTCCGACGCCCTGGAGGACCTCCCAGCAGCTGTCCTCTGGCCTGCCTGCCGCTGGCTTATCAGCTGGCAGAGTCAAGAGGCACCTGCCAGGGAAGGCAGTGGCCATGTGCTCTTTTCCTCCTGCTCACCCACCAGACTGGCCTGGCCAGCCCAGCTGCAGCACCTTGCAGCCCCCGCAGGCCCTCTCTGCACAGAGGCAGAAGCCCTGCTCCTGCAAACCCACCAGCTGCTTTGCTCCTCTTGGCTGCTCTTGCTGCTGCTGAGCCCTGCTCTGCCATCAGGAGCTCAGCTACCACTGTCACCCAGGACATCCTGCTCGGTCACCAGTCTCAGCCTCTCTCCAGCTCACAAGTCAGGCCGAGGATCGAGCACACACTGGACTGTGAGTGCTGTCCTCTCCCTCCATGTTGTGCTCAGGGTGAATGAAGGACTCACCCTGCCATGGGCGGCTCTGGCAGAGCTGTCTGCACCTCAGGCACATGTCACAACAGCGCCCACGTCCCCACACAGGTGCTGGAGCAGGGACTCAGACGGCCTCTTTCACTGCCCCGTCGTGCTGTACCCCTTTCTTCTCCCTCTTCAGGAATTCAGAGAAGGACACGCACAACTACCCAGCACAGCTACACGCCCTTGCCTCTTCTGTCCTTCCCATCAGGGATGGGCATGGCACAACCATCTCAGCTCAGGTTCTCCGCGACACGTGTGCAACCTCCATAGTGCTCTTCAGCTTCTCTGGCCATCCCGCATGGTCCAGAAAGGATGTCCCACAGCAGCACGCATGTCCCAGCCACCAGCAGCTCTGCTGCCCCAGAGTCTGCTCTCCAGGGATGGACCTGCAGAGAATTTGCCTTTTGTAGTGACTGAGCTCAAGTGAGAGGAGGGAGCAGAGGAAGTGGCCAGCCATCCAAGCAAGGTTTGAGCCCATGTGCACAGTGCAGAAGGGGTGAGCAGGGCATCGCTGTAACCCTTTGGCCCCCTCTTTGCCCTGCTCTTCAGGTCAGTTGGTATTCTTCAACTTTGTGTGCAACAAATCCAGCTAGAGCACGTGCTCCTGGACTTTTGGCTCTGTTTTTGCACGCCAGGGCTGTGCAACAGTGAGAAGTCTGAACAACGCGTCCTGTGTTCTTGAAGGCAGTGCTGAGTTGCAGAGCCCCACACTCTCCCGTCGGGTGTGAGGAGGGGGAATGTTCCCTTTTCCCTCTGGGTTTCCCAGGTCAGTTCCTGGGGTCAGAAAAGAGCACTCCCTGGGAGAGTCCCAGCACATCAAGGGGCTGGTGCAGGCACGTCCATGAGATGCTTTGGGAAAGCTTGTGGCATTCTCTTGTGGCTCCTCATGGTTCCCTTTCTTCTCTCCTTTGGAGGGGGACACAGGGCAGAAGGCACAGCAGTCACTAAACCTGGATTTACTCTGTTTTAGCTGTAGTCAAGTGTGTGCCTTGTGCTCCGTGGTGATCCTAGCACTGCTGATCTCCTCCCCATTCCCTTCCTGGGTAACACTCTTCAGCAAGACCCAGCTCTGCACGCACACACGCATACACACACACACACGCGCACACACAGACACAAACACAGGTGTGACTGGGAAGGTCAATGACACCAGCCCTGCCAGCAACAACCCCTCTGTTCACAGCAGCCCAGGTTCAGGAGACAGCCCCCTCCCCGAGCAACTCAGCAGCCTGAAGCAGAGGCACAGGATTAGCGCAGCTTCCTCTGCACTGGTTCAAGGGGACCATGAGCAAAACCCAGGCTGCCGGGCAGCACAACTCCCCAGGCACCCCACCAAGAGGGCACCGTTTCTAGGTGGGCTCCAATCAGCCAGCTTCTGGTTAGCAGCTGAACACGCTGCACCACAGAAAGCCCTAGCAGGGGCCCTCCCGGGGCAGCTCTGGCATCAGGACAGTCAGGAATGGGACCAGTGCTGCAGGAATGGGAACGTCCCTGATCCCAGGCCTGGTGCCAGCCTCAGGGGAGGGCACGCTGCCCTTCAGCAGCTGCTGGGTGCTGGTGGGCAGAGCAGCGCAGGCGGAGGCCTGCTGCCCACCTCAGGGCTGTGGACAGCTCCCTGGCCAGGATGAGAGCCACCTGCCCCCGTGGCCCCTCTGCCGTGCACCCAGGCGGCACTTGGAGCTGTGGGCACATCACCCTGGAGAGGACATTTCCCTCAGCCCACTGCCTCCTGCTGCTGCTGCTGGTGACAAGTGTGACACACACAGCAGTGCTGCACGGGCTGGCAGAGGGGACTCAGGGAAGGGGTTTGTCCCTCTCCATCAACCCTCCCTGGGAGGGCCAGAGCATGCGAGCAGCAACCGCTACAAGACTCTCCTCCTGCCCCCTTCAGCTGCAGAGACAGTGAAGGGGCAGCACTCCATGGGGCAGCCCTGGCCCAGGAGCAGCGCCAGCTAAGAGGCAAGCCCAGCTTCCCCCATGGCAGCCCGCAGCCCAGCACGAGGCTCTGAACGCTGCTTTCTGCTGAAGCTCTCAGAGCACCAGCAGACAACAGGCCTGTGCTCGTCAGGGCCATGTCGTGGGAGGAGAGTGCCCCACACACCATGCCCCCTCCCGCAACAGTGACTCAGATCACCTCTGTGACTGCGGCCTGAGAGGCCATCAGCAGGCAAGCAGGCGGGTGGGCACTGTGAGCTCAGCGGGGGCAGCACAAAACCCCCTGCAGAAAGGAGAGCTCCTGAAGAGGGCGGAGGCAGAGGCAGGGAAAGGTGGCATGGCTGGCAGCTGCTTTGGGAGGTCACTTCTCTTGCAGCAACCTTTTGGGGTTGCAGGCAGGCAGGCACTGTAAGGTCATGAAGCGGGTGAGAAAATCTTCCCCATGGAGAGGAGAGCTCTGAGGGGAGGGGAGAGGCACAGGAAGGTAGTGGGGGATGACCCCAGAATGATGACCATGTCACTTCTTTTGCACAGTGGCAAGATCTGAGGATTTGAAATTATAACTCTGATACGGGAATGACAGTCACATTTATCATATACATAAAAATATAGAATATATATTATACTACATACCCCCAATATCTAAAATAACCTCCTCTCTATATACTATATTATACTACATGGCTCCGATCTCTAAGATAAGCAATTCTTGGAGGTGACAACATTCATCTGGAGAACACTCAACACCTGCCACTCTGCAGGCAGCATGGCTTTGTCCATTCTCCTCCTACATGCATGCAAAGCAGGACATCTCAGCAAAAACACTTTCACTTCAGTAATAAGAGCTTGCAAGCCCCTGAGGAAAAGCTGCACCTGAAAACAACTACTGGTCTAACAGGGCAAAGAGTAAAACACATTCCTCCCCAAGAGACACAAGCAGCAGACACATCACCCTTCCTGGGAAAGCTGCATGCATGACTACCTCTCTGAAGTGCTTGTACACCAAGGCATGCAGCATGGGGAATAAACAGGAAGAACCGGAGATGTGTGTGTGGTCGCAGGGCCATGATCTCGTTGCAATTTCAGAGGTACGGTGTGAT
This sequence comes from Rhea pennata, assembly GCF_028389875.1. Lineage (NCBI taxonomy): Eukaryota > Metazoa > Chordata > Aves > Rheiformes > Rheidae > Rhea > Rhea pennata. Next base: position 575,836 of record NC_084691.1, on the reverse strand, counting down.
AGCTCGCCTGACTGGAATGCTGTCATGGATGGCTATGTGCTTTTTAGGAAAGACAAGCCAGGAAGGCGAGGTAGTGGGGAGTTGCCCTTCATGTGAGAGAGCAACTGGAATGCATCGAGCTCTGCCTAGGGGTGGTGGAGGAGGAGGCAGTCGAGAGCTTATGGGTGAAGAACAAAGGGCAGGCTAGCATGGGGGACACTGCCGTGGGTGTCTACTGCAGGCCACCTGACCAGGAAGAGGAAGTCAGTGAGGCCTTCTACAGACAGCTGGAAGGAGCCTCACGATCACAGGCCCGGGTTCTCATGGGAGACTTCAACCAATAAGCACGATTGCAACCCTGGAGTTCAGGAGGGCAGACTTTGGGCTCTTCAGAGACCTACTTGGAGGAATCTCATGGGTTAAGGGCATAGAAGGAAGGAGGGTCCAGGAGAGCTGGCTAGTATTCAAGCATCACTTCCTCCAAGCTCAAGAGCAGTGCACCCCAAGGAGAAAGAAGTCCAGCAAAGGGGGCAGGAGACCTGCAGGGGTGAGCAAGGAGCTCCTGGCAAAACTCAAACAGAAGCACAAAGTACAGAGAATGTGGAAGAGGGGACAGGCTACTTGGGAGACTTATAGGACTGCTGTCAGAGTGTGTAGAGATGTAGCAAGGAAGGCGAAGGCCCATTTGGAGTTGAGTGTGGCAAGGGATGTTAAGGACAACAGGGCGGGCTTCTTCAAATACATCAGTAGCAAGAGGAGGGCTAGTGAAAATGCGGGCCCACTACCAAATGGGGCGGGGGCCTGTTGTAGTTAGATTCCCGGGGCCAAACATCCGGTTTGGCCAGCCAGCACAAACTCACACACAAACACTGTTCAGTAGCAAGCAGTTTATTAGTAGATACTTACAAACAGACCGACCCGATGGTAATCTCAAGAAGGAGATTCTGGAAGCCACAGAATCTATATGTATCCAACTGCTGTTCTTTCCCACGGATTTCCAAGACCTTGTTAGTTACTTATTTGTATGCCGCTTAACACAGCGGTATTGTTCTAGGCACTAAAAAGTTACAACACTAGACCATTCTCACCAAGTATCAGGTATTACAGATACAAAAGTTACAATACGGACCATTCCCATGAAGTATCAGGTAGTACGGATACAGGGCCCTGGTGACAAAGGCTACAGAGAAGGCAGAATTACCGAATGCCTTCTTTGCTAAAGTCTTCACTGCTAACGGCAGCCCTCAAGAGTCCCGGAGCCTGGAAGCAAAGGGAGAAAGTCTGGAGAAAGGAAGACTTTCCTTTGGTTGAGGAGGAGAGGATTAGAGATCTGGGCAAGCCTGACATTCACAAATGCATGGGCCCAACTAGCCTAACTAGAACAGGCTCTTGACACTGTCTCCCCTGACATCCTCCTAGAGAAGCTCAAGAAGCGTGGGTTAGATGAGTGGACAGTGAGGTGCATTGAGAACTGGCTGAAAGGCAGAACTCAGAGGGTCGTCATCAGTGCTGCGGAGCTGGAGGCCTGTGGCTATTGGAGTTTGCCAGGGCTCAGTACTGGGTCCCATCCTGATCAACTTCTTCATCAATGACCTGGACGAAGGGACAGAGTGGCTCCTCAGTAAGTTTGCAGATGATACCAAGCTGGGAGGAGTGGCTGCTACAGCTGAGGGCTGTGCTGCCATTCAGAGAGAGCTGGCCACGCTGGAGGGCTGGGCGGCGAGGAACCTCCTGAGGTTCAACAAGGGCAAGGGCAGAGTCCTGCACCTAGGGAATAATAACCCTCGGTACCAGTACAAGCTAGGGGCTAACCTTCTGGAGAGCAGCTCTGCAGAGAAGGACCTGGGAGTGCTGGTGGATGACAAATTGACCATGAGCCAGAAATGTGCCCTTGTGGCCAAGAAGGCCAATGGTATTCTGGGGTGTATTGGGAAGAGTGTTGCCAGCAAGTCGAGGGAGGTGATGCTGCCCCTCTCCTCAGCCCTGGGGAGGCCTCATCTCAAGTACTGTGTCCAGTTCTGCGTTCCCCAGTAGAAGAGAGACATGGAGCTGCTGGAGAGAGTCCAGCGTAGGGCTACAAAGGTGATCAGAGGGCTGGAGCGTCTGCCCTCTGAGGAACGTCTGCGAGAGCTGGGCCTCTTCAGCCTGGGGAAGAGAAGGCTGAGGGGGGATCTTATCAATGTGTATACTTATACATCCTCCCTTATACATCCTGGGGAGGGTGTCAAGGGGATGAGGCTAAACTCTTTTCAGCTGTCTCATGCGAAAGGACAAGAGGCAATGGGCAAAAAATGAACCACAGAAAGTTCTGCCACAGTATGAGGAGGAATTTCTTCACTGTGAGAGTGACAGAGCCCTGGAACAGGTTGCCCAGAGAGGTTGCGGAGGCTTCTTCTCTGGAGATATTCAAAGCCCACTTTGATGCAACCCTGTCTAACATGCTTTAGGTGACCCTACTTGAGCAGGGAGGTTGCACTAGATGATCTCCAGAGGTCCTTTCCAACCTTACCGATTCTAGGATTCTATGATTCTGTGATTCTACGGAGACGGCTACAGCTTCCAGACAGCTCCCACGAGGAGAGGGCTGGAGCTTCAGTTAGGCTCCTGGCCAGGGCTGGAGGTGCCAGGGCAGACTGCTCAGGGGAAATGAGTCCTACTCAGTGCACGCCAGGCCCTGATGTTCCAGGCCACAGTTTCTGCAGTTCCCTCCTGCAGCCGCTCCAGTTTTGCAGTGCCTCCCTTGAACTGGCACGGTCACAACTGGACACAGGTGAGGCCTAGCAACTGTGGCGTGTCAGCTCACATTGCTCCATGTGCTCGCTCTACAGGAGCTGACGCAGCAAGCACACAGCTGCTGAGGCCAAGAAGGACAGCAGACCACTCTGTGCTCACGCTGACTGCCCCTCTTGTCTAGTCTTCCACTGCTGCCAGCAGGTGCAGAAGGCAAGAGCCAGCCAAGCCCTCCAGCAAAGCCAAACCCAAATCCTAACCCAAGCCTTGTGCAGACCACAGGAGAGCGGGACTGGGACTGCTGTGGCTTCACACTGGCTTAGGTACTTAGCGGGGGATGTTGTGTGTTTAGAAAATATGAGTGCATGGCACTCAACTCTGCAAAGATCCTTGGCAGCGTGTTCCCTGGAGCATTCCGACACTTCTTGGGGAACTTCCTTGAGCAGTGCAAGCTACTTGGTACTTCTACAATGCACTTGTCGTGTGTATAGTCAGGCAGGACTGCCTTTGGCCACACTGCCTGCATGCAGGCAGCTCCGCTGCCTTAGTAGTTACTATGTGGGTGAGGAGTGGGAAAGGCAGGACAGCCTCAAGCCCTCTGGGTCTCCCACCACTGCTGAAGAAGGGAGAGAGTGGGCACACTCTTGCTGAGAGGCCTGCTTTCAACTCCTCTGCTCTGCCTGCTGCAATGTATTCCCTGCCTTGGCATGCTGCTCTCCCATGAAATGAGAACTTGCAGGCTATCCACTCAGCTGCAAAAGCTGCAGCTGCACTAGCTGGGGCTTTCGCTTGGAGTCCAAGGACCCTGCCCTGCCCCCAGAGCCAAAGACAGGGCCCATCTTTCAACGCTGCCAGAAAGGTCCTTTCCTCAGGAGAGATGCAAGCGGAACTAGCACTGCAGGAGCTGAGGGCTGAGGCAGGCTCACTGGCCCTGCAGAGACAAGGTGGCACATGCCTCTGCTACAGATCACAGGACCTGTGGAGGATCCTTTTCAAAGAGTCTCCTTCCTCCTTTACTCTGCAGAATGTTCTCAGAGCAAGCCGAGTGCCCTCAGACTTCCTGGATGCATAGCCATGCTTTGCAGAGACCCAGCGCCTCTCCTGCCTCTCTCTTCAGATGCTCACCACGCACATGCCCTATAGTCTGCCTCAAGAATCAAGCTCCAGGTGGGGCAAAAAAACATGAACGAGAGCTGCCACATCTTCTCTTTTTATTCCGGATTACAGAAACTCTCTTGTCTCGTGGCTCAGCTGGTAGTTCTGCCTTGTCATCACCCCATGAACCTGCACTCGATAAATGCACGTGTACCTGGGGTTCCCCCAGTTGCTCTGCACCTGGAATTCGATGTAGCGGAAGGCTCTGGGCAGCTGCTTCTGTAAAGGAAACGGAGGCAGCCATTGTTGCTCGGGTGGAAAGAGCGACAGCACAGCAAGGGCGCTTCCTCTGCCAGCCCCATCCCTGCTGGGGAACCAAACGCAGCCCTGGCAGAGGAGGCAGCCGTGCTTCCCCTGCCAGAGCCACAAGGCACAGGATGCTTTGGCTCATCCTCCACGCTCTGTCGTCCAAGCACTTGCAGGCAAACCTCAGTCTGCTGCTCGCGTCGTGCCCACACGCACTCCCGGTACCTTGAGGCGGAAGGTCTGAACAGCCTCCTGGTCCACCTCAAACACAAAGAGCCCCAGGAGAGTTTCTGCTGCTGCTTCCTCATCCACGCCCTCAAAGGCAAGCGACAAGGGGAGCACGTCACGCTCAAGCAGAGCTGAAGGAAAAGTGTCTGCTGAGGCGGAACTGGGCAACCCTGCCTCATGTGCCGCTCCTCTAGCAGGAGCTGAGAAGAGCTTAGTGTGGGTGTGGGTGAGGCTGCTCTGAGCAAGCGCTCCAAGACCCTTGGCCAGAGAGCATTCAGCAAGCCCGAGTGGCATACCACCACCGTGGGCCACCAGGCACCCCACGCAGGGATGCAGTGCTCTGCAGAAACCAGCCCACGCTTCTCTGGGAGAAGCCGCCAGGAGATACAAGGCTCCTTTGCAGCTTTTGGCCAGGGCCGCAGGGCCTCGTTCCCTCCCCGCCCTCCGCGGAGGTGCAAGGCAGAGACTTACGGAGACAGCAAAATCTTTGGGGGCGCTGCTGACTTCCCCGGAAGGAGAGACTGCCTTGGAGATGTGCTCCACGGTGACAGCCATTGGCCAGATCTCCTCAGTCAACCGAATGACCACTTGGCCCTCTGCTCCTTGGAAAGCCCAGCACTGTCCGGGGGAAGTAGGCAGCTGAAACCAGAAAGTAGCCTCCTTCAGTGGCAAGGCACTGCAAGAGCCCACAGAACTGGCGGCTTTGCGAGCAGCACAGGCCTGCCTTAGTCTCTTGGCTGACATTCTGCATGCAAAGGCACACCAGTGGGTGAAAGGGACAGGAGGGGACTGGTGAACTTGATTTCAGAAGATGGGCAGATGCTAACACTTTTACTTCAGTAATAACAGCTTGCAAGCCGCTGAGGAAAAGCTGCACCTGAAAACAACTACTGGTCTAACAGGGCAAAGAGTAAAACACATTCCTCCCCAAAAGACACAGGCACCACACACATCACAAAGCCATTCACAGCAGTCCCTGGCCCAGGAAGAATTGCACAGCTACTGGTGGGAAGCAGGTACCAGAAAGCAAGACAGACAATACAGCTCTGCCCCGTGAACTTCCTGACCTGTGCCTACGCACCAAACATGCAGAGAGCTGTAAGACTCCAGGCCCTGCCCCAGACACTTCACAGCAACAGAACTTCCCCTCCTCTTTCCTCTGGGCAAGACATCTGCAACTGTTGAGGGGCTTCACATGCCCGGCTCAGATGACACACTTGTCTCTGCAGACATAACCTGCTGAACTTGCACAGAAAATAAAAACACAGTTGCCTCTATTCAGGTGGTGTGGATTTTCCTAATGGAGAAGGGAGAACAGAGGGAGAAGCTTCCTCTGTGCTGGTTTCCTGGCCCACTTGCCCTCTCAGCTGGTACACTAAGAAGAGCAGAAGATGCTGATGGGCTTTCTCTAACAGCTTAGCCTCCTTAGCACCACTTAGGGCCCCTGTGAAGAGGAGTTCCAGGTCCTTTTTCCAGTCAAAGCTGTGCTCTCATACACAGGACTCCAGGCTCTGCAGAACCACTCCAGATAAAAACAGCTCCAGGCATCTCTTTGACTTGTTTGCTTCCGGCAAGGGCTGCCTGTTGGAAACAAAACACAAAAAAGCATTCATTCATCTCCGTCTTTTAGGCCAACAGAAAATTGCTGCAGAAGCATCAAAGGACACTCAACGACTGGGCAAGACAGTGTCCGTGGATATTCTCTGCAGGGGAAGCAAAGCATCTGTCGGAGAAAAATCCCAAATCTTAACTTTACATGCGCAGTGACAGGCTGTGACCAATAATGCCGATTGGCAAAGGGACCCAACCAGTCAAAGGAGATGTCCATGAAACCACAAGCCCCTTGCTCAGCAGAGCTCAGAAGAAGTAAAGCAAACATCCCGAGAAAAGCAACAGGAAATCTGAGGATGGAATTTCGTTCGGCCCTTCTGTAGATTCATGGTGTCCTTAGAGCCCACAGAGCGGGGGTGCTTCTGGAAGAACAAACACCAGGAAGGTTATCTAAAGCTACTGCATCTGGCTGCGGAAGCTCCCAGGCCACAGCCTGCCAGAAGAAGAGGCTAAGGAAAAGAATCACTATATACGGCCCTGCTCCGATTCTCCCTCCGAGGCGGTACAAGTTCAACACTGTCCAAGAGAGCACCAGGCTGAAAAAAACTCCCGTTGAGCTCAGCAGCCCATCTGCTCTGCCAAGCTCTTGCTGTAACCGTCCTCACTACCTCTACATCAGTGGCAAAGACATCTAAGGATGCCAGGCCAGCTAGCGATTGGTGTTAGGCCACCTAACATACCTGGAAACGGCTGGTTCAAACACTTTGCTGCTGCCAAAACGGGAGCAGGCAGCTGCCTGAGAGAGCTCCAGTCTCAGCTTCTGTTCCCACGCTTCGGTGCTTGCTTGCTTACTACAGAGTTGCCTAGAAACACTTGTCACCCGCTCCAACTCACCTAGGTTCTTCAGTATTCTGAGTATTCTTGAGTATCTGAGGTGTGACTAACTGTGCGCAGCATCACCACACAAGACGTACAGGTGCTCTCGGGAATACTGTGCTTCTCAAGGCTGAAAATCAGAAGCTGCCCACGGACACGGCTGAGATCTGCAGCGGCAGGTCAGCAAAGACCTTTGGAAAGCAAACTCACACACACTCTCCAGGGGCAGCATCTTCCCCGGCTTGCCTTCCTCAAAGGCAGCAATGAGCCCTCTCGCCGTGGCCTGAAAAGACACAGCTCCAGGAGACAAAGTCCTCAGCACACTAACCTCTGCGCAGCAGGCAGCTGAAACAAGGCCTCTCAAGCCTCCGAAGCTAGAGCTTGGAAACTGCAATAGTCTTTCAGAGCACAGCATCACTGCCTTCCTCGGTTTGCTGCTCAGTTAGCCACAGCAGCCTGGTGTTTTGTCTCACAGTGCTTACTTTGAAGGGCAGCGTTCTTTCCACCTGTTTTCATGGCAGGGCTAACAGGTGCAAGAAGCAAGAGCACAAGCTGACAGAAGTCACCAGGACTAGTAAACACAAGAAAGCAGAGGAGCAATGAACACAAGGACAGCAAATGCCTCGTCTCCCACAGCAGGCTGCAGCCCTCGCAACAGCGAGCTTTCAGCCAACCACAGCAGGCATTCTGCGCACCAAGGCAGCTCAGACAGTAACCTGGAAGGTCTGGAAGGTGGTCAGCTTCCCACGGCAACTGAACTGACAGTGCCACGGGAAACAGAGGTGACCACTCGGGAGTCCGACAATCGGATCTGCAACAGCATCTTCTGCTTGTGGAGGCTGCGTAAACCAAAAACACCCTTTCTCCTCAGGCCACAGCACTACTCTGCAGCCTTTAGGAAGACCTTCTTTTGCTAGCCCTTTCCAAGCCCAGTGCTAGCAAGCAAGCACAGCCTGACTAACAGGCAATGCAAAAACATCTTGATCATGCAGACAAGTGCGAGAAGGATATTCTGCACACACAATCAATAAACCAGCACGATTTCAGCATGGCTGCTTTCAAACTCTGCAACCACGTGCTACTGCTTCCACGCTTAAAGAGATGCAAGAAAGCCACAGAGGTGCTTTGCTTTGAACAAGCGTTAAGAAGCTCAGCAAAGACTCCCTAGATAGGCCTGCAGGTGAGACTCAGACTGATCATGCTCATTTCCACAGTCAGGCTTGTACTTCTCATCTCAGTCCTTATCACAACTGAAAGGCAAAAGATGCATCGTGTAGCTCACCAAATGCCTAAGAGGAGACTCAACACATGCTGCAACCTTGTACTGTGAGTCAACTAAGCTGATGCATGGTGGGCTTTGAAGTGTTACACTCAACAGGCAAGAGGGGAAGAATTCAAAGAGCGCAGTGCAGAGTGCTCAGAATGGCACAGCAACAAAAGACATGACAGCAGGAATCCTCCCTGAAAGTGCCATCTGCCGAAGAATGCTGCCCCTTCCCAGGGGAAAAACAACTGGCACAACAGCATTCTTCACTCAACAACATACATGGAAGAGGGCAAATATTTACGGCTGAATATACTCTATCATCTTTCCCTAAAACAGAAATGATAAACAACAGAAGCTTACCTCTGCACTGCCTTGCTTCACTGGTTTGTCCTGCTCATGGGACTCTTTAGTCCCTTCATGTCTGCAGGCTGTTCCGCTGCTCTCCAACGCCTGAGAGAAGCACAGAAAGACAGAACTCAGCTCTTGTCACTGCTGTCCCAGTCGATTCTGAGGAATCCACCTCCTAGCTACGAAAGGCTTTTTGCAGTGCTGCATCCGGCTACGACCTCTGTTGCCTGCATGAGCAGGGGAAAATATCCTGTCAGCACCTAGCACAATTCTTCCAGAGCAACAAGGTGAGGAGAGAAGGGAAAGCTGGGCTCCTTTCCCACTTTCTTCCCTCAACGCACAGCAGGAGCCCTTTCTTTCTCTGCAGCACTTTCACTACCTGGGACACAGGCAAGCCACCAGCACCTCCTCTGTCAAGCGCTTGGGCATCTACTGCGGAGGAATACTGCAAACCAGGTGTTATCCTGCAAGGCAAAACTTGGATGTTTCCAACCACCCTTGCACCCAAAGCACTGTTAGCTCACTCTGACTAAAGACCACCTCACTGAGTGACAAACACGTCTTGAAGACGTTCACTTGCATTCTAGAGGCTAGTCAGGAGGCGGATTATCCTCCGTTGGAAGGGAGCACGAGTAGAACCATGCAGACTCTGAAGACCAAGCAAACACACACACATTGCACTGCTTCCTACATGCATCCCTTCGCCTCCAAAAATAGCTATTTTTGTCACCAAGCATCCACCTTTGCAGAGGGGAGACCTACAATGGACACTCATGCTATCCCATGGTACTTTCGAGGCAGGCAATCCAGCAGGGTAACAGAGAGCCCAGCTGGTCCCAAAGATCACCGCCCTTCATAGCTGCACTGAAAGAGGGCAACGTGTTGAGAGAAAAAATTCAAGCCGACTTGTAAGGAGAAATAAATGTACAGAGCTCTATGCTTAGGCGTGCTAGTGCAGACAGCTAATCCTGACTGCCTGAGGAGAAAGTCTCAACTCCAACAAACAAGCCTGTGAAAGTTCATGAGAACTGAAGTAGGGCAGCTGCTAGCGGGTTCGTTCTGAGACTCCACACTGGCCCGTACTAGCCATTTTGCAACAACAGAGGCTGCTTCTGGCTCTCCAGCAGAGCTTCTCAGTTGCACCACAAGACAAGCTTTCCTCAAATAAATAGTAATGCAAACAATGCAACCAGGCTTGTCCAGAAAAGCTGCAAGTCACTTACTTCTTTTGGAAGCTCTGCCATCACAAAAAACAACCCACCAACAAAATTGCCAACAGTTACAAAGGAATTAGTTAAGAATTTTCTGTAACTCCACGATTAAGCTAAGGAAAAGGCACCCAAGGGGGCACCAGGGCTTTATCATCTCCCGTCCCTGCAAGCGGCCAGCCACTACAAAGCAATGGTCACTGCTGTGAGGTGAGAACACAGTTCAGCCTACACCACAGAAACCCACTGGCACACTAAAGCCTCTCTCATACACTTTCGAACACACATTTTCCCTTTCACATGAACCTTACAAAGCCACTTCAGCCACAGCGATTTTTCTTTCTGCCTTTTCTTTCTTTCTTTCCAGGCACACCTTGCTGCCTCCCATAGCTTCCGACAGAGGCACAAGGAGCATAAGTGCTCTGGCTGATTTACATTTCCTCCACCTAAACATTTTAGGCTTTCCGCTCAAATGCACTGGCTGCTGCCCATGGCTAGAGGCACACAACCAGAACACAATGCCTGGACTACAGGTCACTCTACTGACATGAGATCCCTCCTGCTGGCAGCAGAAGTAGAGTAGCCTCTCACATTCACGCAGCACGGTAACATCAGGCCTAGGGCTAGCTCCCACGACACCTCCTCAGGCCACGGGACACACAGGTGGTCACAAAGAGAAAAGAACGGATGAAAAGCCACACAGTTGCAGTCACAAGGACTTAACAGAAGAGCCAGGGTTTTCCGCAATACATGACACCTACGAACAATAAGGCGTCTTCATTACTTGAACGATGGGTAACCCCTCCCTTTCTCCTCCTTGCGCCAGTCTGGCCACGCTCTTCCACCCAGGCCTCCATGGGCAGAACACCAAAACACAGGAAGGCCTCTCTACCGGCAGCTACTGACACCGCTGCAGCATCTCAGCAGCACCCCACACACCTTGCCCACTCAGACACAGCTACTTCTCCCACCACCACCACATCTCTCCCCCCTTTCTCACAGGCCTTCCAGCAACACCCCTTCGAGCACCCAACGCTGCTTTCTCAGTGCTGCTAGCAACAATGGACTACCCAGGCTGAGATGTAAAGCTTGCCTCCTTCCTCAAGGAAAGCGACACGCTAAAGAGTACTGAGCCACTGAAGGTCCAAAGCTAACGAGTTCATCCTGACCTTCTGAAAGCTCCAGGAAAAGAAAAGTCTACGTCCGACAGGGAAGAAAGACAGAAAAGCAACTCACAAATACCCACTTTAATAAGGTCCTGCTAAAGCTCTGCTCCGGAGCTCGGTCTGCGCTGCACGCTTCCTCACTAGGCAGAAGGCAACAGTTGCTGGAACTATTTTGTCAAGTGATTCACAGCTGATGCAAAGAGTAGGAAACATTGTAAGTCTTCTTCAAGCTTTCTTCAACAAAATCTCGTCTTTGCAGCTCTTTGGCTCCCAGTCCCAGCCAGTAGCATCACTACTGGCTAGTCTCACAATGTGACCTTCAGGGCTAACAGCTTAACTACGCGGCCATGCTTGTAAGGAATAAGGTTATTGGGGTTGAGGAATATTGGAAACGTTGGGAAAGACAGGCCATAACCTGTCAATGCTCTGAAAACACTTGCCGTGCAAGGGCTTGCTCACATCCTTCCCCTTTGCCCGGTGAGGACAGTTCATCACTTGAAGCTGAAGAAAAAAACACGTAAATTTTCACAGTTAATCACGAACAACTGAAAGCTGCACTGCCCCGCCACACTACAACACCAGCTCCTGCCTGTCTACTTTCCCCACCAGTTGCCCACGCACACCCAGAGCGTTTCTGCTTTCCACCAGGCCAGAGCATTCAGCGGCAGAAGCAGCAAAGAAAGCAGCTGCTCTGTTCCGCTCACTCCTCCACGGCTGCCTGCGGTGCCACCAGTGCAGCAGCTCTCACACCTCAGGCCTTCTCGGCCCCTGACAGGCCGCAGCGCAGCCAAAAACCCCCTCTGTGTCCCTGGGATGCTCACAGGCAGCAGCCGCCACAGCCCAGCACAGAGCTTTCTCACCCGCCCCTCCCCTCCTGTCCCCTCCCGTCCCCGAGTCTCGCCCAGGCCCCAGAGCAGAGCGGGGCCCTGCGGCAGCAGCGCCCGGCAGCAGCGTTTCCCCGCGGACGCTGCCCTGCAGCACAAGTGCCGCAGCCCAGGGCCAGCGCGGGCGCCGCTGCCCCTCGCTCACGGCCTGGGCCGCGGGCAGCAGCCACCGCCGCAGGCTCCACGTACAGGAGCAGCTGCCGCGCGGCAGCGTCGCTCTGGGCTCCCTGTGCAGCCGCCGCCAATGCCCGTCGCTGCCGCAGCTGCTTCTCGGCGGCCGCAGAGCGGCGCCGCGCCAGGGCCAGGCGGCGGCGGGGCCAGCGGGCACCTGCGCCGGCACCATGGACACACGGGCCCCGCCCCCACCGCCGGAAGTGACGCCTCCCGCGCCCAGGACCCTCCCACCCAGCGCTCCCCCATTGGCTCCCGTGGGGCTGGGAAAGACGGAGGCGGGGCGGGCGTGAAAGGGTCGTCAGTGCGCGTGCGCTGGGCGGGCCTGGGGCCGCGGGGGGCGGGTCCCCGAGGGGAGGGGCGGAGCAGTGACGGGGTGGGGCGGAGCATGCGCACTGGCACGGAGGAGGGCGGCGAGGGGCGGGGCCGGGGCGGGGCGGGGCCGGGAGGCGGCTGCTGCGGCGCGGGGCGGCGTCTGCCGGCGCGGGGCCGCCCGGAGCCTTTAGCCGCGGCGCCGGGAGCTGCAGCGCCGGGGCCGAAGGCCGCTGTCGGGGCGGAGCGAGCGGCTGTGCGTGCGGGGGGGCCGGAGCCGCCGCAGCCCGGCCGTGTGCCAGGAGCGGCTGGGCGAGGCCTGGCCGGGCCTGGGCCGCCTCCGGCCCCACGGGAGCCCCCGGCTCTTGCGCCCCTGCTGCGGGCGGCCCCGTGGCTCGGAGCCGCCTGCGGTGGAGGCTGGTCAGGGCCGTCTCGGCTGCGCGGGGACCCTCAGCATCAGTGTCAGCACAGGAGCTTCACCCCCCCGCTCCTCCGTCCCACACCGGGAGCCCCAGGGAGCCCCAGAGCAGCCCCAGAGCAGCACACGCAGGGGAGAAAGGAGGGGAAACGCTGTGATGCAGCTGCGGGGGGAAGCCCAGGCAGCAGAGACCGCCAGGCCCTCGGCACAGCACACCGAGCAGCGGCAGGGCAGCGGCACCCGGGCCCGCGCCAGGAGCTGTGCCCCTCTGCTCTGCCGGAGGTCTGGCTGCAGCGCAGGGGGCTGGTGGCCTGGCCCCGGGGCCTGCAGTGTGGCGGCTCAGCGGGTGGCAGAGGGCACGCGGGTCTTGCTTTGAGGGGGATGGCTGCACGGGAGGGGTGTGTGGGCGTTGGCCAGGTTCCCCCTCCCGCAGCACATCTGCTTGAGTTTCCGCTCCTTCTGTGGCCCTGGCTCCAGTGCCTGGAGCTTTTCCTGCAGCAGCTCTTTCCTTGTGCTGCGTCTTGGCCTTGTCTTGAGTGCTACATTCTGAAATAGCAGCATGTGCTGAAGGAGAATGAGTTTCCAGAGGGATGAAGTTGCCTTTAGCACAAACTTCCCAATTTCTTCAGCAGGACTTCAGTAGCATCTTGACGGCAAATATTCCGTGTGTCCTACGAAAGCTGCAGTTCTGTTGTAAGAAGTCTTTGTGCATCTGATCCAAGAGGGAGAGAGCGCAGCAGTGATGGTACCAGCTGCCCTGGGGAGCCTACCTTTGGCAAAAGCATGATTTCTGTTGAAAAAAGACCAAAGTATCCCTGGAGCACCTGCTATTCTTTTGGAAAGGAAATAGAAAAACCAAATACCAAAAAGGAAAAGAGCCCTTAGAAACTGCTTTCAGTCTCTGTTCCTGAGGCAGAAGTTTTCAGAAGGCTTCCTCTTTGTCTTAGCCGACGTACTGCTTTGACTCCTGCCTTCTGCTTGGTGGGGAGGTGTGCAGCTGAGAGTTTTTGAAAGACCTAGTTGCTGAGCCCTTCTTGAGCAGTGGGTTATTTCCCAGTGTGTGGATGGGTTGCATTTCCGTCCTTCTTAGTTCCTCACCTCCTAAGGCATTTCTACCCCCGGTTTGAGTGTGTTCGGAGCGGAGATCTGTGGAACACCTCGGAGGGTCTCTTGTGTCTTAAGATGGTCCTTCGGGCATCTTTTTGAAATCCTGAGAACTTGCATTTAACCTGATGCCAAGTGCCAGGTTGACAGCGCTAAGCGGGGATTCCCTGCCAGTTTTCTGCACAAGCAAACTGCCAAGGGCAGGACCGTGGTTTCAAGGTGCCGGAAGAATGTTTCAGTCACCGCGAAGGAATTGGTGGAGGTTTTGTGGCAGTCAGTTGTCAGCGCTTCCTGCCCCGGTGACGGCAGCCACGTCGGCTGTGTCGCCGTGGGGCGAGCGCAGCACCGTACCCACCGCCCTCCCTCACCACCAGGTTTCGTGCACAGGGCCATGGCCGGGTGAGAGCAGCCATAATGCCCAGCCCAGGCAGGACCTCCAGTGGGGTTGTCCCTGCTGCACGACCTGCATGGGGTCAGGGGCAGCCCCCGAGCATCCCATGCAGTGCCTGCCTCCAAGTGGGTGAGGGGGGCGTGGGGAAGAGTATGGCTGTGCCCCTCTGTGACACGGGCTGTGCTCACAGGGGACATCCTGTGTCACAGTGACCGCTGCCCTCTCACACACGGACAAACCTCTCCACACACGTCCTGGCCAGGCTGGCGGAGCCCAGGCACTGGAGCTGCTCTCGGCACCAGTCTGCTGCGAGGAGCCGCCAAGGCCGAGCGGGAGTCAGCGAGGGGAGGCCGGGGCAGCACGGGCTACCGTGAAGTGTGGAAGAGGAGGAGGAAGAGGAGGCGGTGGTGTTTCCTCATCACCTCCTGCTGTAGGGGTGACCCAGAGCAGGGAGGAGAAGGATGGAGCTCTGGGACGCTGGCCACGGGAGGCAGCGTGGACAGCGGGTGCCAACGCTTCCCTTAGAGGGTAAGAAGTTTGGGAGCGCTTCCCCGGGAGCTGTCACAGAGATCATTAATGCTGAACATGGCTGTGGAAAGTGTGCTTGGAGGGAGCTGGAGGCTGCGGCCAAAGCCCCGACTGATGGTCCTCTCTGGCTCAGGTGCCAGTGTGGCTGCCAGGACTCCTGCGTCCCAAGCATGATGCCCTGCCATCTCGTGGCACCGCTGGGCAGAGGTCCCGGTGGTGAGGGACCCTGCTGGCCTGGCAGAAGGGGCTCGGGCAGCCCAGCTCCTGCTGGGGGAAAGTACTGGAGCTGCTGCAGTAGACGTGCAGAGCCTGGGCATGCAGGGATGCCATACAGGGAGACTTGCCCTGCAGGGGAGACCCTGCGGATGCTCTGAGCCCCTGAACTGCCATGGGCACAGCATCGTGCCCTCGGCATCGTGGAAATGCATTGCTAATATCCCGAGGGAGGGGGCCGCCCTGTTAGAGCTGCGTCTGGAAGGAAAGGAGCCCTGCCTGAAGAAGGCTGAGGGGTCCTGCAGCTGTTGCTGGGCTCTGGAGAGGCTGCTGGGAACACCTGTGCTGGAAAGGAAACCTTGGACTTCTGTTCAGCTCAGCAGGGCTTTTTGGGCAGGATCCCAGCCACTGCCTCTACTCCTTCCCCTTGGTTCTCCTTGTAGCTGCAGACTGGTAGAGCAGGCTTTGAGCTCGGGGCACACTGTGGATGTCCCATGGAAAGGTGTCTGCGTGCTAATGGCTCTGTTTCAGCTCCAGACCCCTCCAGGGAGCAGCTACAAGGTTCTCACCTCAAGGTGGTTCCCACCTTAGCTGCTGAGTGCCTGTCGGCACTGGGCTGACATTGGGGAGGGGGAGGCTCTTTGAAGACGCTTACACTTGCCATCTCCTTGCTTCGGCATGTGCTGAACGGTTGTGAGGTGGCCCACCCTAGCATGACGTGTCTTTCCCTTATTTTGCAGAGCGCCTTGCTATCTGGGAAGGTGTATCGGACTACATTGTACGGCAGCTGATGCTGAACCAGGTGGGTTTGCCGTCCTGGGCCTCCTCAGGAAAGCCTTCTTGTGCATGTTCTGTGAGGGGAGGGATGACCTCTCTGCTTTTCCTGGTAGTTTGGAGAGGGTGAAGAGGAGAGGGGTGAACATCTCTAGGAAATTCTTCCAAAGAACCTCTCCAGGGCTTCTCCAAAGCGTTCCAAGGGTGGGCAGGCCACCAAGCACCGTTGCCATGCGCTCACAGGTTAGCAGCCTCTCCACCTAAGAGTCTCATACGTCTCCTCTTCTTTGCTGTTTTCAGGGAGTCCGAATTATTCGGCTTGGGACCTTGGACGTTGTTACTGAGCAACTTGGGGGTGGGAAGGCTGGTCTCCTGACTGTTCGCAGACCCGTCTTCCGCCTTGCGCAGAATATTGCAGCGGTTCACGGCCTCACCCACCGTGAGGCCTACGCTCCTGGTAAGAAGACAGGTGGAGACTGTTGCTTGCCCTGGGGACCTCTCTGGGGAGTGCACAACTGCTGTTTGTCAGTGATTGTTAGAAATTGAGAATTGCGTCACCAGGTCCTGAGAACAGCTTCCGATTTTTTAAAATAATCCAGACATCATTATGCGCATTACCACTATACTCCCTCTCTGGATGTCTTGCTTGAACAGCTGTGCACTTCTGAGGTGCTGAGGGTAGCTGGAAGGCTCTGACGGGCTGCGGTGCAATGCTTGTGTTCTCCTTCCTCCTTGAAGCCATGAGACATGGCACAGCTAAAGCTCTCCCAGGCTGGAATGCACAGAGTGGAGGAACTTGCCCCCCTTGCTGCTCTCCTTGTCCTGCCGTCATGTGTCATGTTCCTAGGAGATGGCAGGGACCCGTTCCTTCTAGCTGTGTGGGGAAGAAAATGTTGCAGTACACTTGGCACACGCGCTTGTAGAGTGCTTGGGAGTTGTCCTGGGGAGGGATGGTGTCAGCTTCCCCCATGAGCTTTTCCCGCACGTTAAAGAAGACAGCCCCGAATCAGGGTCCTGCTTGGAGAGCTCCAAGCTGCTGACACTCTGGTCTTGCCTGCTCAGGCGCTCTGTTAGTGACTGTGTGGCTCTTCTGCTGCTTCCTAGGTCACAAGCAAGCTGAGCCCCTGAAGTATGCTCGCATAGCCTCGGACATCTCTGTGCCTCGGAAAAGAGTGCAGGCCTGCATAGAGGAGACCGTGCATCTTTTCTGCCGCTGCCTGGAGAGCGGGAAGAATGTTGCCTTTGTTCTGAAGCACGTTGGCATGCTTGTCATTCAAGGAAGCAACGTGAAAATGAGGTTCTACAGAGACTTGCTGCAAAGGCTGAATGGGACGGCACAGCTGGTAGCAGCTTCTCTTAGGGTACCGTTTCCATTTCTGTGCCGCTGCTTCTAGTCCTTTGGAAATCCTAGCCAAGTGGATGGATTTTTACTGGCCTGCCACGACCTTTCTGGGCACCCGCATAGCTGTGGCCTCGAGTACCGGCAGCTCCCTGCCCCGTTCTTCTGGAACATTCTGAGACCTTGGTGGCAGAGCAGAGCCTGGGAATTTCTGTACTGGGTCCAACCAACGCTCCCTGCAGCCCAGGGTCCCGTTGTGATGTGGTCAGGGAAAAAGATCAAAGGAAAGGGCAGGCTGATTATGTATTTTCTTCCTGGAGATCTCGCCTTCCAGCAAGCTACAGTTTAGCGCCTTTTTGCATTAGGATCATGTTTGGATTGGTGACGGGAAGCGGAGACACAAGCAGACCAAGGCCCAGCTGGCAGCAGACCCCTTTTGCCGCTGTCACTGTGTTGGTCTAGTTGTGCTGAGCAGCTCTTCCGAGGGCCCCTGGAGGCGGAGGAGCCCAAAGCAGGGCTTTTCCTGATGTGTGCATCTGCACGCTGCTAGTGGTGGCCACAGAGAACATTATTGCAGCCCATGCTCTTCCCCAGGTCTGTAGCTGAGCCCCGTCCTTCCCGTGGGCTTTCAGGTGCAGCCAGAAAGAGGACATGTGAGAGCAGTTCAAGCTGAGCCCCTTAGGACTAAGCTGGAGATGCAACTTAGCCGTAGCCCGGCCCTGGTTCCCAGCTCTGTCTCTTCCTTCCGTCCGAGTCTGTGGTGTCTCTTCAGGCCGTTCTCTGGGCCAGGGGTTTTCTGCCGCCTTTGTTCCAGGGAGTCCCAGGGCAGGACCCTCAGCAGCCCCTTGAGTACACCGCAGAGGTTTGGCCCTCCCAGTTGTTACCCACTGTACAAAGGCAAAGGCTGGGCTTTTTCTCTCACCACCTCAGGGGTGCAGAGGCAGCGGCCTGAGTGTGAGGAGACCCTGGGGGGGGGGCGGGTTACTGCCACCGCTGAGCCGCCCTCTGTTCTCAGCTCACGAGGCATCAACTCAAGGCATCCGGGAAAAGGCAGCAGCCAGGAAGGCTGGCTAGTGCAATGCCTTCTCCTGTGCTTGCCTCCATCGGCCTCTGCGTTGGGAAAGACCTGGTGCCTGGGCTGAGTCTCTGGATTCCTTCCCTTGCCCAAAGCCTGCCAGTGCTCTTACCCTTGCTCACTGATTTCCCGGCAGCTGCTACAGTGTCTCTGTGAGGGGCTGTTGAGAGGAAGGCAGTTCTTTGTTGCAGCATTGCTGAGAGGAAGCTGCTTCTCTGAGCAGTGGGAAGATTTGCTGCCCTTGTGAGCCCTGAGCTACTCGTCTTGGCATCATCTCACCTGTGTCTCTCGCCTTGCAGATGCCAGCGATGAGGGATGCAGTCCTCTCGGGCACCAGAACTGCTGCTTCTCAGACCCTTTCTGGTCGTGTCATTGTCTTTCCCGAGTGAGTACATTTGCTTCTTAGCGGCTGGCTCCCACAGGAGATGGGAGGTGGTGTGCAACGGCAGCCGAGAGGACTGAGGTTGCAAGGAGCTTTCTCACGGGAAGGAGGGGGAAGGCCTGGAAGAGCTTGATGAGGAAGCTGGTGCCCCCCGGCGGGTGGTGGTGGGTTTGTGGTTCCAGGAGGACTTCTGCACGTTTCTCAGCTTGCTACTACACTCGTCCAGGATGGGGCATAGTCTGCTTTGGAAAAAGATGGGCTTCAGAGAAGCTCCCCAGTACCACTGTGTGCCCATTATTCCCCCAAGGTGCCAAGGAAGGGTGGTGCCCTGCGTCCCGAGTGATGTGTTTTTCCTGTGTCCAGGTACAAGCTGGAGAGTGTAGCTGGGAGACCAGCTGTGAGGCACGTGGCACATGCGAAGGCGAGGCAGGAAGAGGAGAAGAGAGAGGCTGACTGCGGTGGCAAGAAAGGTAATGGCAGAGCTGATTAGTGTCCGGGGTTTGTGCCTTGGCCGCCAGGGCTCCTGGCTGGGGCATCAGAGCCAGGGTGCCAGTGTGATGGCTCGGGCAGCCTGAGGCACTAGACGTGATGCTGCTTAGCCGTTCTGGGAAAGCTCATGAGGGAAGCAGGCCTCAGGGCAGCCCAGCCCTCCCACCTGCAGTGGATGCCTCCGAGTTACACTTTCCCCCACTTGCAAGGGGAATCCATGCCCTGGTGTGCATTGGAAGCTACTCTTGTGTTGGAGGAGGCGGTGCAGAAAGGAGTCAACCGTGAGGCCAGTCAGAGGTTGGGCCTGGAGCTGTAGGTAACGCAAGGGTTCACCTGTCTCAGGGATTCGTGTGTTTGTCTCTGAGGGGAAGAGTCACCTTGAGGAGCTGGTGAAAAGTCTGGCAAGCTGTGCCACGACTTCCTTTCATTTTCAAAGCAAGGTGTAACCTGTCTTTCTGAATTTCTCATCCTCATGCCCAGAACAATGCCTTTGCCTTGACGGTGTCAAGAGGGGACCTGTCGGCATAGGAGAACAGTAGAGAGATCCAAGACTGTGTTCCCCTTGAGTGAGCTTCCTGCCCCCAGAGAGACTCTCTGAGGTCAGCAGCACATGCCCACAAGCCCCCTTTTCCAGCATGTGACTGGGCTAGAGCATGAGAAAAGCAGTAGCAGAAGAAATGATGCTGCACAGTAAAAACGGCAAGTTGGACAGGAGCCAGTGTCTGGACAGGCCTAGGTGTGCCCGGGAAACAAGGCTGTAGGCATGGGAGTTTTACCACAGGCTTGAGGAGATTTGCATATCCTTCCTGTTCCAGAAGTCTCCACAACACTGTCCCAAAGTGTCTTCTTGTCTCCTGCTTTCAGGAAATCTTCCTGGCAAGCACCTCGTCTTGCAAGAGCAGCCTCCTCAACGCAGAGCAACTGCGGTCACTCTGGAGAAGGGAAGGGGAGACAGGGGCAAGGGCAAAGCTGCTCCTGGCAGGTGAGACAGTTGTGGAAGTGACCCTGTACTCTTGGGGTTGTTTGAGGGAGACCTTTTCTTTTGGACACCGTGTTTCTAGCAGCTCTGACTGCCTTTGAGCATGTGTCATCCTGACTGCTGATGCCTTGGTGGCTGGCCAGCAGCCAGGGAGTTCTTGGGAGACCCCCGTGTTTGCTTCCTGTTTCTCCGGCCTCTGCCTTCAGGTTACAAGGTTTTTGGAGACTCGGTGCACACGTAGCCTGTGGGAGATGAGTGCCTTTTCTGAGAGCCTTCATGTTTAAGTACCCAGCATCCCTTTCTGCTGGGGACAAGAGTACTGGGGGCCTATAGGCATTGTCTGAGGATGGGGGCAAGACTGAATGCTCTTGCAATGCCTTTCAAAGAGAGGAGATGTTTGTGGGAGCTTGGTCCCATTCTCTGGGCTGTTGCCAAGGGGCAACGAGTCCCAAGTCAGAATGGCTTAAACATGCGGGAGCTCTTTCTTGGAAGGGGAAGCATGTTGCTTTGCATGGCAGAGTGAAATTGCAGTCATCCTGGCACCCAGGATACAGAGCAGAGAGTCTTGTCCAGATTTCAGTTTGACATGGTGAGGCTGAAGCCTTCTCCTTCCTCTGAAAAGTTGTCTTGTGGCTGGCCCAAGAGAGTGGCAGGGACAGGTAAAAGGCAGGCACGCTTTGCTGCCTGTGTAACTTGCTCCCTCTTGGGCCCTGGCTCCCCATGATACTACATTTGACGTGCCCAAACACAGAGTATTTTGGACCAGGGAGCAGTGCTAAATGGAAGTGCCAGGCAAGGCGGTGGGGTCGGGGGGAGTGGTGTCTCTCAGAGCCTGTGCCTGCAGAAGAGCTGGCCCCACTGCTTGCTGTGTCAAGAGGGAGCCTGGATCTGGGCATCGTGAGGATTTTTGTGGGCATGCTTTGTTGGTTTAATGCTGGGGGCATTTCAGCCTGGGGGTCTCTGTGCCTCTGTGGAAATGAACACGTGCATTTGAACCCAGGTGCTTGCCCTGCAGAAGTGCCATGTGCTGCAGAAGCAAGAGCCCAGCTGGTGAGCTTGGGGTGGAGACCAAACTGCCCCTGTGCTCACACCGCCTCCCGCTGCTGTGCGTTTGCAGTGTGCTCGCAGCCGCGCAAGGGAGCTCCTTGAGCAAGGTGGAGAAAGGCAGGAGGAAGGCAAGTGCGGAAGGCAGAGGCGCAGAATCGTCAGCAAAGCCAAAGCCGAAGCGAGAAAGGGCATCACTGAAGGCCACGAGAGAAATGGAAGAGGCTGAGAGGACCCAGGTACAGGAAGCGTTTTTAAACCTTGAGACAGGAAAAGCCTTTCTTCTACTCTGGGGGATCTGAGGCTCGAAGGTGCTTCGGGGACCTGTCCCAGGTGCCTTGAAAGGCATCTAGAGGAGGCCAAGAACCATCCGGAATGGGCTCTGTGGTCCAAGAGAAGTGCTAGTGTTAGTAAAGGGCCGTTGCGGGTCTGTTGGGTGTTAGGGAAGCAGGAAGTGAGGCCATGTGCAGTCCCGGTAAGGGTTAAACGTGAGGTCCGCCTGGCTCTTTAGGGTCATTCTGTGTGCTGTGCTGAAGCCCACAGCAGGGCTGCAGCCTTAGCTCCCGCTCAGCCCACAGCAATTCCTTCCCCTCCTTTGCTCTGCTATATGCGAGCTCTGTGCCTGAGTGAGAGGGTCTGTCTGGCAGTGGTGGTAGGCCTTGGTGAGGCTGGGACATGTCCTAAGGGCAACTGCAGCATCCCTGCCTGAGCAGGGGTTTCCGCTGCCTTGGGTGCCTGAGGCAGCAGCAGTCTTGGGGGCTGCTGAGGACCCAGCTCCTGCAGTCGCTGGCTGCTGTCGTGCAGGATGTTCAGTGTGTCCGAGTGAGGAGAGACCTAGCATGCAAATGCTGCTCTGATGCCAATGCAGATTCGGCGGATGTCACAGACGCTGACAAACCTGCGGCCTGACCTCCGCCTGCCGATGACCAGCCAGGATGAGAGGGCCGAGGATCCCCCTCGAGCGAGAAAGCCGAGCATTGAGGATGTGTACATCTACCACCTGGGGCCAGAGGAGGAGGAAACGGTGTTTGTTTACTTCTCCCACATAGACAAGAAGAAAGAGCAGCAGTCCTCAGAAGAGACAGTCTGCGGAGTGAGTGTGTGTGATTGTGAGGGTGAGAGCAGAGCTCGGGAGGGCTTGTGAGGATTGTGTGCTCTGAGCTGCTGAGCCTGGCAGCAGGCCTTGCTTCTGGAGTTCTGCTCTGGCAATGGCCATTCTCTCTGCTTGTTGTTGATGTGAGGAGCGAGGCCCCGGTGGGGTAGTGGGGTCCGGTGGGGAGCAGCAGGGATGCACTGGTGACGCATGAGTTTCTCCCGGAGAGCACCTTGAGCTCCAGCGTTTCTGGGTTGTCGCGCTGCTGCAAAGTGCTCCTGTGGGGAGTCGCTGGTGGGTGTTGTGGTGTGGGCAGCAGCAGTGCACAGTCGGAAGGTTGTCTGAGAATCTGTGTGCATGTGCAGGATTCGTCCACTTGCTGGATGATGGAGGAGTGGGAGATATATAAAGGAGAGTCATCTGCAAGCTACAAGGCCAGCGGCACCTGCCTGAAAAGGTACGTGTGGCCCAGGTGCAGCAAGGCCTGTGGCATTTGGATAGCGGTGCCCGCCTGCGGGGTGAGAAAGACACATTGCTGGGTGGTGGAGCTGTACTGGCCCAGGAGGCTCTGCTTTTGCTGGGCATGGGAACGACTCGGGTAGACCCTGTGGGCAAGCACCTCTCAGCATCCTCCAGCAAGTAGGAAAAACTTCTCTGGAGCTGTGGACTGTAAGTCCAGTTGGGAGTGTATGTGCACAGGGCCTTTGGGAGAGAGGAGGGCTCCATGCCGAGTGTAAGAGAGAGTGTGTGCCCGCTCTCGCAGGATGCTTTCCAAGCCAAGTGTGCGTGTGCTTCGAGCAGCAGCGAGCAGCCTAGTGCAGGAGGCAGAGAAGAGTCAGGTGGAAGAGGTGGGAGGAAGGAATGCTGCTGCGGAAGCGGAGTGCCTCAGGTGCGTATCTCCCCAAACGAGCGTGGCTTCCCTTTGTGCAGTGCCCTTGCTTGCCCGCCCGGCAGCACGGGGGAAGGAGGGTCTTTTGCGGAGAGGTGTGAGGGGACAGCGAGCAGCAGGCTTGCAAGTCTGTGTGCCTGGATGAGGTGGCCCTTCCACCAAAGGCTGAGTTGTTGGTGCCTCAGAGGAGGATTTCCACGTGGGCCAGGAGTGCTGGAGGAATGCCGAGTCAAAGGGACAGAGCAGTGGGCATTGCCAGTGTTTCAGGTTTCCTGAGTTCCCTAGAAACTTCTTCTTTGGACTACAGGCTGTTTTTATGCCTGGCACGCAAGAGTGCAGGGATGGGTAAATGGTAGGCATGCTTTTGTCCCTTGAGCACTTGCTGCATTCTTGCCCGAGAGTCGCCAGTGCAAAAGCATTCTCCATGCCTAAACCCGGAGGGTTAGGAGCATGGAGCTGTGGTGAATGCAACTGCCAGGGTGGGGGTGTGGGTTAATGGTGTCTTCCGCGGCCTGTGCTTGCAGAAGAGCTGGCTTCTGTCTGTGCTGCCTCAGGAGGGAGCCTGTATTTGGGCATCTGGAGCTTTCCTCTGGGCATGTCGTGTAGGCTTGCCGTTTCAGCTGGGGCGATGTCTGTCTCTGTGGGAGTGAATGCCTTTAGTTGAAGCCACGTGATTGTCGTGCAGAAGTGCCTTGTGCTGCAGAAGCAGGTGCCCAGCTTGTGAGCGTGGTCTGGAGAGCAAAGTCCCGCTCTGCTCACACCAGACCCCCGTGCTGTGTATTTTCAGTGTGCTCCCAGCCATCCGCGGGAGCTCCTCAAAGAAGCTGGAGAAAGGCAGGAGGAAGCCAAGTGCGGAAGGCAGGCTGCCAGCTGTGAGCCCTCCTAATAAAAGCCAAGAGAGGGCAGGGCAGGTACGTGATAGTGATTGAGGTGGTTCTTGTGCCACAGGGGCGTGTGGCAAAGCGCGGTTCTGCGGGCAGTGGGTAGAAAAGCCCTCTTCCTCAGAGTTCTTTCGAGCCCGCCGTGACCTTTCCAGGGGCTTGCTTGAAAAAGCGCAGGCTGAGCTGTCTTTTCTCTCTGCCTTTGCCGCTACTGCCTTCTCAGGAATCCCATTTGAAGCCCCTCTTTGGCCCTGCTCTGAGTGGAAAGGTACGTGCTGGGCCTTTCAGGAGAATGAAAGGAGAAACCTTCTGTTTCTCTCAGTGATCCCTTAGCTCCTTGGTCAGAAGAGAGCAGGCATTTTCTGTCTGGCCAGTACTAGCTTTTGTGCCTGAGACCGCTGAGAGGAGTGCTGAAGAGAAGATGCCGAAGAGGGGGTGAGAAATTACCTTTGGGCCCTGGAAAGAAGCAGATGCCAAGAATGCTGCTTGCCGTGTCTTTTCTGTGGCCCTCCAGCCCACAGGCTTCCCGTCTGTTCTGCCGGAGCAAAGAGGTCTCTGGGCATGCTGGTCTGAGGCGGAGGAGAAGAAAGAAAGGGCAGCTCCGAAAGCAAAGGCAGAAGCGGAAGAGTCGGAGAGGACCCAGGTACAGGAAGCCTTTCTAAACGTTCAGCCAGGAAAGGCCTTTGCCGTACTGCAGGGGACCTGCGCCTTGAAGGTTCCCCAGGGATGCAGGGTTGGAGGTGCCTTGTTGCTGCCGAGGAGCGGGGCAGGGGCATCGTGACTTTGCTAAAATCTGAAGCCCCCGGGAGCTGCATCTTTCCCTTTCCCGTGGGTTTTGCTGAAAAGACAAGCAAGGCAAGTGAAGAGAAGGGAGCTCGTTTGAGGAATGTTGGAAGAGGAGCCCAGTATTTCCCCTGGAGGTCTTTTCCTGAAGAAAAGAGGCCTAAGAGGCAAAGGAGCACGAGGAATGGAGTGTGTGGTCCGAGAGAAGCGCCAGTGTTAGTAAAGGGCCGTTGGCGGTCTGTTGGGTGTTGGGGAAGCAGGAAGCTGAGCCCTGAGTGCTGAGGACTGCTGCTGCTGGTAAGGGCAGGGCTCACAGGGGGTGTTTAGGGTCATTCAGTGTGCTGTGCTGAAGCCCACAGCAGGGCTGCAGGCATAGCTGCTGTTGAGCCCACAGCAATTCCTTCCCCTCCTTTGCTCTGCTCTGTGCGAGCTCTGTGCCTGAGCAAGAGGGTTTGCCTGGCAGCGCTGGTGAGCCTTGGTGAGGCTGGGACATGCGCTGAGGGCTGCGTGGAGGCGGCTGTGGCCTTTCTCCAGTTACAACTGCAGTGTCCCTGACCGGGCAGGGGTTTCCGCTGCCTTGGGTGCCTGAGGCAGCAGCAGTCTTGGGGGCTGCTGAGGACCCTGCTCCTGCAGGCACCGGCTGCTCTCGTGCAGGATGTTCAGCGTGTCCGAGTGAGGGGAGACCTGTCATGCAAATGCTGCTCTGATGCCAATGCAGGTTCGGCGGATGTCACAGACGCTGACAAACCTGCGGCCTGACCTCTGCCTACCCTCGACCAGCCAGGATGAGAGGGCTGATGATCTTCCTCGAGCGAGAAAGCCAAGTGTGAAGGATGTGTACATCTACCACCTGGGGCCAGAGGAGGAGGAAACAGTGTTTGTTTACTTCTCCCACATAGACAAGCAGGAGAAGGAAGAGCAGCAGTCCTCAGAAGAGACGGTCTGCGGAGTGAGTGTATGTGATTGTGAGGGTGAAACTGGAGCTCAGGAGGGCGTGTGAGGCTTGTGTGCTCTGGGCTGCTGAGCCTGGCAGCAGGATTTCCTTTTGGAGTTCTGCTCTGGCAATGCAAATGCCTTTCGCTCATTCTTGATGTGAGGAAAGAGATCCTAGGGAACAGCAGAGGCCACTGGGGAGCTGCAGCATTTCCCTGGTGATGGACACATCAGTTTCTGCTGGAGGGGATGGGGGGAGGTTGCTTGCGCCGTATTGAGGTTGCTTTCTGCGTTGCAAAGAGCCCCTATGAGAAGTTGTCTGTGGGCTGTATTTGCCTACAGGGCTTAAAGGCTGAATACTGCAACTACTAGCTTAAGATTGCTGAGTGTCTGGTGCAAGTCAAGCAGCAGAAGAAATAGTGTGCTGCAGGAAGAATCAGCGCGGCTGGACCCCCATCACCAGTCTTTCTCTGGGATGAATGCAGTGCAGGTGTCCTGCTGTGCAAGTCGCTATTCCCTTTGGTCCTTTATGTTGTCAGGAGGGATCAGAGCTTGCGGGAGAAGTGCCACTGGGAAAGCGGAGTGTCACTGGCTGCTGTGTTGGTGCTTGTAGAGAGGCTCTGAGTGTGCTTGGAAGGGAGATTAAAAGCTTCCTTGACCTGTCTTGCAGGTTCAGCAGAGAAGTGAAAGGCAGGCAAGGGTTCGGTCAGGCTCCTGCCTCCCTGCAGCTGCGGAAGAGGAGCTCGGAGGGCAGCTTTGTGAAAAAAGAGCATGCTTTCAGGATGTCGTCAAGTACACCTTGTCATCAGATGAGGAAGAGATTGTGTATGTTTTCTTCTCCCGCATAGAGGAGGAGAAGAAGAGAAGAGCAGCTGAGAGGCGGGAGACACAGGAGAGGGAGTAAGTGTGTGCCAGCTCCAGGAGAAGCCTGGCAGTGTTGAGGGGCAGTGAGGGGCACCCCCAGAGGTGCCAGAATGCCAGGGCCAGGGCCACTGGTTTGAGTCAGGCCTTGATACTACGCACCTCTCCGCAGCCTCGGTGCGTTCAGCCTCAGTCTTGGCCGCACCAGACTCAGTCTCAGGCTGACCAAGAGCTGACCAAGGGCCTGGGGTGGAGCCAGGGCACTGGCTCACATCATAGTGAGCGTGGAAATGCCCTTCAGAAGCACATCCAAACACGCACGGCTGGAAATACTCTTGCTGTATTGCTCTCTCTTTCTCTGTGTGCATCACCCTTAGCATCTTCCTTTCTTGTTCTTTAGCTGTGAGGAGGAGAGTCACCTCCCCAGCCAGCAGGAGAGGCCCCAGTGACTGCCAGCCATCCCGGAACACACGCAGAACTTTGTTCCTGTGGATTAAAGCACCTCTCCAAATGGCCATGACTGTTTCCTTGGCATGGTGCGAACTCTGCTGTTTGCAGCCTGTGAATGTCAGCGGGTCCAAGAAAGGAAAGATCAGGAGCGTGGGCTTGAGTGTCCGTGCCTGCTTACAGGGCAGCTCTCTCCCGAGGTCATGCGGTAACTGTTTGTCTGCAGCTGTGCCCATGATGTGTCAGGGACCTCCTGCTCTCTGTGGGTGCCAGTCAGAGGAGTTGAGTCAGCCCTTTCATGACAGCACATCACCTGCTGCAAGGGCATGCTGCCTTGTCAGGGAGGTGGGAAGAGCTCGTTTGGCCCTCGTGAGGCGGCAAGAGTTGAGCCAGGGCCTCTGTTTCCTGGGGCCAGTGCTGGTCGCCAGAGGGGAGCCCACTCAAGTATGGTGTGCCTGTTTGTTGCACTGAGGGCTTGGTTTTGGGGGTGTGAAGGGAATCCTGGGGATAGCAAGGGCTGGCATTGGAAGCTCACAACCGTGAGGGTGTGGCCAGGGTAGTCCCTGGCTGCCTTGGCTGTAGCGACCATGAATCAGTGGAGTTGCAGACTCTGAGGGGAGTGTGGAAAGAGAGTAGCAGAGTCCAGAGTGGGCACCTTATGTGAGGAAACTTCCCCCTTGTCGGGGAACTGGTAGGGGGATGTCATGGAAGCAGGTCTGCAGGGCAAAGGATCAGGGGAAAACTGGCAGGTATGTGAGGACAGCACCTACTAAGCACAGGGACAACCCTGCTTGATATGCAGGCAAATGAGCAGCGGTAGGACGAGACTGGCTTGGCTGAGCCAGCACCTCCTGGTGGAAGTGCAGTGGAAAAAAAAGGGAGCACAGAGAAGGTGGAAGCAGGGAGAGGCTACAAGGGAGGTACTAGAGCGAGAAGTCCTGGCTGTGCAGGGATGGTGTCAAGAAGGCCAGAGTGCGGCTGGAGCTGAGCCTTGCAAGGGACGTCAAGGAGAACAGGAGCTTCCTGAGCCAAAGGAGTAGGCTGAGAAAGATAGAGGTACCTTGCTGCATGGGGTGGTTGACTTAAGGAGAGGAAAGCACATGCGGCCGAGCTACTCTGTGCCGCCTTAGCCTCAGCCTTCACCAAAAGGTCTCAGGGCCCCTGTGCTTGTGGAAGGTGTTGAAGGAGGAGGAGAGCAAGCAGTAGTGGCAGAGGATGGAGTCAGGGATCTTTGATCCGGCTGGGCAGGCTCTCCGACGCCCTGGAGGACCTCCCAGCGGCTGTCCTCTGGCCTGCCTGCTGCTGGCTTATCAGCTGGCAGAGTCAAGAGGCACCTGCCAGGGAAGGCAGCGGCCATGTGCTCTTTTCCTCCTGCTCACCCACCAGACTGGCCTGGCCAGCCCAGCTGCAGCACCTTGCAGCCCCCGCAGGCCCTCTCTGCACAGAGGCAGAAGCCCTGCTCCTGCAAACCCACCAGCTGCTTTGCTCCTCTTGGCTGCTCTTGCTGCTGCTGAGCCCTGCTCTGCCATCAGGAGCTCAGCTACCACTGTCACCCAGGACATCCTGCTCGGTCACCAGTCTCAGCCTCTCTCCAGCTCACAAGTCAGGCCGAGGATCGAGCACACACTGGACTGTGAGTGCTGTCCTCTCCCTCCATGTTGTGCTCAGGGTGAATGAAGGACTCACCCTGCCATGGGCGGCTCTGGCAGAGCTGTCTGCACCTCAGGCACATGTCACAACAGCGCCCACGTCCCCACACAGGTGCTGGAGCAGGGACTCAGACGGCCTCTTTCACTGCCCCGTCGTGCTGTACCCCTTTCTTCTCCCTCTTCAGGAATTCAGAGAAGGACACGCACAACTACCCAGCACAGCTACACGCCCTTGCCTCTTCTGTCCTTCCCATCAGGGATGGGCATGGCACAACCATCTCAGCTCAGGTTCTCCGCGACACGTGTGCAACCTCCATAGTGCTCTTCAGCTTCTCTGGCCATCCCACATGGTCCAGAAAGGATGTCCCACAGCAGCACGCATGTCCCAGCCACCAGCAGCTCTGCTGCCCCAGAGTCTGCTCTCCAGGGATGGACCTGCAGAGAATTTGCCTTTTGTAGTGACTGAGCTCAAGTGAGAGGAGGGAGCAGAGGAAGTGGCCAGCCATCCAAGCAAGGTTTGAGCCCATGTGCACAGTGCAGAAGGGGTGAGCAGGGCATCGCTGTAACCCTTTGGCCCCCTCTTTGCCCTGCTCTTCAGGTCAGTTGGTATTCTTCAACTTTGTGTGCAACAAATCCAGCTAGAGCACGTGCTCCTGGACTTTTGGCTCTGTTTTTGCACGCCAGGGCTGTGCAACAGTGAGAAGTCTGAACAACGCGTCCTGTGTTCTTGAAGGCAGTGCTGAGTTGCAGAGCCCCACACTCTCCCGTCGGGTGTGAGGAGGGGGAATGTTCCCTTTTCCCTCTGGGTTTCCCAGGTCAGTTCCTGGGGTCAGAAAAGAGCACTCCCTGGGAGAGTCCCAGCACATCAAGGGGCTGGTGCAGGTACGTCCATGAGATGCTTTGGGAAAGCTTGTGGCATTCTCTTGTGGCTCCTCATGGTTCCCTTTCTTCTCTCCTTTGGAGGGGGACACAGGGCAGAAGGCACAGCAGTCACTAAACCTGGATTTACTCTGTTTTAGCTGTAGTCAAGTGTGTGCCTTGTGCTCCGTGGTGATCCTAGCACTGCTGATCTCCTCCCCATTCCCTTCCTGGGTAACACTCTTCAGCAAGACCCAGCTCTGCACGCACGCACGCATACACACACACACACGCGCACACACAGACACAAACACAGGTGTGACTGGGAAGGTCAATGACACCAGCCCTGCCAGCAACAACCCCTCTGTTCACAGCAGCCCAGGTTCAGGAGACAGCCCCCTCCCCGAGCAACTCAGCAGCCTGAAGCAGAGGCACAGGATTAGCGCAGCTTCCTCTGCACTGGTTCAAGGGGACCATGAGCAAAACCCAGGCTGCCGGGCAGCACAACTCCCCAGGCACCCCACCAAGAGGGCACCGTTTCTAGGTGGGCTCCAATCAGCCAGCTTCTGGTTAGCAGCTGAACACGCTGCACCACAGAAAGCCCTAGCAGGGGCCCTCCCGGGGCAGCTCTGGCATCAGGACAGTCAGGAATGGGACCAGTGCTGCAGGAATGGGAACGTCCCTGATCCCAGGCCTGGTGCCAGCCTCAGGGGAGGGCACGCTGCCCTTCAGCAGCTGCTGGGTGCTGGTGGGCAGAGCAGTGCAGGCGGAGGCCTGCTGCCCACCTCAGGGCTGTGGACAGCTCCCTGGCCAGGATGAGAGCCACCTGCTCCCGTGGCCCCTCTGCCGTGCACCCAGGCGGCACTTGGAGCTGTGGGCACATCACCCTGGAGAGGACATTTCCCTCAGCCCACTGCCTCCTGCTGCTGCTGCTGGCGACAGGTGTGACACACACAGCAGTGCTGCACGGGCTGGCAGAGGGGACTCAGGGAAGGGGTTTGTCCCTCTCCATCAACCCTCCCTGGGAGGGCCAGAGCATGCGAGCAGCAACCGCTACAAGACTCTCCTCCTGCCCCCTTCAGCTGCAGAGACAGTGAAGGGGCAGCACTCCATGGGGCAGCCCTGGCCCAGGAGCAGCGCCAGCTAAGAGGCAAGCCCAGCTTCCCCCATGGCAGCCCGCAGCCCAGCACGAGGCTCTGAACGCTGCTTTCTGCTGAAGCTCTCAGAGCACCAGCAGACAACAGGCCTGTGCTCGTCAGGGCCATGTCGTGGGAGGAGAGTGCCCCACACACCATGCCCCCTCCCGCAACAGTGACTCAGATCACCTCTGTGACTGCGGCCTGAGAGGCCATCAGCAGGCAAGCAGGCGGGTGGGCACTGTGAGCTCAGCGGGGGCAGCACAAAACCCCCTGCAGAAAGGAGAGCTCCTGAAGAGGGCGGAGGCAGAGGCAGGGAAAGGTGGCTTGGCTGGCAGCTGCTTTGGGAGGTCACTTCTCTTGCAGCAATCTTTTGGGGTTGCAGGCAGGCAGGCACTGTAAGGTCATGAAGTGGGTGAGAAAACCTTCCCCATGGAGAGGAGAGCTCTGAGGGGAGGGGAGAGGCACAGGAAGGTAGTGGGGGATGACCCCAGAATGATGACCATGTCACTTCTTTTGCACAGTGGCAAGATCTGAGGATTTGAAATTATAACTCTGATACGGGAATGACAGTCACATTTATCATATACATAAAAATATAGAATATATATTATACTACATACCCCCAATATCTAAAATAACCTCCTCTCTATATACTATATTATACTACATGGCTCCGATCTCTAAGATAAGCAATTCTTGGAGGTGACAACATTCATCTGGAGAACACTCAACACCTGCCACTCTGCAGGCAGCATGGCTTTGTCCATTCTCCTCCTACATGCATGCAAAGCAGGACATCTCAGCAAAAACACTTTCACTTCAGTAATAAGAGCTTGCAAGCCCCTGAGGAAAAGCTGCACCTGAAAACAACTACTGGTCTAACAGGGCAAAGAGTAAAACATATTCCTCCCCAAGAGACACAAGCAGCAGACACATCACCCTTCCTGGGAAAGCTGCATGCATGACTACCTCTCTGAAGTGCTTGTACACCAAGGCATGCAGCATGGGGAATAAACAGGAAGAACCGGAGATGTGTGTGTGGTCGCAGGGCCATGATCTCGTTGCAATTACAGAGGTACGGTGTGATAGCTCGCCTGACTGGAATGCTGTCATGGATGGCTATGTGCTTTTTAGGAAAGACAAGCCAGGAAGGCGAGGTAGTGGGGAGTTGCCCTTCATGTGAGAGAGCAACTGGAATGCATCGAGCTCTGCCTAGGGGTGGTGGAGGAGGAGGCAGTCGAGAGCTTATGGGTGAAGAACAAAGGGCAGGCTAGCATGGGGGACACTGCCGTGGGTGTCTACTGCAGGCCACCTGACCAGGAAGAGGAAGTCAGTGAGGCCTTCTACAGACAGCTGGAAGGAGCCTCACGATCACAGGCCCGGGTTCTCATGGGAGACTTCAACCAATAAGCACGATTGCAACCCTGGAGTTCAGGAGGGCAGACTTTGGGCTCTTCAGAGACCTACTTGGAGGAATCTCATGGGTTAAGGGCATAGAAGGAAGGAGGGTCCAGGAGAGCTGGCTAGTATTCAAGCATCACTTCCTCCAAGCTCAAGAGCAGTGCACCCCAAGGAGAAAGAAGTCCAGCAAAGGGGGCAGGAGACCTGCAGGGGTGAGCAAGGAGCTCCTGGCAAAACTCAAACAGAAGCACAAAGTACAGAGAATGTGGAAGAGGGGACAGGCTACTTGGGAGACTTATAGGACTGCTGTCAGAGTGTGTAGAGATGTAGCAAGGAAGGCGAAGGCCCATTTGGAGTGGAGTGTGGCAAGGGATGTTAAGGACAACAGGGCGGGCTTCTTCAAATACATCAGTAGCAAGAGGAGGGCTAGTGAAAATGCGGGCCCACTACCAAATGGGGCGGGGGCCTGTTGTAGTTAGATTCCCGGGGCCAAACATCCGGTTTGGCCAGCCAGCACAAACTCACACACAAACACTGTTCAGTAGCAAGCAGTTTATTAGTAGATACTTACAAACAGACCGACCCGATGGTAATCTCAAGAAGGAGATTCTGGAAGCCACAGAATCTATATGTATCCAACTGCTGTTCTTTCCCACGGATTTCCAAGACCTTGTTAGTTACTTATTTGTATGCCGCTTAATACAGCGGTATTGTTCTAGGCACTAAAAAGTTACAACACTAGACCATTCTCACCAAGTATCAGGTATTACAGATACAAAAGTTACAATACGGACCATTCCCATGAAGTATCAGGTAGTACGGATACAGGGCCCTGGTGACAAAGGCTACAGAGAAGGCAGAATTACCGAATGCCTTCTTTGCTAAAGTCTTCACTGCTAACGGCAGCCCTCAAGAATCCCAGAGCCTGGAAGCAAAGGGAGAAAGTCTGGAGAAAGGAAGACTTTCCTTTGGTTGAGGAGGAGAGGATTAGAGATCTGGGCAAGCCTGACATTCACAAATGCATGGGCCCAGACGGAATGTGCCCACGGGTACTGAGGGAGCTGGCGGATGTTGTTGCCAGGCCATCCTCCCTCAGCTTTGAAAAGTCCTGGAGAACTGGAGAGGTGCCTGAGGACTGGAAGAAAGCCAGTGTCACTCCACTCTTCAAAAAGGGCAAGAAGGAGGACCCAGGCAACTATAGGCCGGTCAGTCTCACCTCCATCGCTGGAAAGGTGATGGAACAGCTCATCCTGGATGTTGTCTCCAGACACATGGAGGAAAAGAAGGTGATCAGGAGTAGTCAGCATGGATTCACCAAGGGGAAATCCTGCTTAACCAATCTGATAGCCTTCTCTGATGGCGTGACTGGCTGGGTAGATGAGGGGAGAGCAGTGGACGTTTTGTCCCTTGACTTCAGCAAGGCTCTGTATCCGTGCTACGTGATACTTGATGGGAATGGTCCGTGTTGCAACTTTTGTATCTGTACCACCTGCTATTTGGTGAGAATAGTCTAGTGCTGTAACTTCTTAGTGCCTAGAACAATACCGCTGTGTTAAGCAGGATACAAACAAGTAACTAACAAGGTCATGGAAATCTGTGAGAAAGAACAGCGGTTGGTCACATATAGATTCTGTGGCTTCCAGCCACAGAATCACCATGAGAAGCAGTCAACATGAAGGTCAGAAGCTGAAGAGTAGTGAAATAGCGACCCCCAAAGTCAAATGTGGCCCCAAAATAAGTCTGCACGCGTGTGCAGTATCAGAGCCCGGTTATGCAACCGGGGCGGAGTTGGGCTAGACTCCCTGCACTTGCTGGCCCCAGGTGCCGGGACTCTCGCCTACTGCAAGTAATCATAAATGCCGGAGTTTTCCAAAGGAGGGTGAGGCTGCTACACAACAGAGGACCACGTTGCCTCCTCGGGGACGCCCGAAAAGATTGTGCCTGCCGACTCTCCCTCTCACCATGCAGACGATCAGGACAAGCACTGAGGTGGTCCGTCTCGAGATTACCATTGGGTCGGTCTGCTTGTAAGTATCTACTAATAAACTGCTTGCTATTGAAGAGTGTTTGTGTGTGTGTGTGCGTGTGAGTTTGTGCTGGCTGGCCAAACCGGATGTTTGGCCCCCGGGAATCTAACTAGAACAGGCTCTTGACACTGTCTCCCCTGACATCCTCCTAGAGAAGCTCAAGAAGCGTGGGTTAGATGAGTGGACAGTGAGGTGGATTGAGAACTGGCTGAAAGGCAGAACTCAGAGGGTCGTCATCAGTGGTGCGGAGCTGGAGGCCTGTGGCTATTGGAGTTTGCCAGGGCTCAGTACTGGGTCCCATCCTGATCAACTTCTTCATCAATGACCTGGACGAAGGGACAGAGTGGCTCCTCAGTAAGTTTGCAGATGATACCAAGCTGGGAGGAGTGGCTGCTACAGCTGAGGGCTGTGCTGCCATTCAGAGAGAGCTGGCCACGCTGGAGGGCTGGGCGGCGAGGAACCTCCTGAGGTTCAACAAGGGCAAGTGCAGAGTCCTGCACCTAGGGAATAATAACCCTCGGTACCAGTACAAGCTAGGGGCTGACCTTCTGGAGAGCAGCTCTGCAGAGAAGGACCTGGGAGTGCTGGTGGATGACAAATTGACCATGAGCCAGAAATGTGCCCTTGTGGCCAAGAAGGCCAATGGTATTCTGGGGTGTATTGGGAAGAGTGTTGCCAGCAAGTCGAGGGAGGTGATGCTGCCCCTCTCCTCAGCCCTGGGGAGGCCTCATCTCAAGTACTGTGTCCAGTTCTGCGTTCCCCAGTAGAAGAGAGACATGGAGCTGCTGGAGAGAGTCCAGCGTAGGGCTACAAAGGTGATCAGAGGGCTGGAGCGTCTGCCCTCTGAGGAACGTCTGCGAGAGCTGGGCCTCTTCAGCCTGGGGAAGAGAAGGCTGAGGGGGGATCTTATCAATGTGTATACTTATACATCCTCCCTTATACATCCTGGGGAGGGTGTCAAGGGGATGAGGCTAAACTCTTTTCAGCTGTCCCATGCGAAAGGACAAGAGGCAATGGGCAAAAAATGAACCACAGAAAGTTCTGCCACAGTATGAGGAGGAATTTCTTCACTGTGAGAGTGACAGAGCCCTGGAACAGGTTGCCCAGAGAGGTTGCGGAGGCTTCTTCTCTGGAGATATTCAAAGCCCACTTTGATGCAACCCTGTCTAACATGCTTTAGGTGACCCTACTTGAGCAGGGAGGTTGCACTAGATGATCTCCAGAGGTCCTTTCCAACCTTACCGATTCTAGGATTCTATGATTCTGTGATTCTACGGAGACGGCTACAGCTTCCAGACAGCTCCCACGAGGAGAGGGCTGGAGCTTCAGTTAGGCTCCTGGCCAGGGCTGGAGGTGCCAGGGCAGACTGCTCAGGGGAAATGAGTCCTACTCAGTGCACGCCAGGCCCTGATGTTCCAGCCCACAGTTTCTGCAGTTCCCTCCTGCAGTCGCTCCAGTTTTGCAGTGCCTCCCTTGAACTGGCACGGTCACAACTGGACACAGGCGAGGCCTAGCAACTGTGGCGTGTCAGCTCACATTGCTCCATGTGCTCGCTCTACAGGAGCTGACGCAGCAAGCACACAGCTAAGAAGGAGAGGCCAGAAGGAGAGTAGACCACTCTGTGCTCACGCTGACTGCCCCTCTTGTCTAGTCTTCCACTGCTGCCAGCAGGTGCAGAAGGCAAGAGCCAGCCAAGCCCTCCAGCAAAGCCAAACCCAAATCCCAACCCAAGCCTTGTGCAGACCACAGGAGAGCGGGACTGGGACTGCTGTGGCTTCACACTGGCTTAGGTACTTAGCGGGGGATGTTGTGTGTTTAGAAAATATGAGTGCATGGCACTCAACTCTGCAAAGATCCTTGGCAGCGTGTTCCCTGGAGCATTCCGACACTTCTTGGGGAACTTCCTTGAGCAGTGCAAGCTACTTGGTACTTCTACAATGCACTTGTCGTGTGTATAGTCAGGCAGGACTGCCTTTGGCCACACTGCCTGCATGCAGGCAGCTCCGCTGCCTTAGTAGTTACTATGTGGGTGAGGAGTGGGAAAGGCAGGACAGCCTCAAGCCCTCTGGGTCTCCCACCACTGCTGAAGAAGGGAGAGAGTGGGCACACTCTTGCTGAGAGGCCTGCTTTCAACTCCTCTGCTCTGCCCGCTGCAATGTATTCCCTGCCCTGGCGTGCTGCTCTCCCATGAAATGAGAACTTGCAGGCTATCCACTCAGCTGCAAAAGCTGCAGCTGCACTAGCTGGGGCTTTCGCTTGGAGTCCAAGGACCCTGCCCTGCCCCCAGAGCCAAAGACAGGGCCCATCTTTCAACGCTGCCAGAAAGGTCCTTTCCTCAGGAGAGATGCAAGCGGAACTAGCACTGCAGGAGCTGAGGGCTGAGGCAGGCTCACTGGCCCTGCAGAGACAAGGTGGCACATGCCTCTGCTACAGATCACAGGACCTGTGGAGGATCCTTTTCAAAGAGTCTCCTTCCTCCTTTACTCTGCAGAATGTTCTCAGAGCAAGCCGAGTGCCCTCAGACTTCCTGGATGCATAGCCATGCTTTGCAGAGACCCAGCGCCTCTCCTGCCTCTCTCTTCAGATGCTCACCACGCACATGCCCTATAGTCTGCCTCAAGAATCAAGCTCCAGGTGGGGCAAAAAAACATGAACGAGAGCTGCCACATCTTCTCTTTTTATTCCGGATTACAGAAACTCTCTTGTCTCGTGGCTCAGCTGGTAGTTCTGCCTTGTCATCACCCCATGAACCTGCACTCGATAAATGCACGTGTACCTGGGGTTCCCCCAGTTGCTCTGCACCTGGAATTCGATGTAGCGGAAGGCTCTGGGCAGCTGCTTCTGTAAAGGAAACGGAGGCAGCCATTGTTGCTCGGGTGGAAAGAGCGACAGCACAGCAAGGGCGCTTCCTCTGCCAGCCCCATCCCTGCTGGGGAACCAAACGCAGCCCTGGCAGAGGAGGCAGCCGTGCTTCCCCTGCCAGAGCCACAAGGCACAGGATGCTTTGGCTCATCCTCCACGCTCTGTCGTCCAAGCACTTGCAGGCAAACCTCAGTCTGCTGCTCGCGTCGTGCCCACACGCACTCCCGGTACCTTGAGGCGGAAGGTCTGAACAGCCTCCTGGTCCACCTCAAACACAAAGAGCCCCAGGAGAGTTTCTGCTGCTGCCTCCTCATCCACGCCCTCAAAGGCAAGCAACAAGGAGAGCACGTCATGCTCAAGCAGAGCTGAAGGAAAAGTGTCTGCTGAGGCGGAACTGGGCAACCCTGCCTCGTGTGCCGCTCCTCTAGCAGGAGCCGAGAAGAGCTTAGTGTGGGTGTGGGTGAGGCTGCTCTGAGCAAGCGCTCCAAGACCCTTGGCCAGAGAGCATTCAGCAAGCCCGAGTGGCATACCACCACCGTGGGCCACCACGCACCCCACGCAGGGATGCAGTGCTCTGCAGAAACCAGCCCACGCTTCTCTGGGAGAAGCCGCCAGGAGAAACAAGGCTCCTTTGCAGCTTTCGGCCAGGGCCGCAGGGCCTCGTTCCCTCCCCACCCCCCGCGGAGGTGCAAGGCAGAGACTTACGGAGACAGCAAAATCTTTGGGGGCGCTGCTGACTTCCCCGGAAGGAGAGACTGCCTTGGAGATGTGCTCCACGGTGACAGCCATTGGCCAGATCTCCTCAGGCAACCGAATGACCACTCGGCCCTCTGCTATTTGGAAAACCCAGCACTGTCCGGAGGAAGTAGGCAGCTGAAACCAGAAAGTAGCCTCCTTCAGTGGCAAGGCACTGCAAGAGCCCACAGAACTGGCGGCTTTGCGAGCAGCACAGGCCTGCCTTAGTCTCTTGGCTGACATTCTGCATGCAAAGGCACACCAGTGGGTGAAAGGGACAGGAGGGGACTGGTGAACTTTATTTCAGAAGATGGGCAGATGCTAACACTTTTACTTCAGTAATAACAGCTTGCAAGCCGCTGAGGAAAAGCTGCACCTGAAAACAACTACTGGTCTAACAGGGCAAAGAGTAAAACACATTCCTCCCCAAAAGACACAGGCACCACACACATCACAAAGCCATTCGCTGCAGTCCCTGGCCCAGGAAGAATTGCACAGCTACTGGTGGGAAGCAGGTACCAGAAAGCAAGACAGACAATACAGCTCTGCCCCGTGAACTTCCTGACCTGTGCCTACGCACCAAACATGCAGAGAGCTGTAAGACTCCAGGCCCTGCCCCAGACACTTCACAGCAACAGAACTTCCCCTCCTCTTTCCTCTGGGCAAGACATCTGCAACTGTTGAGGGGCTTCACATGCCCGGCTCAGATGACACACTTGTCTCTGCAGACATAACCTGCTGAACTTGCACAGAAAATAAAAACACAGTTGCCTCTATTCAGGTGGTGTGGATTTTCCTAATGGAGAAGGGAGAACAGAGGGAGAAGCTTCCTCTGTGCTGGTTTCCTGGCCCACTTGCCCTCTCAGCTGGTACACTAAGAAGAGCAGAAGATGCTGATGGGCTTTCTCTAACAGCTTAGCCTCCTTAGCACCACTTAGGGCCCCTGTGAAGAGGAGTTCCAGGTCCTTTTTCCAGTCAAAGCTGTGCTCTCATACACAGGACTCCAGGCTCTGCAGAACCACTCCAGATAAAAACAGCTCCAGGCATCTCTTTGACTTGTTTGCTTCCGGCAAGGGCTGCCTGTTGGAAACAAAACACAAAAAAGCATTCATTCATCTCCGTCTTTTAGGCCAACAGAAAATTGCTGCAGAAGCATCAAAGGACACTCAACGACTGGGCAAGACAGTGTCCGTGGATATTCTCTGCAGGGGAAGCAAAGCATCTGTCGGAGAAAAATCCCAAATCTTAACTTTACATGCGCAGTGACAGGCTGTGACCAATAATGCCGATTGGCAAAGGGACCCAACCAGTCAAAGGAGATGTCCACGAAACCACAAGCCCCTTGCTCAGCAGAGCTCAGAAGAAGTAAAGCAAACATCCCGAGAAAAGCAACAGGAAATCTGAGGATGGAATTTCGTTCGGCCCTTCTGTAGATTCATGGTGTCCTTAGAGCCCACAGAGCGGGGGTGCTTCTGGAAGAACAAACACCAGGAAGGTTATCTAAAGCTACTGCATCTGGCTGCGGAAGCTCCCAGGCCACAGCCTGCCAGAAGAAGAGGCTAAGGAAAAGAATCACTATATACGGCCCTGCTCCGATTCTCCCTCCGAGGCGGTACAAGTTCAACACTGTCCAAGAGAGCACCAGGCTGAAAAAAACTCCCGTTGAGCTCAGCAGCCCATCTGCTCTGCCAAGCTCTTGCTGTAACCGTCCTCACTACCTCTACATCAGTGGCAAAGACATCTAAGGATGCCAGGCCAGCTAGCGATTGGTGTTAGGCCACCTAACATACCTGGAAACGGCTGGTTCAAACACTTTGCTGCTGCCAAAACGGGAGCAGGCAGCTGCCTGAGAGAGCTCCAGTCTCAGCTTCTGTTCCCACGCTTCGGTGCTTGCTTGCTTACTACAGAGTTGCCTAGAAACACTTGTCACCCGCTCCAACTCACCTAGGTTCTTCAGTATTCTGAGTATTCTTGAGTATCTGAGGTGTGACTAACTGTGCGCAGCATCACCACACAAGACGTACAGGTGCTCTCGGGAATACTGTGCTTCTCAAGGCTGAAAATCAGAAGCTGCCCACGGACACGGCTGAGATCTGCAGCAGCAGGTCAGCAAAGACCTTTGGAAAGCAAACTCACACACACTCTCCAGGGGCAGCATCTTCCCCGGCTTGCCTTCCTCAAAGGCAGCAATGAGCCCTCTCGCCGTGGCCTGAAAAGACACAGCTCCAGGAGACAAAGTCCTCAGCACACTAACCTCTGCGCAGCAGGCAGCTGAAACAAGGCCTCTCAAGCCTCCGAAGCTAGAGCTTGGAAACTGCAATAGTCTTTCAGAGCACAGCATCACTGCCTTCCTCGGTTTGCTGCTCAGTTAGCCACAGCAGCCTGGTGTTTTGTCTCACAGTGCTTACTTTGAAGGGCAGCGTTCTTTCCACCTGTTTTCATGGCAGGGCTAACAGGTGCAAGAAGCAAGAGCACAAGCTGACAGAAGTCACCAGGACTAGTAAACACAAGAAAGCAGAGGAGCAATGAACACAAGGACAGCAAATGCCTCGTCTCCCACAGCAGGCTGCAGCCCTCGCAACAGCGAGCTTTCAGCCAACCACAGCAGGCATTCTGCGCACCAAGGCAGCTCAGACAGTAACCTGGAAGGTCTGGAAGGTGGTCAGCTTCCACGGCAACTGAACTGACAGTGCCACGGGAAACAGAGGTGACCACTCGGGAGTCCGACAATCGGATCTGCAACAGCATCTTCTGCTTGTGGAGGCTGCGTAAACCAAAAACACCCTTTCTCCTCAGGCCACAGCACTACTCTGCAGCCTTTAGGAAGACCTTCTTTTGCTAGCCCTTTCCAAGCCCAGTGCTAGCAAGCAAGCACAGCCTGACTAACAGGCAATGCAAAAACATCTTGATCATGCAGACAAGTGCGAGAAGGATATTCTGCACACACAATCAATAAACCAGCACGATTTCAGCATGGCTGCTTTCAAACTCTGCAACCACGTGCTACTGCTTCCACGCTTAAAGAGATGCAAGAAAGCCACAGAGGTGCTTTGCTTTGAACAAGCGTTAAGAAGCTCAGCAAAGACTCCCTAGATAGGCCTGCAGGTGAGACTCAGACTGATCATGCTCATTTCCACAGTCAGGCTTGTACTTCTCATCTCAGTCCTTATCACAACTGAAAGGCAAAAGATGCATCGTGTAGCTCACCAAATGCCTAAGAGGAGACTCAACACATGCTGCAACCTTGTACTGTGAGTCAACTAAGCTGATGCATGGTGGGCTTTGAAGTGTTACACTCAACAGGCAAGAGGGGAAGAATTCAAAGAGCGCAGTGCAGAGTGCTCAGAATGGCACAGCAACAAAAGACATGACAGCAGGAATCCTCCCTGAAAGTGCCATCTGCCGAAGAATGCTGCCCCTTCCCAGGGGAAAAACAACTGGCACAACAGCATTCTTCACTCAACAACATACATGGAAGAGGGCAAATATTTACGGCTGAATATACTCTATCATCTTTCCCTAAAACAGAAATGATAAACAACAGAAGCTTACCTCTGCACTGCCTTGCTTCACTGGTTTGTCCTGCTCATGGGACTCTTTAGTCCCTTCATGTCTGCAGGCTGTTCCGCTGCTCTCCAACGCCTGAGAGAAGCACAGAAAGACAGAACTCAGCTCTTGTCACTGCTGTCCCAGTCGATTCTGAGGAATCCACCTCCTAGCTACGAAAGGCTTTTTGCAGTGCTGCATCCGGCTACGACCTCTGTTGCCTGCATGAGCAGGGGAAAATATCCTGTCAGCACCTAGCACAATTCTTCCAGAGCAACAAGGTGAGGAGAGAAGGGAAAGCTGGGCTCCTTTCCCACTTTCTTCCCTCAACGCACAGCAGGAGCCCTTTCTTTCTCTGCAGCACTTTCACTACCTGGGACACAGGCAAGCCACCAGCACCTCCTCTGTCAAGCGCTTGGGCATCTACTGCGGAGGAATACTGCAAACCAGGTGTTATCCTGCAAGGCAAAACTTGGATGTTTCCAACCACCCTTGCACCCAAAGCACTGTTAGCTCACTCTGACTAAAGACCACCTCACTGAGTGACAAACACGTCTTGAAGACGTTCACTTGCATTCTAGAGGCTAGTCAGGAGGCGGATTATCCTCCGTTGGAAGGGAGCACGAGTAGAACCATGCAGACTCTGAAGACCAAGCAAACACACACACATTGCACTGCTTCCTACATGCATCCCTTCGCCTCCAAAAATAGCTATTTTTGTCAC
The DNA here is from genome assembly GCF_028389875.1 of Rhea pennata. Taxonomy (NCBI): domain Eukaryota; kingdom Metazoa; phylum Chordata; class Aves; order Rheiformes; family Rheidae; genus Rhea; species Rhea pennata. The sequence continues at coordinate 534,151 of NC_084691.1, read as the reverse complement.
CAAGCATCCACCTTTGCAGAGGGGAGACCTACAATGGACACTCATGCTATCCCATGGTGCTTTCGAGGCAGGCAATCCAGCAGGGTAACAGAGAGCCCAGCTGGCCCCAAAGATCACCGCCCTTCATAGCTGCACTGAAAGAGGGCAACGTGTTGAGAGAAAAAATTCAAGCCGACTTGTAAGGAGAAATAAATGTACAGAGCTCTATGCTTAGGCGTGCTAGTGCAGACAGCTAATCCTGACTGCCTGAGGAGAAAGTCTCAACTTCAACAAACAAGCCTGTGAAAGCTCGTGAGAACTGAAGTAGGGCAGCTGCTAGCGGGTTCGTTCTGAGACTCCACACTGGCCCGTACTAGCCATTTTGCAACAACAGAGGGTGCTTCTGGCTCTCCAGCAGAGCTTCTCAGTTGCACCACAAGACAAGCTTTCCTCAAATAAATAGTAATGCAAACAATGCAACCAGGCTTGTCCAGAAAAGCTGCAAGTCACTTACTTCTTTTGGAAGCTCTGCCATCACAAAAAACAACCCACCAACAAAATTGCCAGCAGTTACAAAGGAATTAGTTAAGAATTTTCTGTAACTCCACGATTAAGCTAAGGAAAAGGTGCCCAAGGGGGCACCAGGGCTTTATCATCTCCCGTCCCTGCAAGCGGCCAGCCACTACAAAGCAATGGTCACTGCTGTGAGGTGAGAACACAGTTCAGCCTACACCACAGAAACCCACTGGCACACTAAAGCCTCTCTCATACACTTTCGAACGCACATTTTCCCTTTCACATGAACCTTACAAAGCCACTTCAGCCACAGCGATTTTTCTTTCTGCCTTTTCTTTCTTTCTTTCCAGGCACACCTTGCTGCCTCCCATAGCTTCCGACAGAGGCACAAGGAGCATAAGTGCTCTGGCTGATTTACATTTCCTCCACCTAAACATTTTAGGCTTTCCGCTCAAATGCACTGGCTGCTGCCCATGGCTAGAGGCACGCAACCAGAACACAATGCCTGGACTACAGGTCACTCTACTGACATGAGATCCCTCCTGCTGGCAGCAGAAGTAGAGTAGCCTCTCACATTCACGCAGCACGGTAACATCAGGCCTAGGGCTAGCTCCCACGACACCTCCTCAGGCCACGGGACACACAGGTGGTCACAAAGAGAAAAGAACGGATGAAAAGCCACACAGTTGCAGTCACAAGGACTTAACAGAAGAGCCAGGGTTTTCCGCAATACATGACACCTACGAACAATAAGGCGTCTTCATTACTTGAACGATGGGTAACCCCTCCCTTTCTCCTCCTTGCGCCAGTCTGGCCACGCTCTTCCACCCAGGCCTCCATGGGCAGAACCTCCCACCAAAACACAGGAAGGCCTCTCTACCGGCAGCTACTGACACCGCTGCAGCATCTCAGCAGCACCCCACACACCTTGCCCACTCAGACACAGCTACTTCTCCCACCACCACCACATCTCTCCCCCCTTTCTCACAGGCCTTCCAGCAACACCCCTTCGAGCACCCAACGCTGCTTTCTCAGTGCTGCTAGCAACAATGGACTACCCAGGCTGAGATGTAAAGCTTGCCTCCTTCCTCAAGGAAAGCGACACGCTAAAGAGTACTGAGCCACTGAAGGTCCAAAGCTAATGAGTTCATCCTGACCTTCTGAAAGCTCCAGGAAAAGAAAAGTCTACGTCCGACAGGGAAGAAAGACAGAAAAGCAACTCACAAATACCCACTTTAATAAGGTCCTGCTAAAGCTCTGCTCCGGAGCTCGGTCTGCGCTGCACGCTTCCTCACTAGGCAGAAGGCAACAGTTGCTGGAACTATTTTGTCAAGTGATTCACAGCTGATGCAAAGAGTAGGAAACACTGTAAGTCTTCTTCAAGCTTTCTTCAACAAAATCTCGTCTTTGCAGCTCTTTGGCTCCCAGTCCCAGCCAGTAGCATCACTACTGGCTAGTCTCACAACGTGACCTTCAGGGCTAACAGCTTAACTACGCGGCCATGCTTGTAAGGAATAAGGTTATTGGGGTTGAGGAATATTGGAAACGTTGGGAAAGACAGGCCATAACCTGTCAATGCTCTGAAAACACTCGCCGTGCAAGGGCTTGCTCACATCCTTCCCCTTTGCCCGGTGAGGACAGTTCATCACTTGAAGCTGAAGAAAAAAACACTTAAATTTTCACAGTTAATCACGAACAACTGAAAGCTGCACTGCCCCGCCACACTACAACACCAGCTCCTGCCTGTCTACTTTCCCCACCAGTTGCCCACGCACACCCAGAGCGTTTCTGCTTTCCACCAGGCCAGAGCATTCAGCGGCAGAAGCAGCAAAGAAAGCAGCTGCTCTGTTCCGCTCACTCCTCCACGGCTGCCTGCGGTGCCACCAGTGCTGCAGCTCTCACACCTCAGGCCTTCTCGGCCCCTGACAGGCCGCAGCGCAGCCAAAAACCCCCTCTGTGTCCCTGGGATGCTCACAGGCAGCAGCCGCCACAGCCCAGCACAGAGCTTTCTCACCCGCCCCTCCCCGAGCCTCGCCCTGGCCCCAGAGCAGAGCGGGGCCCTGCGGCAGCAGCGCCCGGCAGCAGCGTTTCCCCGCGGACGCTGCCCTGCAGCACAAGTGCCGCAGCCCAGGGCCAGCGCGGGCGCCGCTGCCCCTCGCTCACGGCCTGGGCCGCGGGCAGCAGCCACCGCCGCAGGCTCCACGTACAGGAGCAGCTGCCGCGCGGCAGCGTCGCTCTGGGCTCCCTGTGCAGCCGCCGCCAACGCCCGTCGCTGCCGCAGCTGCTTCTCGGCGGCCGCAGAGCGGCGCCGCGCCAGGGCCAGGCGGCGGCGGGGCCAGCGGGCACCTGCGCCGGCACCATGGCCACACGGGCCCCGCCCCCACCGCCGGAAGTGACGCCTCCCGCGCCCAGGACCCTCCCACCCGGCGCTCCCCCATTGGCTCCCGTGGGGCTGGGAAAGACGGAGGCGGGGCGGGCGTGAAAGGGTCGTCAGTGCGCGTGCGCTGGGCGGGCCTGGGGCCGCGGGGGGCGGGTCCCCGAGGGGAGGGGCGGAGCAGTGACGGGGTGGGGCGGAGCATGCGCACTGGCACGGAGGAGGGCGGCGAGGGGCGGGGCCGGGGCGGGGCGGGGCCGGGAGGCGGCTGCTGCGGCGCGGGGCGGCGTCTGCCGGCGCGGGGCCGCCCGGAGCCTTTAGCCGCGGCGCCGGGAGCTGCAGCGCCGGGGCCGAAGGCCGCTGTCGGGGCGGAGCGAGCGGCTGTGCGTGCGGGGGGGCCGGAGCCGCCGCAGCCCGGCCGTGTGCCAGGAGCGGCTGGGCGAGGCCCGGCCGGGCCTGGGCCGCCTCCGGCCCCACGGGAGCCCCCGGCTCTTGCGCCCCTGCTGCGGGCGGCCCCGTGGCTCGGAGCCGCCTGCGGTGGAGGCTGGTCAGGGCCGTCTCGGCTGCGCGGGGACCCTCAGCATCAGTGTCAGCACAGGAGCTTCACCCCCCCCGCTCCTCCGTCCCACACCGGGAGCCCCAGGGAGCCCCAGAGCAGCCCCAGAGCAGCACACGCAAGGGAGAAAGGAGGGGAAACGCTGTGATGCAGCTGCGGGGGGAAGCCCAGGCAGCAGAGACCGCCAGGCCCTCGGCACAGCACACCGAGCAGCGGCAGGGGAGCGGCACCCGGGCCCGCGCCAGGAGCTGTGCCCCTCTGCTCTGCCGGAGGTCTGGCTGCAGCGCAGGGGGCTGGTGGCCTGGCCCCGGGGCCTGCAGTGTGGCGGCTCTGCGGGTGGCAGAGGGCACGCGGGTCTTGCTTTGAGGGGGATGGCTGCACGGGAGGGGTGTGTGGGCGTTGGCCAGGTTCCCCCTCCTGCAGCATTTCTGCTTGAGTTTCCGCTCCTTCTGTGGCCCTGGCTCCAGTGCCTGGAGCTTTTCCTGCAGCAGCTCTTTCCCTGTGCTGCGTCTTGGCCCTGTCTTGAGTGCTACCTTCTGAAATAGCAGCATGTGCTGAAGGGGAATGAGTTTCCAGAAGGATGAAGTTGCCTTTAGCACAAACTTCCCAATTTCTTCAGCAGGACTTCAGTAGCATCTTGACGGCAAATATTCCGTGTGTCCTACGAAAGCTGCAGTTCTGTTGTAAGAAGTCTTTGTGCATCTGATCCAAGAGGGAGAGAGCGCAGCAGTGATGGTACCAGCTGCCCTGGGGAGCCTAACTTTGGCAAAAGCATGATTTCTGTTGAAAAAAGACCAAAGTATCCCTGGAGCACCTGCTATTCTTTTGGAAAGGAAATAGAAAAACCAAATACCAAAAAGGAAAAGAGCCCTTAGAAACTGCTTTCAGTCTCTGTTCCTGAGGCAGAAGTTTTCAGAAGGCTTCCTCTTTGTCTTAGCCGACGTACTGCTTTGACTCCTGCCTTCTGCTTGGTGGGGAGGTGTGCAGCTGAGAGTTTTTGAAAGACCTAGTTGCTGAGCCCTTCTTGAGCAGTGTCTTAGAGATGTTCCTTCGGGCATCTTTTTGAAATCCTGAGAACTTGCATTTAACCTGATGCCAAGTGCCAGGTTGACAGCGCTGAGCGGGGATTCCCTGCCAGTTTTCTGCACAAGCAAACTGCCAAGGGCAGGACCGTGGTTTCAAGGTGCTGGAAGAATGTTTCAGTCACTGCGAAGGAATTGGTGGAGGTTTTGTGGCAGTCAGTTGTCAGCGCTTCCTGCCCCGGTGACGGCAGCCACGTCGGCTGTGTCGCCGTGGGGCGAGCGCAGCACCGTGCCCACCGCCCTCCCTCACCACCAGGTTTCGTGCACGGGGCCATGGCTGGGTGAGAGCAGCCATAATGCCCAGCCCAGGCAGGACCTCCAGTGGGGTTGTCCCTGCTGCACGACCTGCATGGGGTCAGGGGCAGCCCCCGAGCATCCCATGCAGTGCCTGCCTCCAAGTGGGCGAGGGGGCCGTGGGGATGAGTATGGCTGTGCCCCTCTGTGACACGGGCTGTGCTCACAGGGGACATCCCGTGTCACAGTGACCGCTGCCCTCTCGCACACGGACACAGCCTCTCCACACACGTCCTGGCCAGGCTGGCGGAGCCCAGGCACTGGAGCTGCTCTCGGCACCAGTCTGCTGCGAGGAGCCGCCAAGGCCGAGCGGGAGTCAGCGAGGGGAGGCCGGGGCAGCACGGGCTACCGTGAAGTGTGGAAGAGGAGGAGGAAGAGGAGGCGGTGGTGTTTCCTCATCACCTCCTGCTGTAGGGGTGACCCAGAGCAGGGAGGAGAAGGATGGAGCTCTGGGACGCTGGCCACGGGAGACAGCGTGGACAGCGGGTGCCAACGCTTCCCTTAGAGGGTAAGAAGTTTGGGAGTGCTTCCCCGGGAGCTGTCACAGAGATCATTAATGCTGAACATGGCTGTGGAAAGTGTGCTTGGAGGGAGCTGGAGGCTGCGGCCAAAGCCCCGACTGATGGTCCTCTCTGGCTCAGGTGCCAGTGTGGCTGCCAGGACTCCTGCGTCCCAAGCATGATGCCCTGCCATCTCGTGGCACCGCTGGGCAGAAGTCCCGGTGGTGAGGGACCCTGCTGGCCTGGCAGAAGGGGCTCGGGCAGCCCAGCTCCTGCTGGGAGAAAGTACTGGAGCTGCTGCAGTAGACGTGCAGAGCCTGGGCATGCAGGGATGCCATACGGGGAGACTTGCCCTGCAGGGGAGACCCTGCGGATGCTCTGAGCCCCTGAACTGCCATGGGCACAGCATCGTGCCCTCGGCATCGTGGAAATGCATTGCTAATATCCCGAGGGAGGGGGCCGCCCTGTTAGAGCTGCGTCTGGAAGGAAAGGAGCCCTGCCTGAAGAAGGCTGAGGGGTCCTGCAGCTGTTGCTGGGCTCTGGAGAGGCTGCTGGGAACACCTGTGCTGGAAAGGAAACCTTGGACTTCTGTTCAGCTCAGCAGGGCTTTTTGGGCAGGATCCCAGCCACTGCCTCTACTCCTTCCCCTTGGTTCTCCTTGTAGCTGCAGACTGGTAGAGCAGGCTTTGAGCTCGGGGCACACTGTGGATGTCCCATGGAAAGGTGTCTGCGTGCTAATGGCTCTGTTTCAGCTCCAGACCCCTCCAGGGAGCAGCTACAAGGTTCTCACCTCAAGGTGGTTCCCACCTTAGCTGCTGAGTGCCTGTCGGCACTGGGCTGACATTGGGGAGGGGGAGGCTCTTTGAAGACGCTTGCACTTGCCATCTCCTTGCTTCGGCATGTGCTGAACGGTTGTGAGGTGGCCCACCCTAGCATGACGTGCCTTTCCCTTATTTTGCAGAGCGCCTTGCTATCTGGGAAGGTGTATCGGACTACATTGTACGGCAGCTGATGCTGAACCAGGTGGGTTTGCCGTCCTGGGCCTCCTCAGGAAAGCCTTCTTGTGCATGTTCTGTGAGGGGAGGGATGACCTCTCTGCTTTTCCTGGTAGTTTGGAGAGGGTGAAGAGGAGAGGGGTGAACATCTCTAGGAAATTCTTCCAAAGAACCTCTCCAGGGCTTCTCCAAAGCGTTCCAAGGGTGGGCAGGCCACCAAGCACCGTTGCCATGCGCTCACAGGTTAGCAGCCTCTCCACCTAAGAGTCTCATACGTCTCCTCTTCTTTGCTGTTTTCAGGGAGTCCGAATTATTCGGCTTGGGACCTTGGACGTTGTTACTGAGCAACTTGGGGGTGGGAAGGCTGGTCTCCTGACTGTTCGCAGACCCGTCTTCCGCCTTGCGCAGAATATTGCAGCGGTTCACGGCCTCACCCACCGTGAGGCCTACGCTCCTGGTAAGAAGACAGGTGGAGACTGTTGCTTGCCCTGGGGACCTCTCTGGGGAGTGCACAACTGCTGTTTGTCAGTGACTGTTAGAAATTGAGAATTGCGTCACCAGGTCCTGAGAACAGCTTCCGATTTTTTAAAATAATCCAGACATCATTATGCGCATTACCACTATACTCCCTCTCTGGATGTCTTGCTTGAACAGCTATGCACTTCTGAGGTGCTGAGGGTAGCTGGAAGGCTCTGACAGGCTGCGGTGCAATGCTTGTGTTCTCCTTCCTCCTTGAAGCCATGAGACATGGCACAGCTAAAGCTCTCCCAGGCTGGAATGCACAGAGTGGAGGAACTTGCCCCCCTTGCTGCTCTCCTTGTCCTGCCGTCATGTGTCATGTTCCTAGGAGATGGCAGGGACCCGTTCCTTCTAGCTGTGTGGGGAGGAAAATGTTGCAGTACACTTGGCACACGTGCTTGTAGAGTGCTTGGGAGTTGTCCTGGGGAGGGATGGTGTCAGCTTCCCCCATGAGCTTTTCCCGCACGTTAAAGAAGACAGCCCCGAATCAGGGTCCTGCTTGGAGAGCTCCAAGCTGCTGACACTCTGGTCTTGCCTGCTCAGGCGCTCTGTTAGTGACTGTGTGGCTCTTCTGCTGCTTCCTAGGTCACAAGCAAGCTGAGCCCCTGAAGTATGCTCGCATAGCCTCGGACATCTCTGTGCCTCGGAAAAGAGTGCAGGCCTGCATAGAGGAGACCGTGCATCTTTTCTGCCGCTGCCTGGAGAGCGGGAAGAATGTTGCCTTTGTTCTGAAGCACGTTGGCATGCTTGTCATTCAAGGAAGCAACGTGAAAATGAGGTTCTACAGAGACTTGCTGCAAAGGCTGAATGGGACGGCACAGCTGGTAGCAGCTTCTCTTAGGGTACCGTTTCCATTTCTGTGCCGCTGCTTCTAGTCCTTTGGAAATCCTAGCCAAGTGGATGGAGTTTTACTGGCCTGCCACGACCTTTCTGGGCACCCGCATAGCTGTGGCCTCGAGTACCGGCAGCTCCCTGCCCCGTTCTTCTGGAACATTCTGAGACCTTGGTGGCGGAGCAGAGCCTGGGAATTTCTGTACTGGGTCCAACCAACGCTCCCTGCAGCCCAGGGTCCCGTTGTGATGTGGTCAGGGAAAAAGATCAAAGGAAAGGGCAGGCTGATTATGTATTTTCTTCCTGGAGATCTCGCCTTCCAGCAAGCTACAGTTTAGCGCCTTTTTGCGTTAGGATCATGTTTGAATTGGTGACGGGAAGCGGAGACACAAGCAGACCAAGGCCCAGCTGGCAGCAGACCCCTTTTGCCGCTGTCACTGTGTTGGTCTAGTTGTGCTGAGCAGCTCTTCCGAGGGCCCCTGGAGGCGGAGGAGCCCAAAGCAGGGCTTTTCCTGATGTGTGCATCTGCACGCTGCTAGTGGTGGCCACAGAGAACATTATTGCAGCCCATGCTCTTCCCCAGGTCTGTAGCTGAGCCCCGTCCTTCCCGTGGGCTTTCAGGTGCAGCCAGAAAGAGGACATGTGAGAGCAGTTCAAGCTGAGCCCCTTAGGACTAAGCTGGAGATGCAACTTAGCCGTAGCCCGGCCCTGGTTCCCAGCTCTGTCTCTTCCTTCCGTCCGAGTCTGTGGTGTCTCTTCAGGCCATTCTCTGGGCCAGGGGTTTTCTGCCGCCTTTGTTCCAGGGAGTCCCAGGGCAGGACCCTCAGCAGCCCCTTGAGTACACCGCAGAGGTTTGGCCCTCCCAGTTGTTACCCACTGTACAAAGGCAAAGGCTGGGCTTTTTCTCTCACCACCTCAGGGGTGCAGAGGCAGCGGCCTGAGTGTGAGGAGACCCTGGGGGGGGGGCGGGTTACTGCCACCGCTGAGCCGCCCTCTGTTCTCAGCTCACGAGGCATCAACTCAAGGCATCCGGGAAAAGGCAGCAGCCAGGAAGGCTGGCTAGTGCAATGCCTTCTCCTGTGCTTGCCTCCATCGGCCTCTGCGTTGGGAAAGACCTGGTGCCTGGGCTGAGTCTCTGGATTCCTTCCCTTGCCCAAAGCCTGCCAGTGCTCTTACCCTTGCTCACTGATTTCCCGGCAGCTGCTACGGTGTCTCTGTGAGGGGCTGTTGAGAGGAAGGCAGTTCTTTGTTGCAGCATTGCTGAGAGGAAGCTGCTTCTCTGAGCAGTGGGAAGATTTGCTGCCCTTGTGAGCCCTGAGCTACTCGTCTTGGCATCCTCTCAGCTGTGTCTCTCGCCTTCCAGATGCCAGCGATGAGGGATTCAGTCCTCTCGGGCACCAGAACTGCTGCTTCTCAGACCCTTTCTGGTCGTGTCATTGTCTTTCCCGAGTGAGTACATTTGCTTCTTAGCGACTGGCTCCCACAGGAGATGGGAGGTGGTGTGCAACGGCAGCCGAGAGGACTGAGGTTGCAAGGAGCTTTCTCACGGGAAGGAGGGGGAAGGCCTGGAAGAGCTTGATGAGGAAGCTGGTGCCCCCCGGCGGGTGGTGGTGGGTTTGTGGTTCCAGGAGGACTTCTGCACGTTTCTCAGCTTGCTACTACACTCGTCCAGGATGGGGCATAGTCTGCTTTGGAAAAAGATGGGCTTCAGAGAAGCTCCCCAGTACCACTGTGTGCCCATTATTCCCCCAAGGTGCCAAGGAAGGGTGGTGCCCTGCGTCCCGAGTGATATGTTTTTCCTGTGTCCAGGTACAAGCTGGAGAGTGTAGCTGGGAGACCAGCTGTGAGGCGCGTGGCACGTGCGAAGGCGAGCCAGGAAGAGGAGAAGAGAGAGGCTGACTGCGGTGGCAAGAAAGGTAATGGCAGAGCTGATTAGTGTCCGGGGTTTGTGCCTTGGCCGCCAGGGCTCCTGGCTGGGGCATCAGAGCCAGGGTGCCAGTGTGATGGCTCGGGCAGCCTGAGGCACTAGACGTGATGCTGCTTAGCCGTTCTGGGAAAGCTCATGAGGGAAGCAGGCCTCAGGGCAGCCCAGCCCTCCCACCTGCAGTGGATGCCTCCGAGTTACACTTTCCCCCACTTGCAAGGGGAATCCATGCCCTGGTGTGCATTGGAAGCTACTCTTGTGTTGGAGGAGGCGGTGCAGAAAGGAGTCAACCGTGAGGCCAGTCAGAGGTTGGGCCTGGAGCTGTAGGTAACGCAAGGGTTCACCTGTCTCAGGGATTCGTGTGTTTGTCTCTGAGGGGAAGAGTCACCTTGAGGAGCTGGTGAAAAGTCTGGCAAGCTGTGCCACGACTTCCTTTCATTTTCAAAGCAAGGTGTAACCTGTCTTTCTGAATTTCTCATCCTCATGCCCAGAACAATGCCTTTGCCTTGACGGTGTCAAGAGGGGACCTGTCGGCATAGGAGAACAGTAGAGAGATCCAAGACTGTGTTCCCCTTGAGTGAGCTTCCTGCCCCCAGAGAGACTCTCTGAGGTCAGCAGCACATGCCCACAAGCCCCCTTTTCCAGCATGTGACTGGGCTAGAGCATGAGAAAAGCAGTAGCAGAAGAAATGATGCTGCACAGTAAAAACGGCAAGTTGGACAGGAGCCAGTGTCTGGACGGGCCTAGGAGTGCCCAGGAAACAAGGCTGTAGGCATGGGAGTTTTACCACAGGCTTGAGGAGATTTGCATATCCTTCCTGTTCCAGAAGTCTCCACAACACTGTCCCAAAGTGTCTTCTTGTCTCCTGCTTTCAGGAAATCTTCCTGGCAAGCACCTCGTCTTGCAAGAGCAGCCTCCTCAACGCAGAGCAACTGCAGTCACTCTGGAGAAGGGAAGGGGAGACAGGGGCAAGGGCAAAGCTGCTCCTGGCAGGTGAGACAGTTGTGGAAGTGGATGAGGGTGAGCCTGTACTCTTGGGGTTGTTTGAGGGAGACCTTTCCTTTGGACACCGTGTTTCTAGCAGCTCTGAATGCCTTTGAGCATGTGTCATCCTGACTGCTGATGCCATGGTGGCTGGCCAGCAGCCAGGGAGTTCTTGGGAGACCCCCATGTTTGCTTCCTGTTTCTCCCGCCTCTGCCTTCAGGTTACAAGGTTTTTGGAGACTCGGTGCACACGTAGCCTGTGGGAGATGAGTGCCCTTTTCTGAGAGCCTTCATGTTTAAGTACCCAGCATCCCTTTCTGCTGGGGACAAGAGTACTGGGGGCCTATAGGCATTGTCTGAGGATGGGGGCAAGACTGAATGCTCTTGCAATGCCTTTCAAAGAGAGGAGATGTTTGTGGGAGCTTGGTCCCATTCTCTGGGCTGTTGCCAAGGGGCAACGAGTCCCAAGTCAGAATGGCTTAAACATGCGGGAGCTCTTTCTTGGAAGGGAAAGCATGTTGCTTTGCATGGCAGAGTGAAATTGCAGTCATCCTGGCACCCAGGATACAGAGCAGAGAGTCTTGTCCAGATTTCAGTTTGACATGGTGAGGCTGAAGCCTTCTCCTTCCTCTGAAAAGTTGTCTTGTGGCTGGCCCAAGAGAGTGGCAGGGACAGGTAAAAGGCAGGCACGCTTTGCTGCCTGTGTAACTTGCTCCCTCTTGGGCCCTGGCTCCCCATGATACTACATTTGACGTGCCCAAACACAGAGTATTTTGGACCAGGGAGCAGTGCTAAATGGAAGTGCCAGGCAAGGCGGTGGGGTCGGGGGGAGTGGTGTCTCTCAGAGCCTGTGCCTGCAGAAGAGCTGGCCCCACTGCTTGCTGTGTCAAGAGGGAGCCTGGATCTGGGCATCGTGAGGATTTTTGTGGGCATGCTTTGTTGGTTTAATGCTGGGGGCATTTCAGCCTGGGGGTCTCTGTGCCTCTGTGGAAATGAACACGTGCATTTGAACCCAGGTGCTTGCCCTGCAGAAGTGCCATGTGCTGCAGAAGCAAGAGCCCAGCTGGTGAGCTTGGGGTGGAGACCAAACTGCCCCTGTGCTCACACCGCCTCCCACTGCTGTGCGTTTGCAGTGTGCTCGCAGCCGCGCAAGGGAGCTCCTTGAGCAAGGTGGAGAAAGGCAGGAGGAAGGCAAGTGCGGAAGGCAGAGGCGCAGAATCGTCAGCAAAGCCAAAGCCAAAGCGAGAAAGGGCATCACTGAAGGCCACGAGAGAAATGGAAGAGGCTGAGAGGACCCAGGTACAGGAAGCGTTTTTAAACCTTGAGACAGGAAAAGCCTTTCTTCTACTCTGGGGGATCTGAGGCTCGAAGGTGCTTCGGGGACCTGTCCCAGGTGCCTTGAAAGGCATCTAGAGGAGGCCAAGAACCATCCGGAATGGGCTCTGTGGTCCAAGAGAAGTGCTAGTGTTAGTAAAGGGCCGTTGCGGGTCTGTTGGGTGTTAGGGAAGCAGGAAGTGAGGCCATGTGCAGTCCCGGTAAGGGTTAAACGTGAGGTCCGCCTGGCTCTTTAGGGTCATTCTGTGTGCTGTGCTGAAGCCCACAGCAGGGCTGCAGCCTTAGCTCCCGCTCAGCCCACAGCAATTCCTTCCCCTCCTTTGCTCTGCTATATGCGAGCTCTGTGCCTGAGTGAGAGGGTCTGTCTGGCAGTGGTGGTAGGCCTTGGTGAGGCTGGGACATGTCCTAAGGGCAACTGCAGCATCCCTGCCTGAGCAGGGGTTTCCGCTGCCTTGGGTGCCTGAGGCAGCAGCAGTCTTGGGGGCTGCTGAGGACCCAGCTCCTGCAGTCGCTGGCTGCTGTCGTGCAGGATGTTCAGTGTGTCCGAGTGAGGAGAGACCTAGCATGCAAATGCTGCTCTGATGCCAATGCAGATTCGGCGGATGTCACAGACGCTGACAAACCTGCGGCCTGACCTCCGCCTGCCGATGACCAGCCAGGATGAGAGGGCCGAGGATCCCCCTCGAGCGAGAAAGCCGAGCATTGAGGATGTGTACATCTACCACCTGGGGCCAGAGGAGGAGGAAACGGTGTTTGTTTACTTCTCCCACATAGACAAGAAGAAAGAGCAGCAGTCCTCAGAAGAGACGGTCTGCGGAGTGAGTGTGTGTGATTGTGAGGGTGAGAGCAGAGCTCGGGAGGGCTTGTGAGGATTGTGTGCTCTGAGCTGCTGAGCCTGGCAGCAGGCCTTGCTTCTGGAGTTCTGCTCTGGCAATGGCCATTCTCTCTGCTTGTTGTTGATGTGAGGAGCGAGGCCCCGGTGGGGTAGTGGGGTCCGGTGGGGAGCAGCAAGAATGCACTGGTGACGCATGAGTTTCTCCCGGAGAGCACCTTGAGCTCCAGCGTTTCTGGGTTGTCGCGCTGCTGCAAAGTGCTCCTGTGGGGAGTCGCTGGTGGGTGTTGTGGTGTGGGCAGCAGCAGTGCACAGTCGGAAGGTTGTCTGAGAATCTGTGTGCATGTGCAGGATTCGTCCACTTGCTGGATGATGGAGGAGTGGGAGATATATAAAGGAGAGTCATCTGCAAGCTACAAGGCCAGCGGCACCTGCCTGAAAAGGTACGTGTGGCCCAGGTGCAGCAAGGCCTGTGGCATTTGGATAGCGGTGCCCGCCTGCGGGGTGAGAAAGACACATTGCTGGGTGGTGGTGCTGTACTGGCCCAGGAGGCTCTGCTTTTGCTGGGCATGGGAACGACTCGGGTAGACCCTGTGGGCAAGCACCTCTCAGCATCCTCCAGCAAGTAGGAAAAACTTCTCTGGAGCTGTGGACTGTAAGTCCAGTTGGGAGTGTATGTGCACAGGGCCTTTGGGAGAGAGGAGGGCTCCATGCCGAGTGTAAGAGAGAGTGTGTGCCCGCTCTCGCAGGATGCTTTCCAAGCCAAGTGTGCGTGTGCTTCGAGCAGCAGCGAGCAGCCTAGTGCAGGAGGCAGAGAAGAGTCAGGTGGAAGAGGTGGGAGGAAGGAATGCTGCTGCGGAAGCGGAGTGCCTCAGGTGCGTATCTCCCCAAACGAGCGTGGCTTCCCTTTGTGCAGTGCCCTTGCTTGCCCGCCCGGCAGCACGGGGGAAGGAGGGTCTTTTGCGGAGAGGTGTGAGGGGACAGCGAGCAGCAGGCTTGCAAGTCTGTGTGCCTGGATGAGGTGGCCCTTCCACCAAAGGCTGAGTTGTTGGTGCCTCAGAGGAGGATTTCCACGTGGGCCAGGAGTGCTGGAGGAATGCCGAGTCAAAGGGACAGAGCAGTGGGCATTGCCAGTGTTTCAGGTTTCCTGAGTTCCCTAGAAACTTCTTCTTTGGACTACAGGCTGTTTTTATGCCTGGCACGCAAGAGTGCAGGGATGGGTAAATGGTAGGCATGCTTTTGTCCCTTGAGCACTTGCTGCATTCTTGCCCGAGAGTCGCCAGTGCAAAAGCATTCTCCATGCCTAAACCCGGAGGGTTAGGAGCATGGAGCTGTGGTGAATGCAACTGCCAGGGTGGGGGTGTGGGTTAATGGTGTCTTCCGCGGCCTGTGCTTGCAGAAGAGCTGGCTTCTGTCTGTGCTGCCTCAGGAGGGAGCCTGTATTTGGGCATCTGGAGCTTTCCTCTGGGCATGTCGTGTAGGCTTGCCGTTTCAGCTGGGGCGATGTCTGTCTCTGTGGGAGTGAATGCCTTTAGTTGAAGCCACGTCATTGTCGTGCAGAAGTGCCTTGTGCTGCAGAAGCAGGTGCCCAGCTTGTGAGCGTGGTCTGGAGAGCAAAGTCCCGCTCTGCTCACACCAGACCCCCGTGCTGTGTATTTTCAGTGTGCTCCCAGCCATCCGCGGGAGCTCCTCAAAGAAGCTGGAGAAAGGCAGGAGGAAGCCAAGTGCGGAAGGCAGGCTGCCAGCTGTGAGCCCTCCTAATAAAAGCCAAGAGAGGGCAGGGCAGGTACGTGATAGTGATTGAGGTGGTTCTTGTGCCACAGGGGCGTGTGGCAAAGCGCGGTTCTGCGGGCAGTGGGTAGAAAAGCCCTCTTCCTCAGAGTTCTTTCGAGCCCGCCGTGACCTTTCCAGGGGCTTGCTTGAAAAAGCGCAGGCTGAGCTGTCTTTTCTCTCTGCCTTTGCCGCTACTGCCTTCTCAGGAATCCCATTTGAAGCCCCTCTTTGGCCCTGCTCTGAGTGGAAAGGTACGTGCTGGGCCTTTCAGGAGAATGAAAGGAGAAACCTTCTGTTTCTCTCAGTGATCCCTTAGCTCCTTGGTCAGAAGAGAGCAGGCATTTTCTGTCTGGCCAGTACTAGCTTTTGTGCCTGAGACCGCTGAGAGGAGTGCTGAAGAGAAGATGCCGAAGAGGGGGTGAGAAATTACCTTTGGGCCCTGGAAAGAAGCAGATGCCAAGAATGCTGCTTGCCGTGTCTTTTCTGTGGCCCTCCAGCCCACAGGCTTCCCGTCTGTTCTGCCGGAGCAAAGAGGTCTCTGGGCATGCTGGTCTGAGGCGGAGGAGAAGAAAGAAAGGGCAGCTCCGAAAGCAAAGGCAGAAGCGGAAGAGTCGGAGAGGACCCAGGTACAGGAAGCCTTTCTAAACGTTCAGCCAGGAAAGGCCTTTGCCGTACTGCAGGGGACCTGCGCCTTGAAGGTTCCCCAGGGATGCAGGGTTGGAGGTGCCTTGTTGCTGCCGAGGAGCGGGGCAGGGGCATCGTGACTTTGCTAAAATCTGAAGCCCCCGGGAGCTGCACCTTTCCCTTTCCCGTGGGTTTTGCTGAAAAGACAAGCAAGGCAAGTGAAGAGAAGGGAGCTCGTTTGAGGAATGTTGGAAGAGGAGCCCAGTATTTCCCCTGGAGGTCTTTTCCTGAAGAAAAGAGGCCTAAGAGGCAAAGGAGCACGAGGAATGGAGTGTGTGGTCTGAGAGAAGCGCCAGTGTTAGTAAAGGGCCGTTGGCGGTCTGTTGGGTGTTGGGGAAGCAGGAAGCTGAGCCCTGAGTGCTGAGGACTGCTGCTGCTGGTAAGGGCAGGGCTCACAGGGGGTGTTTAGGGTCATTCAGTGTGCTGTGCTGAAGCCCACAGCAGGGCTGCAGGCATAGCTGCTGTTGAGCCCACAGCAATTCCTTCCCCTCCTTTGCTCTGCTCTGTGCGAGCTCTGTGCCTGAGCAAGAGGGTTTGCCTGGCAGCGCTGGTGAGCCTTGGTGAGGCTGGGACATGCGCTGAGGGCTGCGTGGAGGCGGCTGTGGCCTTTCTCCAGTTACAACTGCAGTGTCCCTGACCGGGCAGGGGTTTCCGCTGCCTTGGGTGCCTGAGGCAGCAGCAGTCTTGGGGGCTGCTGAGGACCCTGCTCCTGCAGGCACCGGCTGCTCTCGTGCAGGATGTTCAGCATGTCCGAGTGAGGGGAGACCTGTCATGCAAATGCTGCTCTGATGCCAATGCAGGTTCGGCGGATGTCACAGACGCTGACAAACCTGCGGCCTGACCTCTGCCTACCCTCGACCAGCCAGGATGAGAGGGCTGATGATCTTCCTCGAGCGAGAAAGCCAAGTGTGAAGGATGTGTACATCTACCACCTGGGGCCAGAGGAGGAGGAAACAGTGTTTGTTTACTTCTCCCACATAGACAAGCAGGAGAAGGAAGAGCAGCAGTCCTCAGAAGAGACGGTCTGCGGAGTGAGTGTATGTGATTGTGAGGGTGAAACTGGAGCTCAGGAGGGCGTGTGAGGCTTGTGTGCTCTGGGCTGCTGAGCCTGGCAGCAGGATTTCCTTTTGGAGTTCTGCTCTGGCAATGCAAATGCCTTTCGCTCATTCTTGATGTGAGGAAAGAGATCCTAGGGAACAGCAGAGGCTACTGGGGAGCTGCAGCATTTCCCTGGTGATGGACACATCAGTTTCTGCTGGAGGGGATGGGGGGAGGTTGCTTGCGCCGTATTGAGGTTGCTTTCTGCGTTGCAAAGAGCCCCTATGAGAAGTTGTCTGTGGGCTCTATTTGCCTACAGGGCTTAAAGGCTGAATACTGCAACTACTAGCTTAAGATTGCTGAGTGTCTGGTGCAAGTCAAGCAGCAGAAGAAATAGTGTGCTGCAGGAAGAATCAGCGCGGCTGGACCCCCATCACCAGTCTTTCTCTGGGATGAATGCAGTGCAGGTGTCCTGCTGTGCAAGTCGCTATTCCCTTTGGTCCTTTATGTTGTCAGGAGGGATCAGAGCTTGCGGGAGAAGTGCCACTGGGAAAGCGGAGTGTCACTGGCTGCTGTGTTGGTGCTTGTAGAGAGGCTCTGAGTGTGCTTGGAAGGGAGATTAAAAGCTTCCTTGACCTGTCTTGCAGGTTCAGCAGAGAAGTGAAAGGCAGGCAAGGGTTCGGTCAGGCTCCTGCCTCCCTGCAGCTGCGGAAGAGGAGCTCGGAGGGCAGCTTTGTGAAAAAAGAGCATGCTTTCAGGATGTCGTCAAGTACACCTTGTCATCAGATGAGGAAGAGATTGTGTATGTTTTCTTCTCCCGCATAGAGGAGGAGAAGAAGAGAAGAGCAGCTGAGAGGCGGGAGACACAGGAGAGGGAGTAAGTGTGTGCCAGCTCCAGGAGAAGCCTGGCAGTGTTGAGGGGCAGTGAGGGGCAAGCCCAGAGGTGCCAGAATGCCAGGGCCAGGGCCACTGGTTTGAGTCAGGCCTTGATACTACGCACCTCTCCGCAGCCTCGGTGCGTTCAGCCTCAGTCTTGGCCGCACCAGACTCAGTCTCAGGCTGACCAAGAGCTGACCAAGGGCCTGGGGTGGAGCCAGGGCACTGGCTCACATCATAGTGAGCGTGGAAATGCCCTTCAGAAGCACATCCAAACACGCACGGCTGGAAATACTCTTGCTGTATTGCTCTCTCTTTCTCTGTGTGCATCACCCTTAGCATCTTCCTTTCTTGTTCTTTAGCTGTGAGGAGGAGAGTCACCTCCCCAGCCAGCAGGAGAGGCCCCAGTGACTGCCAGCCATCCCGGAACACACGCAGAACTTTGTTCCTGTGGATTAAAGCACCTCTCCAAATGGCCATGACTGTTTCCTTGGCATGGTGCGAACTCTGCTGTTTGCAGCCTGTGAATGTCAGCGGGTCCAAGAAAGGAAAGATCAGGAGCGTGGGCTTGAGTGTCCGTGCCTGCTTACAGGGCAGCTCTCTCCCGAGGTCATACGGTAACTGTTTGTCTGCAGCTGTGCCCATGATGTGTCAGGGACCTCCTGCTCTCTGTGGGTGCCAGTCAGAGGAGTTGAGTCAGCCCTTTCATGACAGCACATCACCTGCTGCAAGGGCATGCTGCCTTGTCAGGGAGGTGGGAAGAGCTCGTTTGGCCCTCGTGAGGCGGCAAGAGTTGAGCCAGGGCCTCTGTTTCCTGGGGCCAGTGCTGGTCGCCAGAGGGGAGCCCACTCAAGTATGGTGTGCCTGTTTGTTGCACTGAGGGCTTGGTTTTGGGGGTGTGAAGGGAATCCTGGGGATAGCAAGGGCTGGCATTGGAAGCTCACAACCGTGAGGGTGTGGCCAGGGTAGTCCCTGGCTGCCTTGGCTGTAGCGACCATGAATCAGTGGAGTTGCAGACTCTGAGGGGAGTGTGGAAAGAGAGTAGCAGAGTCCAGAGTGGGCACCTTATGTGAGGAAACTTCCCCCTTGTCGGGGAACTGGTAGGGGGATGTCATGGAAGCAGGTCTGCAGGGCAAAGGATCAGGGGAAAACTGGCAGGTATGTGAGGACAGCACCTACTAAGCACAGGGACAACCCTGCTTGATATGCAGGCAAATGAGCAGCGGTAGGACGAGACTGGCTTGGCTGAGCCAGCACCTCCTGGTGGAAGTGCAGTGGAAAAAAAAGGGAGCACAGAGGAGGTGGAAGCAGGGAGAGGCTACAAGGGAGGTACTAGAGCGAGAAGTCCTGGCTGTGCAGGGATGGTGTCAAGAAGGCCAGAGTGCGGCTGGAGCTGAGCCTTGCAAGGGACGTCAAGGAGAACAGGAGCTTCCTGAGCCAAAGGAGTAGGCTGAGAAAGATAGAGGTACCTTGCTGCATGGGGTGGTTGACTTAAGGAGAGGAAAGCACATGCGGCCGAGCTACTCTGTGCCGCCTTAGCCTCAGCCTTCACCAAAAGGTCTCAGGGCCCCTGTGCTTGTGGAAGGTGTTGAAGGAGGAGGAGAGCAAGCAGTAGTGGCAGAGGATGGAGTCAGGGATCTTTGATCCGGCTGGGCAGGCTCTCCGACGCCCTGGAGGACCTCCCAGCGGCTGTCCTCTGGCCTGCCTGCTGCTGGCTTATCAGCTGGCAGAGTCAAGAGGCACCTGCCAGGGAAGGCAGCGGCCATGTGCTCTTTTCCTCCTGCTCACCCACCAGACTGGCCTGGCCAGCCCAGCTGCAGCACCTTGCAGCCCCCGCAGGCCCTCTCTGCACAGAGGCAGAAGCCCTGCTCCTGCAAACCCACCAGCTGCTTTGCTCCTCTTGGCTGCTCTTGCTGCTGCTGAGCCCTGCTCTGCCATCAGGAGCTCAGCTACCACTGTCACCCAGGACATCCTGCTCGGTCACCAGTCTCAGCCTCTCTCCAGCTCACAAGTCAGGCCGAGGATCGAGCACACACTGGACTGTGAGTGCTGTCCTCTCCCTCCATGTTGTGCTCAGGGTGAATGAAGGACTCACCCTGCCATGGGCGGCTCTGGCAGAGCTGTCTGCACCTCAGGCACATGTCACAACAGCGCCCACGTCCCCACACAGGTGCTGGAGCAGGGACTCAGACGGCCTCTGAACCCTCGCACTGTACCCCTTTCTTCTCCCTCTTCAGGAATTCAGAGAAGGACACACACAACTACCCAGCACAGCTACACGCCCTTGCCTCTTCTGTCCTTCCCATCAGGGATGGGCATGGCACAACCATCTCAGCTCAGGTTCTCCGCGACACGTGTGCAACCTCCATAGTGCTCTTCAGCTTCTCTGGCCATCCCGCATGGTCCAGAAAGGATGTCCCACAGCAGCACGCATGTCCCAGCCACCAGCAGCTCTGCTGCCCCAGAGTCTGCTCTCCAGGGATGGACCTGCAGAGAATTTGCCTTTTGTAGTGACTGAGCTCAAGTGAGAGGAGGGAGCAGAGGAAGTGGCCAGCCATCCAAGCAAGGTTTGAGCCCATGTGCACAGTGCAGAAGGGGTGAGCAGGGCATCGCTGTAACCCTTTGGCCCCCTCTTTGCCCTGCTCTTCAGGTCAGTTGGTATTCTTCAACTTTGTGTGCAACAAATCCAGCTAGAGCACGTGCTCCTGGACTTTTGGCTCTGTTTTTGCACGCCAGGGCTGTGCAACAGTGAGAAGTCTGAACAACGTGTCCTGTGTTCTTGAAGGCAGTGCTGAGTTGCAGAGCCCCACACTCTCCCGTCGGGTGTGAGGAGGGGGAATGTTCCCTTTTCCCTCTGGGTTTCCCAGGTCAGTTCCTGGGGTCAGAAAAGAGCACTCCCTGGGAGAGTCCCAGCACATCAAGGGGCTGGTGCAGGCACGTCCATGAGATGCTTTGGGAAAGCTTGTGGCATTCTCTTGTGGCTCCTCATGGTTCCCTTTCTTCTCTCCTTTGGAGGGGGACACAGGGCAGAAGGCACAGCAGTCACTAAACCTGGATTTACTCTGTTTTAGCTGTAGTCAAGTGTGTGCCTTGTGCTCCGTGGTGATCCTAGCACTGCTGATCTCCTCCCCATTCCCTTCCTGGGTAACACTCTTCAGCAAGACCCAGCTCTGCATGCACACACGCATACACACACACACACGCGCACACACAGACACAAACACAGGTGTGACTGGGAAGGTCAATGACACCAGCCCTGCCAGCAACAACCCCTCTGTTCACAGCAGCCCAGGTTCAGGAGACAGCCCCCTCCCCGAGCAACTCAGCAGCCTGAAGCAGAGGCACAGGATTAGCGCAGCTTCCTCTGCACTGGTTCAAGGGGACCATGAGCAAAACCCAGGCTGCCGGGCAGCACAACTCCCCAGGCACCCCACCAAGAGGGCACCGTTTCTAGGTGGGCTCCAATCAGCCAGCTTCTGGTTAGCAGCTGAACACGCTGCACCACAGAAAGCCCTAGCAGGGGCCCTCCCGGGGCAGCTCTGGCATCAGGACAGTCAGGAATGGGACCAGTGCTGCAGGAATGGGAACGTCCCTGATCCCAGGCCTGGTGCCAGCCTCAGGGGAGGGCACGCTGCCCTTCAGCAGCTGCTGGGTGCTGGTGGGCAGAGCAGCGCAGGCGGAGGCCTGCTGCCCACCTCAGGGCTGTGGACAGCTCCCTGGCCAGGATGAGAGCCACCTGCCCCCGTGGCCCCTCTGCCGTGCACCCAGGCGGCACTTGGAGCTGTGGGCACATCACCCTGGAGGGGACATTTCCCTCAGCCCACTGCCTCCTGCTGCTGCTGCTGGTGACAAGTGTGACACACACAGCAGTGCTGCACGGGCTGGCAGAGGGGACTCAGGGAAGGGGTTTGTCCCTCTCCATCAACCCTCCCTGGGAGGGCCAGAGCATGCGAGCAGCAACCGCTACAAGACTCTCCTCCTGCCCCCTTCAGCTGCAGAGACAGTGAAGGGGCAGCACTCCATGGGGCAGCCCTGGCCCAGGAGCAGCGCCAGCTAAGAGGCAAGCCCAGCTTCCCCCATGGCAGCCCGCAGCCCAGCACGAGGCTCTGAACGCTGCTTTCTGCTGAAGCTCTCAGAGCACCAGCAGACAACAGGCCTGTGCTCGTCAGGGCCATGTCGTGGGAGGAGAGTGCCCCACACACCATGCCCCCTCCCGCAACAGTGACTCAGATCACCTCTGTGACTGCGGCCTGAGAGGCCATCAGCAGGCAAGCAGGCGGGTGGGCACTGTGAGCTCAGCGGGGGCAGCACAAAACCCCCAGCAGAAAGGAGAGCTCCTGAAGAGGGCGGAGGCAGAGGCAGGGAAAGGTGGCATGGCTGGCAGCTGCTTTGGGAGGTCACTTCTCTTGCAGCAACCTTTTGGGGTTGCAGGCAGGCAGGCACTGTAAGGTCATGAAGCGGGTGAGAAAACCTTCCCCATGGAGAGGAGAGCTCTGAGGGGAGGGGAGAGGCACAGGAAGGTAGTGGGGGATGACCCCAGAATGATGACCATGTCACTTCTTTTGCACAGTGGCAAGATCTGAGGATTTGAAATTATAACTCTGATACGGGAATGACAGTCACATTTATCATATACATAAAAATATAGAATATATATTATACTACATACCCCCAATATCTAAAATAACCTCCTCTCTATATACTATATTATACTACATGGCTCCGATCTCTAAGATAAGCAATTCTTGGAGGTGACAACATTCATCTGGAGAACACTCAACACCTGCCACTCTGCAGGCAGCATGGCTTTGTCCATTCTCCTCCTACATGCATGCAAAGCAGGACATCTCAGCAAAAACACTTTCACTTCAGTAATAAGAGCTTGCAAGCCCCTGAGGAAAAGCTGCACCTGAAAACAACTACTGGTCTAACAGGGCAAAGAGTAAAACACATTCCTCCCCAAGAGACACAAGCAGCAGACACATCACCCTTCCTGGGAAAGCTGCATGCATGACTACCTCTCTGAAGTGCTTGTACACCAAGGCATGCAGCATGGGGAATAAACAGGAAGAACCGGAGATGTGTGTGTGGTCGCAGGGCCATGATCTCGTTGCAATTTCAGAGGTACGGTGTGATAGCTCGCCTGACTGGAATGCTGTCATGGATGGCTATGTGCTTTTTAGGAAAGACAAGCCAGGAAGGCGAGGTAGTGGGGAGTTGCCCTTCATGTGAGAGAGCAACTGGAATGCATCGAGCTCTGCCTAGGGGTGGTGGAGGAGGAGGCAGTCGAGAGCTTATGGGTGAAGAACAAAGGGCAGGCTAGCATGGGGGACACTGCCGTGGGTGTCTACTGCAGGCCACCTGACCAGGAAGAGGAAGTCAGTGAGGCCTTCTACAGACAGCTGGAAGGAGCCTCACGATCACAGGCCCGGGTTCTCATGGGAGACTTCAACCAATAAGCACGATTGCAACCCTGGAGTTCAGGAGGGCAGACTTTGGGCTCTTCAGAGACCTACTTGGAGGAATCTCATGGGTTAAGGGCATAGAAGGAAGGAGGGTCCAGGAGAGCTGGCTAGTATTCAAGCATCACTTCCTCCAAGCTCAAGAGCAGTGCACCCCAAGGAGAAAGAAGTCCAGCAAAGGGGGCAGGAGACCTGCAGGGGTGAGCAAGGAGCTCCTGGCAAAACTCAAACAGAAGCAGAAAGTACAGAGAATGTGGAAGAGGGGACAGGCTACTTGGGAGACTTATAGGACTGCTGTCAGAGTGTGTAGAGATGTAGCAAGGAAGGCGAAGGCCCATTTGGAGTGGAGTGTGGCAAGGGATGTTAAGGACAACAGGGCGGGCTTCTTCAAATACATCAGTAGCAAGAGGAGGGCTAGTGAAAATGCGGGCCCACTACCAAATGGGGCGGGGGCCTGTTGTAGTTAGATTCCCGGGGGCCAAACATCCGGTTTGGCCAGCCAGCACAAACTCACACACAAACACTGTTCAGTAGCAAGCAGTTTATTAGTAGATACTTACAAACAGACCGACCCGATGGTAATCTCAAGAAGGAGATTCTGGAAGCCACAGAATCTATATGTATCCAACTGCTGTTCTTTCCCACGGATTTCCAAGACCTTGTTAGTTACTTATTTGTATGCCGCTTAACACAGCGGTATTGTTCTAGGCACTAAAAAGTTACAACACTAGACCATTCTCACCAAGTATCAGGTATTACAGATACAAAAGTTACAATACGGACCATTCCCATGAAGTATCAGGTAGTACGGATACAGGGCCCTGGTGACAAAGGCTACAGAGAAGGCAGAATTACCGAATGCCTTCTTTGCTAAAGTCTTCACTGCTAACGGCAGCCCTCAAGAGTCCCGGAGCCTGGAAGCAAAGGGAGAAAGTCTGGAGAAAGGAAGACTTTCCTTTGGTTGAGGAGGAGAGGATTAGAGATCTGGGCAAGCCTGACATTCACAAATGCATGGGCCCAACTAGCCTAACTAGAACAGGCTCTTGACACTGTCTCCCCTGACATCCTCCTAGAGAAGCTCAAGAAGCGTGGGTTAGATGAGTGGACAGTGAGGTGCATTGAGAACTGGCTGAAAGGCAGAACTCAGAGGGTCGTCATCAGTGCTGCGGAGCTGGAGGCCTGTGGCTATTGGAGTTTGCCAGGGCTCAGTACTGGGTCCCATCCTGATCAACTTCTTCATCAATGACCTGGACGAAGGGACAGAGTGGCTCCTCAGTAAGTTTGCAGATGATACCAAGGTGGGAGGAGTGGCTGCTACAGCTGAGGGCTGTGCTGCCATTCAGAGAGAGCTGGCCACGCTGGAGGGCTGGGCGGCGAGGAACCTCCTGAGGTTCAACAAGGGCAAGGGCAGAGTCCTGCACCTAGGGAATAATAACCCTCGGTACCAGTACAAGCTAGGGGCTAACCTTCTGGAGAGCAGCTCTGCAGAGAAGGACCTGGGAGTGCTGGTGGATGACAAATTGACCATGAGCCAGAAATGTGCCCTTGTGGCCAAGAAGGCCAATGGTATTCTGGGGTGTATTGGGAAGAGTGTTGCCAGCAAGTCGAGGGAGGTGATGCTGCCCCTCTCCTCAGCCCTGGGGAGGCCTCATCTCAAGTACTGTGTCCAGTTCTGCGTTCCCCAGTAGAAGAGAGACATGGAGCTGCTGGAGAGAGTCCAGCGTAGGGCTACAAAGGTGATCAGAGGGCTGGAGCGTCTGCCCTCTGAGGAACGTCTGCGAGAGCTGGGCCTCTTCAGCCTGGGGAAGAGAAGGCTGAGGGGGGATCTTATCAATGTGTATACTTATACATCCTCCCTTATACATCCTGGGGAGGGTGTCAAGGGGATGAGGCTAAACTCTTTTCAGCTGTCTCATGCGAAAGGACAAGAGGCAATGGGCAAAAAATGAACCACAGAAAGTTCTGCCACAGTATGAGGAGGAATTTCTTCACTGTGAGAGTGACAGAGCCCTGGAACAGGTTGCCCAGAGAGGTTGCGGAGGCTTCTTCTCTGGAGATATTCAAAGCCCACTTTGATGCAACCCTGTCTAACATGCTTTAGGTGACCCTACTTGAGCAGGGAGGTTGCACTAGATGATCTCCAGAGGTCCTTTCCAACCTTACCGATTCTAGGATTCTATGATTCTGTGATTCTACGGAGACGGCTACAGCTTCCAGACAGCTCCCACGAGGAGAGGGCTGGAGCTTCAGTTAGGCTCCTGGCCAGGGCTGGAGGTGCCAGGGCAGACTGCTCAGGGGAAATGAGTCCTACTCAGTGCACGCCAGGCCCTGATGTTCCAGGCCACAGTTTCTGCAGTTCCCTCCTGCAGCCGCTCCAGTTTTGCAGTGCCTCCCTTGAACTGGCACGGTCACAACTGGACACAGGCGAGGCCTAGCAACTGTGGCGTGTCAGCTCACATTGCTCCATGTGCTCGCTCTACAGGAGCTGACGCAGCAAGCACACAGCTGCTGAGGCCAAGAAGGACAGCAGACCACTCTGTGCTCACGCTGACTGCCCCTCTTGTCTAGTCTTCCACTGCTGCCAGCAGGTGCAGAAGGCAAGGGCCAGCCAAGCCCCCCAGCAAAGCCAAACCCAAATGCCAACCCAAGCCTTGTGCAGACCACAGGAGAGCGGGACTGGGACTGCTGTGGCTTCACACTGGCTTAGGTACTTAGCGGGGGATGTTGTGTGTTTAGAAAATATGAGTGCATGGCACTCAACTCTGCAAAGATCCTTGGCAGCGTGTTCCCTGGAGCATTCCGACACTTCTTGGGGAACTTCCTTGAGCAGTGCAAGCTACTTGGTACTTCTACAATGCACTTGTCGTGTGTATAGTCAGGCAGGACTGCCTTTGGCCACACTGCCTGCATGCAGGCAGCTCCGCTGCCTTAGTAGTTACTATGTGGGTGAGGAGTGGGAAAGGCAGGACAGCCTCAAGCCCTCTGGGTCTCCCACCACTGCTGAAGAAGGGAGAGAGTGGGCACACTCTTGCTGAGAGGCCTGCTTTCAACTCCTCTGCTCTGCCTGCTGCAATGTATTCCCTGCCTTGGCATGCTGCTCTCCCATGAAATGAGAACTTGCAGGCTATCCACTCAGCTGCAAAAGCTGCAGCTGCACTAGCTGGGGCTTTTGCTTGGAGTCCAAGGACCCTGCCCTGCCCCCAGAGCCAAAGACAGGGCCCATCTTTCAACGCTGCCAGAAAGGTCCTTTCCTCAGGAGAGATGCAAGCGGAACTAGCACTGCAGGAGCTGAGGGCTGAGGCAGGCTCACTGGCCCTGCAGAGACAAGGTGGCACATGCCTCTGCTACAGATCACAGGACCTGTGGAGGATCCTTTTCAAAGAGTCTCCTTCCTCCTTTACTCTGCAGAATGTTCTCAGAGCAAGCCGAGTGCCCTCAGACTTCCTGGATGCATAGCCATGCTTTGCAGAGACCCAGCTCCTCTCCTGCCTCTCTCTTCAGATGCTCACCACGCACATGCCCTATAGTCTGCCTCAAGAATCAAGCTCCAGGTGGGGCAAAAAAACATGAACGAGAGCTGCCACATCTTCTCTTTTTATTCCGGATTACAGAAACTCTCTTGTCTCGTGGCTCAGCTGGTAGTTCTGCCTTGTCATCACCCCATGAACCTGCACTCGATAAATGCACGTGTACCTGGGGTTCCCCCAGTTGCTCTGCACCTGGAATTCGATGTAGCGGAAGGCTCTGGGCAGCTGCTTCTGTAAAGGAAACGGAGGCAGCCATTGTTGCTCGGGTGGAAAGAGCGACAGCACAGCAAGGGCGCTTCCTCTGCCAGCCCCATCCCTGCTGGGGAACCAAACGCAGCCCTGGCAGAGGAGGCAGCCGTGCTTCCCCTGCCAGAGCCACAAGGCACAGGATGCTTTGGCTCATCCTCCACGCTCTGTCGTCCAAGCACTTGCAGGCAAACCTCAGTCTGCTGCTCGCGTCGTGCCCACACGCACTCCCGGTACCTTGAGGCGGAAGGTCTGAACAGCCTCCTGGTCCACCTCAAACACAAAGAGCCCCAGGAGAGTTTCTGCTGCTGCTTCCTCATCCACGCCCTCAAAGGCAAGCGACAAGGGGAGCACGTCACGCTCAAGCAGAGCTGAAGAAAAAGTGTCTGCTGAGGCGGAACTGGGCAACCCTGCCTCATGTGCCGCTCCTCTAGCAGGAGCCGAGAAGAGCTTAGTGTGGGTGTGGGTGAGGCTGCTCTGAGCAAGCGCTCCAAGACCCTTGGCCAGAGAGCATTCAGCAAGCCCGAGTGGCATACCACCACCGTGGGCCACCAGGCACCCCACGCAGGGATGCAGTGCTCTGCAGAAACCAGCCTACGCTTCTCTGGGAGAAGCCGCCAGGAGATACAAGGCTCCTTTGCAGCTTTCGGCCAGGGCCGCAGGGCCTCGTTCCCTCCCCGCCCTCCGCGGAGGTGCAAGGCAGAGACTTACGGAGACAGCAAAATCTTTGGGGGCGCTGCTGACTTCCCCGGAAGGAGAGACTGCCTTGGAGATGTGCTCCACGGTGACAGCCATTGGCCAGATCTCCTCAGGCAACCGAATGACCACTTGGCCCTCTGTTCCTTGGAAAGCCCAGCACTGTCCGGGGGAAGTAGGCAGCTGAAACCAGAAAGTAGCCTCCTTCAGTGGCAAGGCACTGCAAGAGCCCACAGAACTGGCGGCTTTGCGAGCAGCACAGGCCTGCCTTAGTCTCTTGGCTGACATTCTGCATGCAAAGGCACACCAGTGGGTGAAAGGGACAGGAGGGGACTGGTGAACTTGATTTCAGAAGATGGGCAGATGCTAACACTTTTACTTCAGTAATAACAGCTTGCAAGCCGCTGAGGAAAAGCTGCACCTGAAAACAACTACTGGTCTAACAGGGCAAAGAGTAAAACACATTCCTCCCCAAAAGACACAGGCACCACACACATCACAAAGCCATTCGCTGCAGTCCCTGGCCCAGGAAGAATTGCACAGCTACTGGTGGGAAGCAGGTACCAGAAAGCAAGACAGACAATACAGCTCTGCCCCGTGAACTTCCTGACCTGTGCCTACGCACCAAACATGCAGAGAGCTGTAAGACTCCAGGCCCTGCCCCAGACACTTCACAGCAACAGAACTTCCCCTCCTCTTTCCTCTGGGCAAGACATCTGCAACTGTTGAGGGGCTTCACATGCCCGGCTCAGATGACACACTTGTCTCTGCAGACATAACCTGCTGAACTTGCACAGAAAATAAAAACACAGTTGCCTCTATTCAGGTGGTGTGGATTTTCCTAATGGAGAAGGGAGAACAGAGGGAGAAGCTTCCTCTGTGCTGGTTTCCTGGCCCACTTGCCCTCTCAGCTGGTACACTAAGAAGAGCAGAAGATGCTGATGGGCTTTCTCTAACAGCTTAGCCTCCTTAGCACCACTTAGGGCCCCTGTGAAGAGGAGTTCCAGGTCCTTTTTCCAGTCAAAGCTGTGCTCTCATACACAGGACTCCAGGCTCTGCAGAACCACTCCAGATAAAAACAGCTCCAGGCATCTCTTTGACTTGTTTGCTTCCGGCAAGGGCTGCCTGTTGGAAACAAAACACAAAAAAGCATTCATTCATCTCCGTCTTTTAGGCCAACAGAAAATTGCTGCAGAAGCATCAAAGGACACTCAACGACTGGGCAAGACAGTGTCCGTGGATATTCTCTGCAGGGGAAGCAAAGCATCTGTCGGAGAAAAATCCCAAATCTTAACTTTACATGCGCAGTGACAGGCTGTGACCAATAATGCCGATTGGCAAAGGGACCCAACCAGTCAAAGGAGATGTCCACGAAACCACAAGCCCCTTGCTCAGCAGAGCTCAGAAGAAGTAAAGCAAACATCCCGAGAAAAGCAACAGGAAATCTGAGGATGGAATTTCGTTCGGCCCTTCTGTAGATTCATGGTGTCCTTAGAGCCCACAGAGCGGGGGTGCTTCTGGAAGAACAAACACCAGGAAGGTTATCTAAAGCTACTGCATCTGGCTGCGGAAGCTCCCAGGCCACAGCCTGCCAGAAGAAGAGGCTAAGGAAAAGAATCACTATATACGGCCCTGCTCCGATTCTCCCTCCGAGGCGGTACAAGTTCAACACTGTCCAAGAGAGCACCAGGCTGAAAAAAACTCCCGTTGAGCTCAGCAGCCCATCTGCTCTGCCAAGCTCTTGCTGTAACCGTCCTCACTACCTCTACATCAGTGGCAAAGACATCTAAGGATGCCAGGCCAGCTAGCGATTGGTGTTAGGCCACCTAACATACCTGGAAACGGCTGGTTCAAACACTTTGCTGCTGCCAAAACGGGAGCAGGCAGCTGCCTGAGAGAGCTCCAGTCTCAGCTTCTGTTCCCACGCTTCGGTGCTTGCTTGCTTACTACAGAGTTGCCTAGAAACACTTGTCACCCGCTCCAACTCACCTAGGTTCTTCAGTATTCTGAGTATTCTTGAGTATCTGAGGTGTGACTAACTGTGCGCAGCATCACCACACAAGACGTACAGGTGCTCTCGGGAATACTGTGCTTCTCAAGGCTGAAAATCAGAAGCTGCCCACGGACACGGCTGAGATCTGCAGCAGCAGGTCAGCAAAGACCTTTGGAAAGCAAACTCACACACACTCTCCAGGGGCAGCATCTTCCCCGGCTTGCCTTCCTCAAAGGCAGCAATGAGCCCTCTCGCCGTGGCCTGAAAAGACACAGCTCCAGGAGACAAAGTCCTCAGCACACTAACCTCTGCGCAGCAGGCAGCTGAAACAAGGCCTCTCAAGCCTCCGAAGCTAGAGCTTGGAAACTGCAATAGTCTTTCAGAGCACAGCATCACTGCCTTCCTCGGTTTGCTACTCAGTTAGCCACAGCAGCCTGGTGTTTTGTCTCACAGTGCTTACTTTGAAGGGCAGCGTTCTTTCCACCTGTTTTCATGGCAGGGCTAACAGGTGCAAGAAGCAAGAGCACAAGCTGACAGAAGTCACCAGGACTAGTAAACACAAGAAAGCAGAGGAGCAATGAACACAAGGACAGCAAATGCCTCGTCTCCCACAGCAGGCTGCAGCCCTCGCAACAGCGAGCTTTCAGCCAACCACAGCAGGCATTCTGCGCACCAAGGCAGCTCAGACAGTAACCTGGAAGGTCTGGAAGGTGGTCAGCTTCCACGGCAACTGAACTGACAGTGCCACGGGAAACAGAGGTGACCACTCGGGAGTCCGACAATCGGATCTGCAACAGCATCTTCTGCTTGTGGAGGCTGCGTAAACCAAAAACACCCTTTCTCCTCAGGCCACAGCACTACTCTGCAGCCTTTAGGAAGACCTTCTTTTGCTAGCCCTTTCCAAGCCCAGTGCTAGCAAGCAAGCACAGCCTGACTAACAGGCAATGCAAAAACATCTTGATCATGCAGACAAGTGCGAGAAGGATATTCTGCACACACAATCAATAAACCAGCACGATTTCAGCATGGCTGCTTTCAAACTCTGCAACCACGTGCTACTGCTTCCACGCTTAAAGAGATGCAAGAAAGCCACAGAGGTGCTTTGCTTTGAACAAGCGTTAAGAAGCTCAGCAAAGACTCTCTAGATAGGCCTGCAGGTGAGACTCAGACTGATCATGCTCATTTCCACAGTCAGGCTTGTACTTCTCATCTCAGTCCTTATCACAACTGAAAGGCAAAAGATGCATCGTGTAGCTCACCAAATGCCTAAGAGGAGACTCAACACATGCTGCAACCTTGTACTGTGAGTCAACTAAGCTGATGCATGGTGGGCTTTGAAGTGTTACACTCAACAGGCAAGAGGGGAAGAATTCAAAGAGCGCAGTGCAGAGTGCTCAGAATGGCACAGCAACAAAAGACATGACAGCAGGAATCCTCCCTGAAAGTGCCATCTGCCGAAGAATGCTGCCCCTTCCCAGGGGAAAAACAACTGGCACAACAGCATTCTTCACTCAACAACATACATGGAAGAGGGCAAATATTTACGGCTGAATATACTCTATCATCTTTCCCTAAAACAGAAATGATAAACAACAGAAGCTTACCTCTGCACTGCCTTGCTTCACTGGTTTGTCCTGCTCATGGGACTCTTTAGTCCCTTCATGTCTGCAGGCTGTTCCGCTGCTCTCCAACGCCTGAGAGAAGCACAGAAAGACAGAACTCAGCTCTTGTCACTGCTGTCCCAGTCGATTCTGAGGAATCCACCTCCTAGCTACGAAAGGCTTTTTGCAGTGCTGCATCCGGCTACGACCTCTGTTGCCTGCATGAGCAGGGGAAAATATCCTGTCAGCACCTAGCACAATTCTTCCAGAGCAACAAGGTGAGGAGAGAAGGGAAAGCTGGGCTCCTTTCCCACTTTCTTCCCTCAACGCACAGCAGGAGCCCTTTCTTTCTCTGCAGCACTTTCACTACCTGGGACACAGGCAAGCCACCAGCACCTCCTCTGTCAAGCGCTTGGGCATCTACTGCGGAGGAATACTGCAAACCAGGTGTTATCCTGCAAGGCAAAACTTGGATGTTTCCAACCACCCTTGCACCCAAAGCACTGTTAGCTCACTCTGACTAAAGACCACCTCACTGAGTGACAAACACGTCCTGAAGACGTTCACTTGCATTCTAGAGGCTAGTCAGGAGGCGGATTATCCTCCGTTGGAAGGGAGCACGAGTAGAACCATGCAGACTCTGAAGACCAAGCAAACACACACACATTGCACTGCTTCCTACATGCATCCCTTCGCCTCCAAAAATAGCTATTTTTGTCACCAAGCATCCACCTTTGCAGAGGGGAGACCTACAATGGACACTCATGCTATCCCATGGTGCTTTCGAGGCAGGCAATCCAGCAGGGTAACAGAGAGCCCAGCTGGCCCCAAAGATCACCGCCCTTCATAGCTGCACTGAAAGAGGGCAACGTGTTGAGAGAAAAAATTCAAGCCGACTTGTAAGGAGAAATAAATGTACAGAGCTCTATGCTTAGGCGTGCTAGTGCAGACAGCTAATCCTGACTGCCTGAGGAGAAAGTCTCAACTCCAACAAACAAGCCTGTGAAAGCTCGTGAGAACTGAAGTAGGGCAGCTGCTAGCGGGTTCGTTCTGAGACTCCACACTGGCCCGTACTAGCCATTTTGCAACAACAGAGGGTGCTTCTGGCTCTCCAGCAGAGCTTCTCAGTTGCACCACAAGACAAGCTTTCCTCAAATAAATAGTAATGCAAACAATGCAACCAGGCTTGTCCAGAAAAGCTGCAAGTCACTTACTTCTTTTGGAAGCTCTGCCATCACAAAAAACAACCCACCAACAAAATTGCCAGCAGTTACAAAGGAATTAGTTAAGAATTTTCTGTAACTCCACGATTAAGCTAAGGAAAAGGTGCCCAAGGGGGCACCAGGGCTTTATCATCTCCCGTCCCTGCAAGCGGCCAGCCACTACAAAGCAATGGTCACTGCTGTGAGGTGAGAACACAGTTCAGCCTACACCACAGAAACCCACTGGCACACTAAAGCCTCTCTCATACACTTTCGAACGCACATTTTCCCTTTCACATGAACCTTACAAAGCCACTTCAGCCACAGCGATTTTTCTTTCTGCCTTTTCTTTCTTTCTTTCCAGGCACACCTTGCTGCCTCCCATAGCTTCCGACAGAGACACAAGGAGCATAAGTGCTCTGGCTGATTTACATTTCCTCCACCTAAACATTTTAGGCTTTCCGCTCAAATGCACTGGCTGCTGCCCATGGCTAGAGGCACGCAACCAGAACACAATGCCTGGACTACAGGTCACTCTACTGACATGAGATCCCTCCTGCTGGCAGCAGAAGTAGAGTAGCCTCTCACATTCACGCAGCACGGTAACATCAGGCCTAGGGCTAGCTCCCACGACACCTCCTCAGGCCACGGGACACACAGGTGGTCACAAACAGAAAAGAACGGATGAAAAGCCACACAGTTGCAGTCACAAGGACTTAACAGAAGAGCCAGGGTTTTCCGCAATACATGACACCTACGAACAATAAGGCGTCTTCATTACTTGAACGATGGGTAACCCCTCCCTTTCTCCTCCTTGCGCCAGTCTGGCCACGCTCTTCCACCCAGGCCTCCATGGGCAGAACCTCCCACCAAAACACAGGAAGGCCTCTCTACCGGCAGCTACTGACACCGCTGCAGCATCTCAGCAGCACCCCACACACCTTGCCCACTCAGACACAGCTACTTCTCCCACCACTACCACATCTCTCCCCCCTTTCTCACAGGCCTTCCAGCAACACCCCTTCGAGCACCCAACGCTGCTTTCTCAGTGCTGCTAGCAACAATGGACTACCCAGGCTGAGATGTAAAGCTTGCCTCCTTCCTCAAGGAAAGCGACACGCTAAAGAGTACTGAGCCACTGAAGGTCCAAAGCTAATGAGTTCATCCTGACCTTCTGAAAGCTCCAGGAAAAGAAAAGTCTACGTCCGACAGGGAAGAAAGACAGAAAAGCAACTCACAAATACCCACTTTAATAAGGTCCTGCTAAAGCTCTGCTCCGGAGCTCGGTCTGCGCTGCACGCTTCCTCACTAGGCAGAAGGCAACAGTTGCTGGAACTATTTTGTCAAGTGATTCACAGCTGATGCAAAGAGTAGGAAACACTGTAAGTCTTCTTCAAGCTTTCTTCAACAAAATCTCGTCTTTGCAGCTCTTTGGCTCCCAGTCCCAGCCAGTAGCATCACTACTGGCTAGTCTCACAACGTGACCTTCAGGGCTAACAGCTTAACTACGCGGCCATGCTTGTAAGGAATAAGGTTATTGGGGTTGAGGAATATTGGAAACGTTGGGAAAGACAGGCCATAACCTGTCAATGCTCTGAAAACACTCGCCGTGCAAGGGCTTGCTCACATCCTTCCCCTTTGCCCGGTGAGGACAGTTCATCACTTGAAGCTGAAGAAAAAAACACTTAAATTTTCACAGTTAATCACGAACAACTGAAAGCTGCACTGCCCCGCCACACTACAACACCAGCTCCTGCCTGTCTACTTTCCCCACCAGTTGCCCACGCACACCCAGAGCGTTTCTGCTTTCCACCAGGCCAGAGCATTCAGCGGCAGAAGCAGCAAAGAAAGCAGCTGCTCTGTTCCGCTCACTCCTCCACGGCTGCCTGCGGTGCCACCAGTGCTGCAGCTCTCACACCTCAGGCCTTCTCGGCCCCTGACAGGCCGCAGCGCAGCCAAAAACCCCCTCTGTGTCCCTGGGATGCTCACAGGCAGCAGCCGCCACAGCCCAGCACAGAGCTTTCTCACCCGCCCCTCCCCGAGCCTCGCCCTGGCCCCAGAGCAGAGCGGGGCCCTGCGGCAGCAGCGCCCGGCAGCAGCGTTTCCCCGCGGACGCTGCCCTTCAGCACAAGTGCCGCAGCCCAGGGCCAGCGCGGGCGCCGCTGCCCCTCGCTCACGGCCTGGGCCGCGGGCAGCAGCCACCGCCGCAGGCTCCACGTACAGGAGCAGCTGCCGCGCGGCAGCGTCGCTCTGGGCTCCCTGTGCAGCCGCCGCCAACGCCCGTCGCTGCCGCAGCTGCTTCTCGGCGGCCGCAGAGCGGCGCCGCGCCAGGGCCAGGCGGCGGCGGGGCCAGCGGGCACCTGCGCCGGCACCATGGCCACACGGGCCCCGCCCCCACCGCCGGAAGTGACGCCTCCCGCGCCCAGGACCCTCCCACCCGGCGCTCCCCCATTGGCTCCCGTGGGGCTGGGAAAGACGGAGGCGGGGCGGGCGTGAAAGGGTCGTCAGTGCGCGTGCGCTGGGCGGGCCTGGGGCCGCGGGGGGCGGGTCCCCGAGGGGAGGGGCGGAGCAGTGACGGGGTGGGGCGGAGCATGCGCACTGGCACGGAGGAGGGCGGCGAGGGGCGGGGCCGGGGCGGGGCGGGGCCGGGAGGCGGCTGCTGCGGCGCGGGGCGGCGTCTGCCGGCGCGGGGCCGCCCGGAGCCTTTAGCCGCGGCGCCGGGAGCTGCAGCGCCGGGGCCGAAGGCCGCTGTCGGGGCGGAGCGAGCGGCTGTGCGTGCGGGGGGGCCGGAGCCGCCGCAGCCCGGCCGTGTGCCAGGAGCGGCTGGGCGAGGCCCGGCCGGGCCTGGGCCGCCTCCGGCCCCACGGGAGCCCCCGGCTCTTGCGCCCCTGCTGCGGGCGGCCCCGTGGCTCGAGCCGCCTGCGGTGGAGGCTGGTCAGGGCCGTCTCGGCTGCGCGGGGACCCTCAGCATCAGTGTCAGCACAGGAGCTTCACCCCCCCGCTCCTCCGTCCCACACCGGGAGCCCCAGGGAGCCCCAGAGCAGCCCCAGAGCAGCACACGCAAGGGAGAAAGGAGGGGAAACGCTGTGATGCAGCTGCGGGGGGAAGCCCAGGCAGCAGAGACCGCCAGGCCCTCGGCACAGCACACCGAGCAGCGGCAGGGGAGCGGCACCCGGGCCCGCGCCAGGAGCTGTGCCCCTCTGCTCTGCCGGAGGTCTGGCTGCAGCGCAGGGGGCTGGTGGCCTGGCCCCGGGGCCTGCAGTGTGGCGGCTCTGCGGGTGGCAGAGGGCACGCGGGTCTTGCTTTGAGGGGGATGGCTGCACGGGAGGGGTGTGTGGGCGTTGGCCAGGTTCCCCCTCCCGCAGCATTTCTGCTTGAGTTTCCGCTCCTTCTGTGGCCCTGGCTCCAGTGCCTGGAGCTTTTCCTGCAGCAGCTCTTTCCCTGTGCTGCGTCTTGGCCCTGTCTTGAGTGCTACCTTCTGAAATAGCAGCATGTGCTGAAGGGGAATGAGTTTCCAGAAGGATGAAGTTGCCTTTAGCACAAACTTCCCAATTTCTTCAGCAGGACTTCAGTAGCATCTTGACGGCAAATATTCCGTGTGTCCTACGAAAGCTGCAGTTCTGTTGTAAGAAGTTTTTGTGCATCTGATCCAAGAGGGAGAGAGCGCAGCAGTGATGGTACCAGCTGCCCTGGGGAGCCTACCTTTGGCAAAAGCATGATTTCTGTTGAAAAAAGACCAAAGTATCCCTGGAGCACCTGCTATTCTTTTGGAAAGGAAATAGAAAAACCAAATACCAAAAAGGAAAAGAGCCCTTAGAAACTGCTTTCAGTCTCTGTTCCTGAGGCAGAAGTTTTCAGAAGGCTTCCTCTTTGTCTTAGCCGACGTACTGCTTTGACTCCTGCCTTCTCCTTGGTGGGGAGGTGTGCAGCTGAGAGTTTTTGAAAGACCTAGTTGCTGAGCCCTTCTTGAGCAGTGTCTTAGAGATGTTCCTTCGGGCATCTTTTTGAAATCCTGAGAACTTGCATTTAACCTGATGCCAAGTGCCAGGTTGACAGCGCTGAGCGGGGATTCCCTGCCAGTTTTCTGCACAAGCAAACTGCCAAGGGCAGGACCGTGGTTTCAAGGTGCTGGAAGAATGTTTCAGTCACTGCGAAGGAATTGGTGGAGGTTTTGTGGCAGTCAGTTGTCAGCGCTTCCTGCCCCGGTGACGGCAGCCACGTCGGCTGTGTCGCCGTGGGGCGAGCGCAGCACCGTGCCCACCGCCCTCCCTCACCACCAGGTTTCGTGCACGGGGCCATGGCTGGGTGAGAGCAGCCATAATGCCCAGCCCAGGCAGGACCTCCAGTGGGGTTGTCCCTGCTGCACGACCTGCATGGGGTCAGGGGCAGCCCCCGAGCATCCCATGCAGTGCCTGCCTCCAAGTGGGCGAGGGGGCCGTGGGGATGAGTATGGCTGTGCCCCTCTGTGACACGGGCTGTGCTCACAGGGGACATCCCGTGTCACAGTGACCGCTGCCCTCTCGCACACGGACACAGCCTCTCCACACACGTCCTGGCCAGGCTGGCGGAGCCCAGGCACTGGAGCTGCTC
Source organism: Rhea pennata (assembly GCF_028389875.1). Lineage (NCBI taxonomy): Eukaryota > Metazoa > Chordata > Aves > Rheiformes > Rheidae > Rhea > Rhea pennata. Next base: position 497,742 of record NC_084691.1, on the reverse strand, counting down.
TCGGCACCAGTCTGCTGCGAGGAGCCGCCAAGGCCGAGCGGGAGTCAGCGAGGGGAGGCCGGGGCAGCACGGGCTACCGTGAAGTGTGGAAGAGGAGGAGGAAGAGGAGGCGGTGGTGTTTCCTCATCACCTCCTGCTGTAGGGGTGACCCAGAGCAGGGAGGAGAAGGATGGAGCTCTGGGACGCTGGCCACGGGAGGCAGCGTGGACAGCGGGTGCCAACGCTTCCCTTAGAGGGTAAGAAGTTTGGGAGCACTTCCCCGGGAGCTGTCACAGAGATCATTAATGCTGAACATGGCTGTGGAAAGTGTGCTTGGAGGGAGCTGGAGGCTGCGGCCAAAGCCCCGACTGATGGTCCTCTCTGGCTCAGGTGCCAGTGTGGCTGCCAGGACTCCTGCGTCCCAAGCATGATGCCCTGCCATCTCGTGGCACCGCTGGGCAGAAGTCCCGGTGGTGAGGGACCCTGCTGGCCTGGCAGAAGGGGCTCGGGCAGCCCAGCTCCTGCTGGGAGAAAGTACTGGAGCTGCTGCAGTAGACGTGCAGAGCCTGGGCATGCAGGGATGCCATACGGGGAGACTTGCCCTGCAGGGGAGACCCTGCGGATGCTCTGAGCCCCTGAACTGCCATGGGCACAGCATCGTGCCCTCGGCATCGTGGAAATGCATTGCTAATATCCCGAGGGAGGGGGCCGCCCTGTTAGAGCTGCGTCTGGAAGGAAAGGAGCCCTGCCTGAAGAAGGCTGAGGGGTCCTGCAGCTGTTGCTGGGCTCTGGAGAGGCTGCTGGGAACACCTGTGCTGGAAAGGAAACCTTGGACTTCTGTTCAGCTCAGCAGGGCTTTTTGGGCAGGATCCCAGCCACTGCCTCTACTCCTTCCCCTTGGTTCTCCTTGTAGCTGCAGACTGGTAGAGCAGGCTTTGAGCTCGGGGCACACTGTGGATGTCCCATGGAAAGGTGTCTGCGTGCTAATGGCTCTGTTTCAGCTCCAGACCCCTCCAGGGAGCAGCTACAAGGTTCTCACCTCAAGGTGGTTCCCACCTTAGCTGCTGAGTGCCTGTCGGCACTGGGCTGACATTGGGGAGGGGGAGGCTCTTTGAAGACGCTTGCACTTGCCATCTCCTTGCTTCGGCATGTGCTGAACGGTTGTGAGGTGGCCCACCCTAGCATGACGTGCCTTTCCCTTATTTTGCAGAGCGCCTTGCTATCTGGGAAGGTGTATCGGACTACATTGTACGGCAGCTGATGCTGAACCAGGTGGGTTTGCCGTCCTGGGCCTCCTCAGGAAAGCCTTCTTGTGCATGTTCTGTGAGGGGAGGGATGACCTCTCTGCTTTTCCTGGTAGTTTGGAGAGGGTGAAGAGGAGAGGGGTGAACATCTCTAGGAAATTCTTCCAAAGAACCTCTCCAGGGCTTCTCCAAAGCGTTCCAAGGGTGGGCAGGCCACCAAGCACCGTTGCCATGCGCTCACAGGTTAGCAGCCTCTCCACCTAAGAGTCTCATACGTCTCCTCTTCTTTGCTGTTTTCAGGGAGTCCGAATTATTCGGCTTGGGACCTTGGACGTTGTTACTGAGCAACTTGGGGGTGGGAAGGCTGGTCTCCTGACTGTTCGCAGACCCGTCTTCCGCCTTGCGCAGAATATTGCAGCGGTTCACGGCCTCACCCACCGTGAGGCCTACGCTCCTGGTAAGAAGACAGGTGGAGACTGTTGCTTGCCCTGGGGACCTCTCTGGGGAGTGCACAACTGCTGTTTGTCAGTGACTGTTAGAAATTGAGAATTACGTCACCAGGTCCTGAGAACAGCTTCCGATTTTTTAAAATAATCCAGACATCATTATGCGCATTACCACTATGCTCCCTCTCTGGATGTCTTGCTTGAACCGCTGTGCACTTCTGAGGTGCTGAGGGTAGCTGGAAGGCTCTGACAGGCTGCGGTGCAATGCTTGTGTTCTCCTTCCTCCTTGAAGCCATGAGACATGGCATAGCTAAAGCTCTCCCAGGCTGGAATGCACAGAGTGGAGGAACTTGCCCCCCTTGCTGCTCTCCTTGTCCTGCCGTCATGTGTCATGCTCCTAGGAGATGGCAGGGACCCGTTCCTTCTAGCTGTGTGGGGAGGAAAATGTTGCAGTACACTTGGCACACGCGCTTGTAGAGTGCTTGGGAGTTGTCCTGGGGAGGGATGGTGTCAGCTTCCCCCATGAGCTTTTCCCGCACGTTAAAGAAGACAGCCCCGAATCAGGGTCCTGCTTGGAGAGCTCCAAGCTGCTGACACTCTGGTCTTGCCTGCTCAGGCGCTCTGTTAGTGACTGTGTGGCTCTTCTGCTGCTTCCTAGGTCACAAGCAAGCTGAGCCCCTGAAGTATGCTCGCATAGCCTCGGACATCTCTGTGCCTCGGAAAAGAGTGCAGGCCTGCATAGAGGAGACCGTGCATCTTTTCTGCCGCTGCCTGGAGAGCGGGAAGAATGTTGCCTTTGTTCTGAAGCACGTTGGCATGCTTGTCATTCAAGGAAGCAACGTGAAAATGAGGTTCTACAGAGACTTGCTGCAAAGGCTGAATGGGACGGCACAGCTGGTAGCAGCTTCTCTTAGGGTACCGTTTCCATTTCTGTGCCGCTGCTTCTAGTCCTTTGGAAATCCTAGCCAAGTGGATGGAGTTTTACTGGCCTGCCACGACCTTTCTGGGCACCCGCATAGCTGTGGCCTCGAGTACCGGCAGCTCCCTGCCCCGTTCTTCTGGAACATTCTGAGACCTTGGTGGCGGAGCAGAGCCTGGGAATTTCTGTACTGGGTCCAACCAACGCTCCCTGCAGCCCAGGGTCCCGTTGTGATGTGGTCAGGGAAAAAGATCAAAGGAAAGGGCAGGCTGATTATGTATTTTCTTCCTGGAGATCTCGCCTTCCAGCAAGCTACAGTTTAGCGCCTTTTTGCGTTAGGATCATGTTTGAATTGGTGACGGGAAGCGGAGACACAAGCAGACCAAGGCCCAGCTGGCAGCAGACCCCTTTTGCCGCTGTCACTGTGTTGGTCTAGTTGTGCTGAGCAGCTCTTCCGAGGGCCCCTGGAGGCGGAGGAGCCCAAAGCAGGGCTTTTCCTGATGTGTGCATCTGCACGCTGCTAGTGGTGGCCACAGAGAACATTATTGCAGCCCATGCTCTTCCCCAGGTCTGTAGCTGAGCCCCGTCCTTCCCGTGGGCTTTCAGGTGCAGCCAGAAAGAGGACATGTGAGAGCAGTTCAAGCTGAGCCCCTTAGGACTAAGCTGGAGATGCAACTTAGCCGTAGCCCGGCCCTGGTTCCCAGCTCTGTCTCTTCCTTCCGTCCGAGTCTGTGGTGTCTCTTCAGGCCATTCTCTGGGCCAGGGGTTTTCTGCCGCCTTTGTTCCAGGGAGTCCCAGGGCAGGACCCTCAGCAGCCCCTTGAGTACACCGCAGAGGTTTGGCCCTCCCAGTTGTTACCCACTGTACAAAGGCAAAGGCTGGGCTTTTTCTCTCACCACCTCAGGGGTGCAGAGGCAGCGGCCTGAGTGTGAGGAGACCCTGGGGGGGGGGCGGGTTACTGCCACCGCTGAGCCGCCCTCTGTTCTCAGCTCACGAGGCATCAACTCAAGGCATCCGGGAAAAGGCAGCAGCCAGGAAGGCTGGCTAGTGCAATGCCTTCTCCTGTGCTTGCCTCCATCGGCCTCTGCGTTGGGAAAGACCTGGTGCCTGGGCTGCGTCTCTGGATTCCTTCCCTTGCCCAAAGCCTGCCAGTGCTCTTACCCTTGCTCACTGATTTCCCGGCAGCTGCTACGGTGTCTCTGTGAGGGGCTGTTGAGAGGAAGGCAGTTCTTTGTTGCAGCATTGCTGAGAGGAAGCTGCTTCTCTGAGCAGTGGGAAGATTTGCTGCCCTTGTGAGCCCTGAGCTACTCGTCTTGGCATCCTCTCAGCTGTGTCTCTCGCCTTCCAGATGCCAGCGATGAGGGATTCAGTCCTCTCGGGCACCAGAACTGCTGCTTCTCAGACCCTTTCTGGTCGTGTCATTGTCTTTCCCGAGTGAGTACATTTGCTTCTTAGCGACTGGCTCCCACAGGAGATGGGAGGTGGTGTGCAACGGCAGCCGAGAGGACTGAGGTTGCAAGGAGCTTTCTCACGGGAAGGAGGGGGAAGGCCTGGAAGAGCTTGATGAGGAAGCTGGTGCCCCCCGGCGGGTGGTGGTGGGTTTGTGGTTCCAGGAGGACTTCTGCACGTTTCTCAGCTTGCTACTACACTCGTCCAGGATGGGGCATAGTCTGCTTTGGAAAAAGATGGGCTTCAGAGAAGCTCCCCAGTACCACTGTGTGCCCATTATTCCCCCAAGGTGCCAAGGAAGGGTGGTGCCCTGCGTCCCGAGTGATATGTTTTTCCTGTGTCCAGGTACAAGCTGGAGAGTGTAGCTGGGAGACCAGCTGTGAGGCGCGTGGCACGTGCGAAGGCGAGCCAGGAAGAGGAGAAGAGAGAGGCTGACTGCGGTGGCAAGAAAGGTAATGGCAGAGCTGATTAGTGTCCGGGGTTTGTGCCTTGGCCGCCAGGGCTCCTGGCTGGGGCATCAGAGCCAGGGTGCCAGTGTGATGGCTCGGGCAGCCTGAGGCACTAGACGTGATGCTGCTTAGCCGTTCTGGGAAAGCTCATGAGGGAAGCAGGCCTCAGGGCAGCCCAGCCCTCCCACCTGCAGTGGATGCCTCCGAGTTACACTTTCCCCCACTTGCAAGGGGAATCCATGCCCTGGTGTGCATTGGAAGCTACTCTTGTGTTGGAGGAGGCGGTGCAGAAAGGAGTCAACCGTGAGGCCAGTCAGAGGTTGGGCCTGGAGCTGTAGGTAACGCAAGGGTTCACCTGTCTCAGGGATTCGTGTGTTTGTCTCTGAGGGGAAGAGTCACCTTGAGGAGCTGGTGAAAAGTCTGGCAAGCTGTGCCACGACTTCCTTTCATTTTCAAAGCAAGGTGTAACCTGTCTTTCTGAATTTCTCATCCTCATGCCCAGAACAATGCCTTTGCCTTGACGGTGTCAAGAGGGGACCTGTCGGCATAGGAGAACAGTAGAGAGATCCAAGACTGTGTTCCCCTTGAGTGAGCTTCCTGCCCCCAGAGAGACTCTCTGAGGTCAGCAGCACATGCCCACAAGCCCCCTTTTCCAGCATGTGACTGGGCTAGAGCATGAGAAAAGCAGTAGCAGAAGAAATGATGCTGCACAGTAAAAACGGCAAGTTGGACAGGAGCCAGTGTCTGGACGGGCCTAGGAGTGCCCGGGAAACAAGGCTGGAGGCATGGGAGTTTTACCACAGGCTTGAGGAGATTTGCATATCCTTCCTGTTCCAGAAGTCTCCACAACACTGTCCCAAAGTGTCTTCTTGTCTCCTGCTTTCAGGAAATCTTCCTGGCAAGCACCTCGTCTTGCAAGAGCAGCCTCCTCAACGCAGAGCAACTGCAGTCACTCTGGAGAAGGGAAGGGGAGACAGGGGCAAGGGCAAAGCTGCTCCTGGCAGGTGAGACAGTTGTGGAAGTGGATGAGGGTGAGCCTGTACTCTTGGGGTTGTTTGAGGGAGACCTTTCCTTTGGACACCGTGTTTCTAGCAGCTCTGAATGCCTTTGAGCATGTGTCATCCTGACTGCTGATGCCATGGTGGCTGGCCAGCAGCCAGGGAGTTCTTGGGAGACCCCCGTGTTTGCTTCCTGTTTCTCCCGCCTCTGCCTTCAGGTTACAAGGTTTTTGGAGACTCGGTGCACACGTAGCCTGTGGGAGATGAGTGCCCTTTTCTGAGAGCCTTCATGTTTAAGTACCCAGCATCGCTTTCTGCTGGGGACAAGAGTACTGGGGGCCTATAGGCATTGTCTGAGGATGGGGGCAAGACTGAATGCTCTTGCAATGCCTTTCAAAGAGAGGAGATGTTTGTGGGAGCTTGGTCCCATTCTCTGGGCTGTTGCCAAGGGGCAACGAGTCCCAAGTCAGAATGGCTTAAACATGCGGGAGCTCTTTCTTGGAAGGGAAAGCATGTTGCTTTGCATGGCAGAGTGAAATTGCAGTCATCCTGGCACCCAGGATACAGAGCAGAGAGTCTTGTCCAGATTTCAGTTTGACATGGTGAGGCTGAAGCCTTCTCCTTCCTCTGAAAAGTTGTCTTGTGGCTGGCCCAAGAGAGTGGCAGGGACAGGTAAAAGGCAGGCACGCTTTGCTGCCTGTGTAACTTGCTCCCTCTTGGGCCCTGGCTCCCCATGATACTACATTTGACGTGCCCAAACACAGAGTATTTTGGACCAGGGAGCAGTGCTAAATGGAAGTGCCAGGCAAGGCGGTGGGGTCGGGGGGAGTGGTGTCTCTCAGAGCCTGTGCCTGCAGAAGAGCTGGCCCCACTGCTTGCTGTGTCAAGAGGGAGCCTGGATCTGGGCATCGTGAGGATTTTTGTGGGCATGCTTTGTTGGTTTAATGCTGGGGGCATTTCAGCCTGGGGGTCTCTGTGCCTCTGTGGAAATGAACACGTGCATTTGAACCCAGGTGCTTGCCCTGCAGAAGTGCCATGTGCTGCAGAAGCAAGAGCCCAGCTGGTGAGCTTGGGGTGGAGACCAAACTGCCCCTGTGCTCACACCGCCTCCCACTGCTGTGCGTTTGCAGTGTGCTCGCAGCCGCGCAAGGGAGCTCCTTGAGCAAGGTGGAGAAAGGCAGGAGGAAGGCAAGTGCGGAAGGCAGAGGCGCAGAATCGTCAGCAAAGCCAAAGCCAAAGCGAGAAAGGGCATCACTGAAGGCCACGAGAGAAATGGAAGAGGCTGAGAGGACCCAGGTACAGGAAGCGTTTTTAAACCTTGAGACAGGAAAAGCCTTTCTTCTACTCTGGGGGATCTGAGGCTCGAAGGTGCTTCGGGGACCTGTCCCAGGTGCCTTGAAAGGCATCTAGAGGAGGCCAAGAACCATCCGGAATGGGCTCTGTGGTCCAAGAGAAGTGCTAGTGTTAGTAAAGGGCCGTTGCGGGTCTGTTGGGTGTTAGGGAAGCAGGAAGTGAGGCCATGTGCAGTCCCGGTAAGGGTTAAACGTGAGGTCCGCCTGGCTCTTTAGGGTCATTCTGTGTGCTGTGCTGAAGCCCACAGCAGGGCTGCAGCCTTAGCTCCCGCTCAGCCCACAGCAATTCCTTCCCCTCCTTTGCTCTGCTATATGCGAGCTCTGTGCCTGAGTGAGAGGGTCTGTCTGGCAGTGGTGGTAGGCCTTGGTGAGGCTGGGACATGTCCTAAGGGCAACTGCAGCATCCCTGCCTGAGCAGGGGTTTCCGCTGCCTTGGGTGCCTGAGGCAGCAGCAGTCTTGGGGGCTGCTGAGGACCCAGCTCCTGCAGTCGCTGGCTGCTGTCGTGCAGGATGTTCAGTGTGTCCGAGTGAGGAGAGACCTAGCATGCAAATGCTGCTCTGATGCCAATGCAGATTCGGCGGATGTCACAGACGCTGACAAACCTGCGGCCTGACCTCCGCCTGCCGATGACCAGCCAGGATGAGAGGGCCGAGGATCCCCCTCGAGCGAGAAAGCCGAGCATTGAGGATGTGTACATCTACCACCTGGGGCCAGAGGAGGAGGAAACGGTGTTTGTTTACTTCTCCCACATAGACAAGAAGAAAGAGCAGCAGTCCTCAGAAGAGACGGTCTGCGGAGTGAGTGTGTGTGATTGTGAGGGTGAGAGCAGAGCTCGGGAGGGCTTGTGAGGATTGTGTGCTCTGAGCTGCTGAGCCTGGCAGCAGGCCTTGCTTCTGGAGTTCTGCTCTGGCAATGGCCATTCTCTCTGCTTGTTGTTGATGTGAGGAGCGAGGCCCCGGTGGGGTAGTGGGGTCCGGTGGGGAGCAGCAGGGATGCACTGGTGACGCATGAGTTTCTCCCGGAGAGCACCTTGAGCTCCAGCGTTTCTGGGTTGTCGCGCTGCTGCAAAGTGCTCCTGTGGGGAGTCGCTGGTGGGTGTTGTGGTGTGGGCAGCAGCAGTGCACAGTCGGAAGGTTGTCTGAGAATCTGTGTGCATGTGCAGGATTCGTCCACTTGCTGGATGATGGAGGAGTGGGAGATATATAAAGGAGAGTCATCTGCAAGCTACAAGGCCAGCGGCACCTGCCTGAAAAGGTACGTGTGGCCCAGGTGCAGCAAGGCCTGTGGCATTTGGATAGCGGTGCCCGCCTGCGGGGTGAGAAAGACACATTGCTGGGTGGTGGAGCTGTACTGGCCCAGGAGGCTCTGCTTTTGCTGGGCATGGGAACGACTCGGGTAGACCCTGTGGGCAAGCACCTCTCAGCATCCTCCAGCAAGTAGGAAAAACTTCTCTGGAGCTGTGGACTGTAAGTCCAGTTGGGAGTGTATGTGCACAGGGCCTTTGGGAGAGAGGAGGGCTCCATGCCGAGTGTAAGAGAGAGTGTGTGCCCGCTCTCGCAGGATGCTTTCCAAGCCAAGTGTGCGTGTGCTTCGAGCAGCAGCGAGCAGCCTAGTGCAGGAGGCAGAGAAGAGTCAGGTGGAAGAGGTGGGAGGAAGGAATGCTGCTGCGGAAGCGGAGTGCCTCAGGTGCGTATCTCCCCAAACGAGCGTGGCTTCCCTTTGTGCAGTGCCCTTGCTTGCCCGCCCGGCAGCACGGGGGAAGGAGGGTCTTTTGCGGAGAGGTGTGAGGGGACAGCGAGCAGCAGGCTTGCAAGTCTGTGTGCCTGGATGAGGTGGCCCTTCCACCAAAGGCTGAGTTGTTGGTGCCTCAGAGGAGGATTTCCACGTGGGCCAGGAGTGCTGGAGGAATGCCGAGTCAAAGGGACAGAGCAGTGGGCATTGCCAGTGTTTCAGGTTTCCTGAGTTCCCTAGAAACTTCTTCTTTGGACTACAGGCTGTTTTTATGCCTGGCACGCAAGAGTGCAGGGATGGGTAAATGGTAGGCATGCTTTTGTCCCTTGAGCACTTGCTGCATTCTTGCCCGAGAGTCGCCAGTGCAAAAGCATTCTCCATGCCTAAACCCGGAGGGTTAGGAGCATGGAGCTGTGGTGAATGCAACTGCCAGGGTGGGGGTGTGGGTTAATGGTGTCTTCCGCGGCCTGTGCTTGCAGAAGAGCTGGCTTCTGTCTGTGCTGCCTCAGGAGGGAGCCTGTATTTGGGCATCTGGAGCTTTCCTCTGGGCATGTTGTGTAGGCTTGCCGTTTCAGCTGGGGCGATGTCTGTCTCTGTGGGAGTGAATGCCTTTAGTTGAAGCCACGTCATTGTCGTGCAGAAGTGCCTTGTGCTGCAGAAGCAGGTGCCCAGCTTGTGAGCGTGGTCTGGAGAGCAAAGTCCCGCTCTGCTCACACCAGACCCCCGTGCTGTGTATTTTCAGTGTGCTCCCAGCCATCCGCGGGAGCTCCTCAAAGAAGCTGGAGAAAGGCAGGAGGAAGCCAAGTGCGGAAGGCAGGCTGCCAGCTGTGAGCCCTCCTAATAAAAGCCAAGAGAGGGCAGGGCAGGTACGTGATAGTGATTGAGGTGGTTCTTGTGCCACAGGGGCGTGTGGCAAAGCGCGGTTCTGCGGGCAGTGGGTAGAAAAGCCCTCTTCCTCAGAGTTCTTTCGAGCCCGCCGTGACCTTTCCAGGGGCTTGCTTGAAAAAGCGCAGGCTGAGCTGTCTTTTCTCTCTGCCTTTGCCGCTACTGCCTTCTCAGGAATCCCATTTGAAGCCCCTCTTTGGCCCTGCTCTGAGTGGAAAGGTACGTGCTGGGCCTTTCAGGAGAATGAAAGGAGAAACCTTCTGTTTCTCTCAGTGATCCCTTAGCTCCTTGGTCAGAAGAGAGCAGGCATTTTCTGTCTGGCCAGTACTAGCTTTTGTGCCTGAGACCGCTGAGAGGAGTGCTGAAGAGAAGATGCCGAAGAGGGGGTGAGAAATTACCTTTGGGCCCTGGAAAGAAGCAGATGCCAAGAATGCTGCTTGCCGTGTCTTTTCTGTGGCCCTCCAGCCCACAGGCTTCCCGTCTGTTCTGCCGGAGCAAAGAGGTCTCTGGGCATGCTGGTCTGAGGCGGAGGAGAAGAAAGAAAGGGCAGCTCCGAAAGCAAAGGCAGAAGCGGAAGAGTCGGAGAGGACCCAGGTACAGGAAGCCTTTCTAAACGTTCAGCCAGGAAAGGCCTTTGCCGTACTGCAGGGGACCTGCGCCTTGAAGGTTCCCCAGGGATGCAGGGTTGGAGGTGCCTTGTTGCTGCCGAGGAGCGGGGCAGGGGCATCGTGACTTTGCTAAAATCTGAAGCCCCCGGGAGCTGCATCTTTCCCTTTCCCGTGGGTTTTGCTGAAAAGACAAGCAAGGCAAGTGAAGAGAAGGGAGCTCGTTTGAGGAATGTTGGAAGAGGAGCCCAGTATTTCCCCTGGAGGTCTTTTCCTGAAGAAAAGAGGCCTAAGAGGCAAAGGAGCACGAGGAATGGAGTGTGTGGTCCGAGAGAAGCGCCAGTGTTAGTAAAGGGCCGTTGGCGGTCTGTTGGGTGTTGGGGAAGCAGGAAGCTGAGCCCTGAGTGCTGAGGACTGCTGCTGCTGGTAAGGGCAGGGCTCACAGGGGGTGTTTAGGGTCATTCAGTGTGCTGTGCTGAAGCCCACAGCAGGGCTGCAGGCATAGCTGCTGTTGAGCCCACAGCAATTCCTTCCCCTCCTTTGCTCTGCTCTGTGCGAGCTCTGTGCCTGAGCAAGAGGGTTTGCCTGGCAGCGCTGGTGAGCCTTGGTGAGGCTGGGACATGCGCTGAGGGCTGCGTGGAGGCGGCTGTGGCCTTTCTCCAGTTACAACTGCAGTGTCCCTGACCGGGCAGGGGTTTCCGCTGCCTTGGGTGCCTGAGGCAGCAGCAGTCTTGGGGGCTGCTGAGGACCCTGCTCCTGCAGGCACCGGCTGCTCTCGTGCAGGATGTTCAGCGTGTCCGAGTGAGGGGAGACCTGTCATGCAAATGCTGCTCTGATGCCAATGCAGGTTCGGCGGATGTCACAGACGCTGACAAACCTGCGGCCTGACCTCTGCCTACCCTCGACCAGCCAGGATGAGAGGGCTGATGATCTTCCTCGAGCGAGAAAGCCAAGTGTGAAGGATGTGTACATCTACCACCTGGGGCCAGAGGAGGAGGAAACAGTGTTTGTTTACTTCTCCCACATAGACAAGCAGGAGAAGGAAGAGCAGCAGTCCTCAGAAGAGACGGTCTGCGGAGTGAGTGTATGTGATTGTGAGGGTGAAACTGGAGCTCAGGAGGGCGTGTGAGGCTTGTGTGCTCTGGGCTGCTGAGCCTGGCAGCAGGATTTCCTTTTGGAGTTCTGCTCTGGCAATGCAAATGCCTTTCGCTCATTCTTGATGTGAGGAAAGAGATCCTAGGGAACAGCAGAGGCCACTGGGGAGCTGCAGCATTTCCCTGGTGATGGACACATCAGTTTCTGCTGGAGGGGATGGGGGGAGGTTGCTTGCGCCGTATTGAGGTTGCTTTCTGCGTTGCAAAGAGCCCCTATGAGAAGTTGTCTGTGGGCTGTATTTGCCTACAGGGCTTAAAGGCTGAATACTGCAACTACTAGCTTAAGATTGCTGAGTGTCTGGTGCAAGTCAAGCAGCAGAAGAAATAGTGTGCTGCAGGAAGAATCAGCGCGGCTGGACCCCCATCACCAGTCTTTCTCTGGGATGAATGCAGTGCAGGTGTCCTGCTGTGCAAGTCGCTATTCCCTTTGGTCCTTTATGTTGTCAGGAGGGATCAGAGCTTGCGGGAGAAGTGCCACTGGGAAAGCGGAGTGTCACTGGCTGCTGTGTTGGTGCTTGTAGAGAGGCTCTGAGTGTGCTTGGAAGGGAGATTAAAAGCTTCCTTGACCTGTCTTGCAGGTTCAGCAGAGAAGTGAAAGGCAGGCAAGGGTTCGGTCAGGCTCCTGCCTCCCTGCAGCTGCGGAAGAGGAGCTCGGAGGGCAGCTTTGTGAAAAAAGAGCATGCTTTCAGGATGTCGTCAAGTACACCTTGTCATCAGATGAGGAAGAGATTGTGTATGTTTTCTTCTCCCGCATAGAGGAGGAGAAGAAGAGAAGAGCAGCTGAGAGGCGGGAGACACAGGAGAGGGAGTAAGTGTGTGCCAGCTCCAGGAGAAGCCTGGCAGTGTTGAGGGGCAGTGAGGGGCACCCCCAGAGGTGCCAGAATGCCAGGGCCAGGGCCACTGGTTTGAGTCAGGCCTTGATACTACGCACCTCTCCGCAGCCTCGGTGCGTTCAGCCTCAGTCTTGGCCGCACCAGACTCAGTCTCAGGCTGACCAAGAGCTGACCAAGGGCCTGGGGTGGAGCCAGGGCACTGGCTCACATCATAGTGAGCGTGGAAATGCCCTTCAGAAGCACATCCAAACACGCACGGCTGGAAATACTCTTGCTGTATTGCTCTCTCTTTCTCTGTGTGCATCACCCTTAGCATCTTCCTTTCTTGTTCTTTAGCTGTGAGGAGGAGAGTCACCTCCCCAGCCAGCAGGAGAGGCCCCAGTGACTGCCAGCCATCCCGGAACACACGCAGAACTTTGTTCCTGTGGATTAAAGCACCTCTCCAAATGGCCATGACTGTTTCCTTGGCATGGTGCGAACTCTGCTGTTTGCAGCCTGTGAATGTCAGCGGGTCCAAGAAAGGAAAGATCAGGAGCGTGGGCTTGAGTGTCCGTGCCTGCTTACAGGGCAGCTCTCTCCCGAGGTCATGCGGTAACTGTTTGTCTGCAGCTGTGCCCATGATGTGTCAGGGACCTCCTGCTCTCTGTGGGTGCCAGTCAGAGGAGTTGAGTCAGCCCTTTCATGACAGCACATCACCTGCTGCAAGGGCATGCTGCCTTGTCAGGGAGGTGGGAAGAGCTCGTTTGGCCCTCGTGAGGCGGCAAGAGTTGAGCCAGGGCCTCTGTTTCCTGGGGCCAGTGCTGGTCGCCAGAGGGGAGCCCACTCAAGTATGGTGTGCCTGTTTGTTGCACTGAGGGCTTGGTTTTGGGGGTGTGAAGGGAATCCTGGGGATAGCAAGGGCTGGCATTGGAAGCTCACAACCGTGAGGGTGTGGCCAGGGTAGTCCCTGGCTGCCTTGGCTGTAGCGACCATGAATCAGTGGAGTTGCAGACTCTGAGGGGAGTGTGGAAAGAGAGTAGCAGAGTCCAGAGTGGGCACCTTATGTGAGGAAACTTCCCCCTTGTCGGGGAACTGGTAGGGGGATGTCATGGAAGCAGGTCTGCAGGGCAAAGGATCAGGGGAAAACTGGCAGGTATGTGAGGACAGCACCTACTAAGCACAGGGACAACCCTGCTTGATATGCAGGCAAATGAGCAGCGGTAGGACGAGACTGGCTTGGCTGAGCCAGCACCTCCTGGTGGAAGTGCAGTGGAAAAAAAAGGGAGCACAGAGGAGGTGGAAGCAGGGAGAGGCTACAAGGGAGGTACTAGAGCGAGAAGTCCTGGCTGTGCAGGGATGGTGTCAAGAAGGCCAGAGTGCGGCTGGAGCTGAGCCTTGCAAGGGACGTCAAGGAGAACAGGAGCTTCCTGAGCCAAAGGAGTAGGCTGAGAAAGATAGAGGTACCTTGCTGCATGGGGTGGTTGACTTAAGGAGAGGAAAGCACATGCGGCCGAGCTACTCTGTGCCGCCTTAGCCTCAGCCTTCACCAAAAGGTCTCAGGGCCCCTGTGCTTGTGGAAGGTGTTGAAGGAGGAGGAGAGCAAGCAGTAGTGGCAGAGGATGGAGTCAGGGATCTTTGATCCGGCTGGGCAGGCTCTCCGACGCCCTGGAGGACCTCCCAGCGGCTGTCCTCTGGCCTGCCTGCTGCTGGCTTATCAGCTGGCAGAGTCAAGAGGCACCTGCCAGGGAAGGCAGCGGCCATGTGCTCTTTTCCTCCTGCTCACCCACCAGACTGGCCTGGCCAGCCCAGCTGCAGCACCTTGCAGCCCCCGCAGGCCCTCTCTGCACAGAGGCAGAAGCCCTGCTCCTGCAAACCCACCAGCTGCTTTGCTCCTCTTGGCTGCTCTTGCTGCTGCTGAGCCCTGCTCTGCCATCAGGAGCTCAGCTACCACTGTCACCCAGGACATCCTGCTCGGTCACCAGTCTCAGCCTCTCTCCAGCTCACAAGTCAGGCCGAGGATCGAGCACACACTGGACTGTGAGTGCTGTCCTCTCCCTCCATGTTGTGCTCAGGGTGAATGAAGGACTCACCCTGCCATGGGCGGCTCTGGCAGAGCTGTCTGCACCTCAGGCACATGTCACAACAGCGCCCACGTCCCCACACAGGTGCTGGAGCAGGGACTCAGACGGCCTCTTTCACTGCCCCGTCGCGCTGTACCCCTTTCTTCTCCCTCTTCAGGAATTCAGAGAAGGACACGCACAACTACCCAGCACAGCTACACGCCCTTGCCTCTTCTGTCCTTCCCATCAGGGATGGGCATGGCACAACCATCTCAGCTCAGGTTCTCCGCGACACGTGTGCAACCTCCATAGTGCTCTTCAGCTTCTCTGGCCATCCCACATGGTCCAGAAAGGATGTCCCACAGCAGCACGCATGTCCCAGCCACCAGCAGCTCTGCTGCCCCAGAGTCTGCTCTCCAGGGATGGACCTGCAGAGAATTTGCCTTTTGTAGTGACTGAGCTCAAGTGAGAGGAGGGAGCAGAGGAAGTGGCCAGCCATCCAAGCAAGGTTTGAGCCCATGTGCACAGTGCAGAAGGGGTGAGCAGGGCATCGCTGTAACCCTTTGGCCCCCTCTTTGCCCTGCTCTTCAGGTCAGTTGGTATTCTTCAACTTTGTGTGCAACAAATCCAGCTAGAGCACGTGCTCCTGGACTTTTGGCTCTGTTTTTGCACGCCAGGGCTGTGCAACAGTGAGAAGTCTGAACAACGCGTCCTGTGTTCTTGAAGGCAGTGCTGAGTTGCAGAGCCCCACACTCTCCCGTCGGGTGTGAGGAGGGGGAATGTTCCCTTTTCCCTCTGGGTTTCCCAGGTCAGTTCCTGGGGTCAGAAAAGAGCACTCCCTGGGAGAGTCCCAGCACATCAAGGGGCTGGTGCAGGTACGTCCATGAGATGCTTTGGGAAAGCTTGTGGCATTCTCTTGTGGCTCCTCATGGTTCCCTTTCTTCTCTCCTTTGGAGGGGGACACAGGGCAGAAGGCACAGCAGTCACTAAACCTGGATTTACTCTGTTTTAGCTGTAGTCAAGTGTGTGCCTTGTGCTCCGTGGTGATCCTAGCACTGCTGATCTCCTCCCCATTCCCTTCCTGGGTAACATTCTTCAGCAAGACCCAGCTCTGCACGCACGCACGCGTACATACACACACACACACACACACACACACAAACTCAGGTGTGCCTGGGAAGGTCAATGATACGAGCCGTGCCAGCAACAACCCCTCTGTTCACAGCAGCCCAGGTTCAGGAGACAGCCCCCTCCCCGAGCAACTCAGCAGCCTGAAGCAGAGGCACAGGATTAGCGCAGCTTCCTCTGCACTGGTTCAAGGGGACCATGAGCAAAACCCAGGCTGCCGGGCAGCACAACTCCCCAGGCACCCCACCAAGAGGGCACCGTTTCTAGGTGGGCTCCAATCAGCCAGCTTCTGGTTAGCAGCTGAACACGCTGCACCACAGAAAGCCCTAGCAGGGGCCCTCCCGGGGCAGCTCTGGCATCAGGACAGTCAGGAATGGGACCAGTGCTGCAGGAATGGGAACGTCCCTGATCCCAGGCCTGGTGCCAGCCTCAGGGGAGGGCACGCTGCCCTTCAGCAGCTGCTGGGTGCTGGTGGGCAGAGCAGTGCAGGCGGAGGCCTGCTGCCCACCTCAGGGCTGTGGACAGCTCCCTGGCCAGGATGAGAGCCACCTGCTCCCGTGGCCCCTCTGCCGTGCACCCAGGCGGCACTTGGAGCTGTGGGCACATCACCCTGGAGAGGACATTTCCCTCAGCCCACTGCCTCCTGCTGCTGCTGCTGGCGACAGGTGTGACACACACAGCAGTGCTGCACGGGCTGGCAGAGGGGACTCAGGGAAGGGGTTTGTCCCTCTCCATCAACCCTCCCTGGGAGGGCCAGAGCATGCGAGCAGCAACCGCTACAAGACTCTCCTCCTGCCCCCTTCAGCTGCAGAGACAGTGAAGGGGCAGCACTCCATGGGGCAGCCCTGGCCCAGGAGCAGCGCCAGCTAAGAGGCAAGCCCAGCTTCCCCCATGGCAGCCCGCAGCCCAGCACGAGGCTCTGAACGCTGCTTTCTGCTGAAGCTCTCAGAGCACCAGCAGACAACAGGCCTGTGCTCGTCAGGGCCATGTCGTGGGAGGAGAGTGCCCCACACACCATGCCCCCTCCCGCAACAGTGACTCAGATCACCTCTGTGACTGCGGCCTGAGAGGCCATCAGCAGGCAAGCAGGCGGGTGGGCACTGTGAGCTCAGCGGGGGCAGCACAAAACCCCCTGCAGAAAGGAGAGCTCCTGAAGAGGGCGGAGGCAGAGGCAGGGAAAGGTGGCTTGGCTGGCAGCTGCTTTGGGAGGTCACTTCTCTTGCAGCAATCTTTTGGGGTTGCAGGCAGGCAGGCACTGTAAGGTCATGAAGCGGGTGAGAAAACCTTCCCCATGGAGAGGAGAGCTCTGAGGGGAGGGGAGAGGCACAGGAAGGTAGTGGGGGATGACCCCAGAATGATGACCATGTCACTTCTTTTGCACAGTGGCAAGATCTGAGGATTTGAAATTATAACTCTGATACGGGAATGACAGTCACATTTATCATATACATAAAAATATAGAATATATATTATACTACATACCCCCAATATCTAAAATAACCTCCTCTCTATATACTATATTATACTACATGGCTCCGATCTCTAAGATAAGCAATTCTTGGAGGTGACAACATTCATCTGGAGAACACTCAACACCTGCCACTCTGCAGGCAGCATGGCTTTGTCCATTCTCCTCCTACATGCATGCAAAGCAGGACATCTCAGCAAAAACACTTTCACTTCAGTAATAAGAGCTTGCAAGCCCCTGAGGAAAAGCTGCACCTGAAAACAACTACTGGTCTAACAGGGCAAAGAGTAAAACACATTCCTCCCCAAGAGACACAAGCAGCAGACACATCACCCTTCCTGGGAAAGCTGCATGCATGACTACCTCTCTGAAGTGCTTGTACACCAAGGCATGCAGCATGGGGAATAAACAGGAAGAACCGGAGATGTGTGTGTGGTCGCAGGGCCATGATCTCATTGCAATTACAGAGGTACGGTGTGATAGCTCGCCTGACTGGAATGCTGTCATGGATGGCTATGTGCTTTTTAGGAAAGACAAGCCAGGAAGGCGAGGTAGTGGGGAGTTGCCCTTCATGTGAGAGAGCAACTGGAATGCATCGAGCTCTGCCTAGGGGTGGTGGAGGAGGAGGCAGTCGAGAGCTTATGGGTGAAGAACAAAGGGCAGGCTAGCATGGGGGACACTGCCGTGGGTGTCTACTGCAGGCCACCTGACCAGGAAGAGGAAGTCAGTGAGGCCTTCTACAGACAGCTGGAAGGAGCCTCACGATCACAGGCCCGGGTTCTCATGGGAGACTTCAACCAATAAGCACGATTGCAACCCTGGAGTTCAGGAGGGCAGACTTTGGGCTCTTCAGAGACCTACTTGGAGGAATCTCATGGGTTAAGGGCATAGAAGGAAGGAGGGTCCAGGAGAGCTGGCTAGTATTCAAGCATCACTTCCTCCAAGCTCAAGAGCAGTGCACCCCAAGGAGAAAGAAGTCCAGCAAAGGGGGCAGGAGACCTGCAGGGGTGAGCAAGGAGCTCCTGGCAAAACTCAAACAGAAGCAGACAGTACAGAGAATGTGGAAGAGGGGACAGGCTACTTGGGAGACTTATAGGACTGCTGTCAGAGTGTGTAGAGATGTAGCAAGGAAGGCGAAGGCCCATTTGGAGTGGAGTGTGGCAAGGGATGTTAAGGACAACAGGGCGGGCTTCTTCAAATACATCAGTAGCAAGAGGAGGGCTAGTGAAAATGCGGGCCCACTACCAAATGGGGCGGGGGCCTGTTGTAGTTAGATTCCCGGGGCCAAACATCCGGTTTGGCCACCCAGCACAAACTCACACACAAACACTGTTCAGTAGCAAGCAGTTTATTAGTAGATACTTACAAACAGACCGACCCGATGGTAATCTCAAGAAGGAGATTCTGGAAGCCACAGAATCTATATGTATCCAACTGCTGTTCTTTCCCACGGATTTCCAAGACCTTGTTAGTTACTTATTTGTATGCCGCTTAACACAGCGGTATTGTTCTAGGCACTAAAAAGTTACAACACTAGACCATTCTCACCAAGTATCAGGTAGTACAGATACAAAAGTTACAATACGGACCATTCCCATGAAGTATCAGGTAGTACGGATACAGGGCCCTGGTGACAAAGGCTACAGAGAAGGCAGAATTACCGAATGCCTTCTTTGCTAAAGTCTTCACTGCTAACGGCAGCCCTCAAGAGTCCCGGAGCCTGGAAGCAAAGGGAGAAAGTCTGGAGAAAGGAAGACTTTCCTTTGGTTGAGGAGGAGAGGATTAGAGATCTGGGCAAGCCTGACATTCACAAATGCATGGGCCCAGACGGAATGTGCCCACGGGTACTGAGGGAGCTGGCGGATGTTGTTGCCAGGCCATCCTCCCTCAGCTTTGAAAAGTCCTGGAGAACTGGAGAGGTGCCTGAGGACTGGAAGAAAGCCAGTGTCACTCCACTCTTCAAAAAGGGCAAGAAGGAGGACCCAGGCAACTATAGGCCGGTCAGTCTCACCTCCATCGCTGGAAAGGTGATGGAACAGCTCATCCTGGATGTTGTCTCCAGACACATGGAGGAAAAGAAGGTGATCAGGAGTAGTCAGCATGGATTCACCAAGGGGAAATCCTGCTTAACCAATCTGATAGCCTTCTCTGATGGCGTGACTGGCTGGGTAGATGAGGGGAGAGCAGTGGACGTTTTGTCCCTTGACTTCAGCAAGGCTCTGTATCCGTGCTACGTGATACTTGATGGGAATGGTCCGTGTTGAAACTTTTGTATCTGTACCACCTGCTATTTGGTGAGAATAGTCTAGTGCTGTAACTTCTTAGTGCCTAGAACAATACCGCTGTGTTAAGCGGGATACAAACAAGTAACTAACAAGGTCATGGAAATCTGTGAGAAAGAACAGCGGTTGGTCACATATAGATTCTGTGGCTTCCAGCCACAGAATCACCATGAGAAGCAGTCAACATGAAGGTCAGAAGCTGAAGAGTAGTGAAATAGCGACCCCCAAAGTCAAATGTGGCCCCAAAATAAGTCTGCACGCGTGTGCAGTATCAGAGCCCGGTTATGCAACCGGGGCGGAGTTGGGCTAGACTCCCTGCACTTGCTGGCCCCAGGTGCCGGGACTCTCGCCTACTGCAAGTAATCATAAATGCCGGAGTTTTCCAAAGGAGGGTGAGGCTGCTACACAACAGAGGACCACGTTGCCTCCTCGGGGACGCCCGAAAAGATTGTGCCTGCCGACTCTCCCTCTCGCCATGCAGACGATCAGGACAAGCACTGAGGTGGTC
Organism: Rhea pennata; assembly: GCF_028389875.1. Taxonomy (NCBI): domain Eukaryota; kingdom Metazoa; phylum Chordata; class Aves; order Rheiformes; family Rheidae; genus Rhea; species Rhea pennata. The sequence continues at coordinate 478,272 of NC_084691.1, read as the reverse complement.
CTTCTCGAGATTACCATTGGGTCGGTCTGTTTGTAAATATCTACTAATAAACTGCTTGCTATTGAAGAGTGTTTGTGTGGGTGTGTAAGTTTGTGCTGGCTGGCCAAACCGGATGTTTGGCCCCCGGGAATCTAACTAGAACAGGCTCTTGACACTGTCTCCCCTGACATCCTCCTAGAGAAGCTCAAGAAGCGTGGGTTAGATGAGTGGACAGTGAGGTGGATTGAGAACTGGCTGAAAGGCAGAACTCAGAGGGTCGTCATCAGTGGTGCGGAGCTGGAGGCCTGTGGCTATTGGAGTTTGCCAGGGCTCAGTACTGGGTCCCATCCTGATCAACTTCTTCATCAATGACCTGGACGAAGGGACAGAGTGGCTCCTCAGTAAGTTTGCAGATGATACCAAGCTGGGAGGAGTGGCTGCTACAGCTGAGGGCTGTGCTGCCATTCAGAGAGAGCTGGCCACGCTGGAGGGCTGGGCGGCGAGGAACCTCCTGAGGTTCAACAAGGGCAAGGGCAGAGTCCTGCACCTAGGGAATAATAACCCTCGGTACCAGTACAAGCTAGGGGCTAACCTTCTGGAGAGCAGCTCTGCAGAGAAGGACCTGGGAGTGCTGGTGGATGACAAATTGACCATGAGCCAGAAATGTGCCCTTGTGGCCAAGAAGGCCAATGGTATTCTGGGGTGTATTGGGAAGAGTGTTGCCAGCAAGTCGAGGGAGGTGATGCTGCCCCTCTCCTCAGCCCTGGGGAGGCCTCATCTCAAGTACTGTGTCCAGTTCTGCGTTCCCCAGTAGAAGAGAGACATGGAGCTGCTGGAGAGAGTCCAGCGTAGGGCTACAAAGGTGATCAGAGGGCTGGAGCGTCTGCCCTCTGAGGAACGTCTGCGAGAGCTGGGCCTCTTCAGCCTGGGGAAGAGAAGACTGAGGGGGGATCTTATCAATGTGTATACTTATACATCCTCCCTTATACATCCTGGGGAGGGTGTCAAGGGGATGAGGCTAAACTCTTTTCAGCTGTCCCATGCGAAAGGACAAGAGGCAATGGGCAAAAAATGAACCACAGAAAGTTCTGCCAGAGTATGAGGAGGAATTTCTTCACTGTGAGAGTGACAGAGCCCTGGAACAGGTTGCCCAGAGAGGTTGCGGAGGCTTCTTCTCTGGAGATATTCAAAGCCCACTTTGATGCAACCCTGTCTAACATGCTTTAGGTGACCCTACTTGAGCAGGGAGGTTGCACTAGATGATCTCCAGAGGTCCTTTCCAACCTTACCGATTCTAGGATTCTATGATTCTGTGATTCTACGGAGACGGCTACAGCTTCCAGACAGCTCCCACGAGGAGAGGGCTGGAGCTTCAGTTAGGCTCCTGGCCAGGGCTGGAGGTGCCAGGGCAGACTGCTCAGGGGAAATGAGTCCTACTCAGTGCACGCCAGGCCCTGATGTTCCAGGCCACAGTTTCTGCAGTTCCCTCCTGCAGCCGCTCCAGTTTTGCAGTGCCTCCCTTGAACTGGCACGGTCACAACTGGACACAGGCGAGGCCTAGCAACTGTGGCGTGTCAGCTCACATTGCTCCATGTGCTCGCTCTACAGGAGCTGACGCAGCAAGCACACAGCTGCTGAGGCCAAGAAGGACAGCAGACCACTCTGTGCTCACGCTGACTGCCCCTCTTGTCTAGTCTTCCACTGCTGCCAGCAGGTGCAGAAGGCAAGGGCCAGCCAAGCCCCCCAGCAAAGCCAAACCCAAATGCCAACCCAAGCCTTGTGCAGACCACAGGAGAGCGGGACTGGGACTACTGTGGCTTCACACTGGCTTAGGTACTTAGCGGGGGATGTTGTGTGTTTAGAAAATATGAGTGCATGGCACTCAACTCTGCAAAGATCCTTGGCAGCGTGTTCCCTGGAGCATTCCGACACTTCTTGGGGAACTTCCTTGAGCAGTGCAAGCTACTTGGTACTTCTACAATGCACTTGTCGTGTGTATAGTCAGGCAGGACTGCCTTTGGCCACACTGCCTGCATGCAGGCAGCTCCGCTGCCTCAGTAGTTACTATGTGGGTGAGGAGTGGGAAAGGCAGGACAGCCTCAAGCCCTCTGGGTCTCCCACCACTGCTGAAGAAGGGAGAGAGTGGGCACACTCTTGCTGAGAGGCCTGCTTTCAACTCCTCTGCTCTGCCTGCTGCAATGTATTCCCTGCCTTGGCATGCTGCTCTCCCATGAAATGAGAACTTGCAGGCTATCCACTCAGCTGCAAAAGCTGCAGCTGCACTAGCTGGGGCTTTTGCTTGGAGTCCAAGGACCCTGCCCTGCCCCCAGAGCCAAAGACAGGGCCCATCTTTCAACGCTGCCAGAAAGGTCCTTTCCTCAGGAGAGATGCAAGCGGAACTAGCACTGCAGGAGCTGAGGGCTGAGGCAGGCTCACTGGCCCTGCAGAGACAAGGTGGCACATGCCTCTGCTACAGATCACAGGACCTGTGGAGGATCCTTTTCAAAGAGTCTCCTTCCTCCTTTACTCTGCAGAATGTTCTCAGAGCAAGCCGAGTGCCCTCAGACTTCCTGGATGCATAGCCATGCTTTGCAGAGACCCAGCTCCTCTCCTGCCTCTCTCTTCAGATGCTCACCACGCACATGCCCTATAGTCTGCCTCAAGAATCAAGCTCCAGGTGGGGCAAAAAAACATGAACGAGAGCTGCCACATCTTCTCTTTTTATTCCGGATTACAGAAACTCTCTTGTCTCGTGGCTCAGCTGGTAGTTCTGCCTTGTCATCACCCCATGAACCTGCACTCGATAAATGCACGTGTACCTGGGGTTCCCCCAGTTGCTCTGCACCTGGAATTCGATGTAGCGGAAGGCTCTGGGCAGCTGCTTCTGTAAAGGAAACGGAGGCAGCCATTGTTGCTCGGGTGGAAAGAGCGACAGCACAGCAAGGGCGCTTCCTCTGCCAGCCCCATCCCTGCTGGGGAACCAAACGCAGCCCTGGCAGAGGAGGCAGCCGTGCTTCCCCTGCCAGAGCCACAAGGCACAGGATGCTTTGGCTCATCCTCCACGCTCTGTCGTCCAAGCACTTGCAGGCAAACCTCAGTCTGCTGCTCGCGTCGTGCCCACACGCACTCCCGGTACCTTGAGGCGGAAGGTCTGAACAGCCTCCTGGTCCACCTCAAACACAAAGAGCCCCAGGAGAGTTTCTGCTGCTGCTTCCTCATCCACGCCCTCAAAGGCAAGCGACAAGGGGAGCACGTCACGCTCAAGCAGAGCTGAAGGAAAAGTGTCTGCTGAGGCGGAACTGGGCAACCCTGCCTCATGTGCCGCTCCTCTAGCAGGAGCCGAGAAGAGCTTAGTGTGGGTGTGGGTGAGGCTGCTCTGAGCAAGCGCTCCAAGACCCTTGGCCAGAGAGCATTCAGCAAGCCCGAGTGGCATACCACCACCGTGGGCCACCAGGCACCCCACGCAGGGATGCAGTGCTCTGCAGAAACCAGCCCACGCTTCTCTGGGAGAAGCCGCCAGGAGATACAAGGCTCCTTTGCAGCTTTCGGCCAGGGCCGCAGGGCCTCGTTCCCTCCCCGCCCTCCGCGGAGGTGCAAGGCAGAGACTTACGGAGACAGCAAAATCTTTGGGGGCGCTGCTGACTTCCCCGGAAGGAGAGACTGCCTTGGAGATGTGCTCCACGGTGACAGCCATTGGCCAGATCTCCTCAGGCAACCGAATGACCACTTGGCCCTCTGTTCCTTGGAAAGCCCAGCACTGTCCGGGGGAAGTAGGCAGCTGAAACCAGAAAGTAGCCTCCTTCAGTGGCAAGGCACTGCAAGAGCCCACAGAACTGGCGGCTTTGCGAGCAGCACAGGCCTGCCTTAGTCTCTTGGCTGACATTCTGCATGCAAAGGCACACCAGTGGGTGAAAGGGACAGGAGGGGACTGGTGAACTTGATTTCAGAAGATGGGCAGATGCTAACACTTTTACTTCAGTAATAACAGCTTGCAAGCCGCTGAGGAAAAGCTGCACCTGAAAACAACTACTGGTCTAACAGGGCAAAGAGTAAAACACATTCCTCCCCAAAAGACACAGGCACCACACACATCACAAAGCCATTCGCTGCAGTCCCTGGCCCAGGAAGAATTGCACAGCTACTGGTGGGAAGCAGGTACCAGAAAGCAAGACAGACAATACAGCTCTGCCCCGTGAACTTCCTGACCTGTGCCTACGCACCAAACATGCAGAGAGCTGTAAGACTCCAGGCCCTGCCCCAGACACTTCACAGCAACAGAACTTCCCCTCCTCTTTCCTCTGGGCAAGACATCTGCAACTGTTGAGGGGCTTCACATGCCCGGCTCAGATGACACACTTGTCTCTGCAGACATAACCTGCTGAACTTGCACAGAAAATAAAAACACAGTTGCCTCTATTCAGGTGGTGTGGATTTTCCTAATGGAGAAGGGAGAACAGAGGGAGAAGCTTCCTCTGTGCTGGTTTCCTGGCCCACTTGCCCTCTCAGCTGGTACACTAAGAAGAGCAGAAGATGCTGATGGGCTTTCTCTAACAGCTTAGCCTCCTTAGCACCACTTAGGGCCCCTGTGAAGAGGAGTTCCAGGTCCTTTTTCCAGTCAAAGCTGTGCTCTCATACACAGGACTCCAGGCTCTGCAGAACCACTCCAGATAAAAACAGCTCCAGGCATCTCTTTGACTTGTTTGCTTCCGGCAAGGGCTGCCTGTTGGAAACAAAACACAAAAAAGCATTCATTCATCTCCGTCTTTTAGGCCAACAGAAAATTGCTGCAGAAGCATCAAAGGACACTCAACGACTGGGCAAGACAGTGTCCGTGGATATTCTCTGCAGGGGAAGCAAAGCATCTGTCGGAGAAAAATCCCAAATCTTAACTTTACATGCGCAGTGACAGGCTGTGACCAATAATGCCGATTGGCAAAGGGACCCAACCAGTCAAAGGAGATGTCCACGAAACCACAAGCCCCTTGCTCAGCAGAGCTCAGAAGAAGTAAAGCAAACATCCCGAGAAAAGCAACAGGAAATCTGAGGATGGAATTTCGTTCGGCCCTTCTGTAGATTCATGGTGTCCTTAGAGCCCACAGAGCGGGGGTGCTTCTGGAAGAACAAACACCAGGAAGGTTATCTAAAACTACTGCATCTGGCTGCGGAAGCTCCCAGGCCACAGCCTGCCAGAAGAAGAGGCTAAGGAAAAGAATCACTATATACGGCCCTGCTCCGATTCTCCCTCCGAGGCGGTACAAGTTCAACACTGTCCAAGAGAGCACCAGGCTGAAAAAAACTCCCGTTGAGCTCAGCAGCCCATCTGCTCTGCCAAGCTCTTGCTGTAACCGTCCTCACTACCTCTACATCAGTGGCAAAGACATCTAAGGATGCCAGGCCAGCTAGCGATTGGTGTTAGGCCACCTAACATACCTGGAAACGGCTGGTTCAAACACTTTGCTGCTGCCAAAACGGGAGCAGGCAGCTGCCTGAGAGAGCTCCAGTCTCAGCTTCTGTTCCCACGCTTCGGTGCTTGCTTGCTTACTACAGAGTTGCCTAGAAACACTTGTCACCCGCTCCAACTCACCTAGGTTCTTCAGTATTCTGAGTATTCTTGAGTATCTGAGGTGTGACTAACTGTGCGCAGCATCACCACACAAGACGTACAGGTGCTCTCGGGAATACTGTGCTTCTCAAGGCTGAAAATCAGAAGCTGCCCACGGACACGGCTGAGATCTGCAGCAGCAGGTCAGCAAAGACCTTTGGAAAGCAAACTCACACACACTCTCCAGGGGCAGCATCTTCCCCGGCTTGCCTTCCTCAAAGGCAGCAATGAGCCCTCTCGCCGTGGCCTGAAAAGACACAGCTCCAGGAGACAAAGTCCTCAGCACACTAACCTCTGCGCAGCAGGCAGCTGAAACAAGGCCTCTCAAGCCTCCGAAGCTAGAGCTTGGAAACTGCAATAGTCTTTCAGAGCACAGCATCACTGCCTTCCTCGGTTTGCTGCTCAGTTAGCCACAGCAGCCTGGTGTTTTGTCTCACAGTGCTTACTTTGAAGGGCAGCGTTCTTTCCACCTGTTTTCATGGCAGGGCTAACAGGTGCAAGAAGCAAGAGCACAAGCTGACAGAAGTCACCAGGACTAGTAAACACAAGAAAGCAGAGGAGCAATGAACACAAGGACAGCAAATGCCTCGTCTCCCACAGCAGGCTGCAGCCCTCGCAACAGCGAGCTTTCAGCCAACCACAGCAGGCATTCTGCGCACCAAGGCAGCTCAGACAGTAACCTGGAAGGTCTGGAAGGTGGTCAGCTTCCACGGCAACTGAACTGACAGTGCCACGGGAAACAGAGGTGACCACTCGGGAGTCCGACAATCGGATCTGCAACAGCATCTTCTGCTTGTGGAGGCTGCGTAAACCAAAAACACCCTTTCTCCTCAGGCCACAGCACTACTCTGCAGCCTTTAGGAAGACCTTCTTTTGCTAGCCCTTTCCAAGCCCAGTGCTAGCAAGCAAGCACAGCCTGACTAACAGGCAATGCAAAAACATCTTGATCATGCAGACAAGTGCGAGAAGGATATTCTGCACACACAATCAATAAACCAGCACGATTTCAGCATGGCTGCTTTCAAACTCTGCAACCACGTGCTACTGCTTCCACGCTTAAAGAGATGCAAGAAAGCCACAGAGGTGCTTTGCTTTGAACAAGCGTTAAGAAGCTCAGCAAAGACTCCCTAGATAGGCCTGCAGGTGAGACTCAGACTGATCATGCTCATTTCCACAGTCAGGCTTGTACTTCTCATCTCAGTCCTTATCACAACTGAAAGGCAAAAGATGCATCGTGTAGCTCACCAAATGCCTAAGAGGAGACTCAACACATGCTGCAACCTTGTACTGTGAGTCAACTAAGCTGATGCATGGTGGGCTTTGAAGTGTTACACTCAACAGGCAAGAGGGGAAGAATTCAAAGAGCGCAGTGCAGAGTGCTCAGAATGGCACAGCAACAAAAGACATGACAGCAGGAATCCTCCCTGAAAGTGCCATCTGCCGAAGAATGCTGCCCCTTCCCAGGGGAAAAACAACTGGCACAACAGCATTCTTCACTCAACAACATACATGGAAGAGGGCAAATATTTACGGCTGAATATACTCTATCATCTTTCCCTAAAACAGAAATGATAAACAACAGAAGCTTACCTCTGCACTGCCTTGCTTCACTGGTTTGTCCTGCTCATGGGACTCTTTAGTCCCTTCATGTCTGCAGGCTGTTCCGCTGCTCTCCAACGCCTGAGAGAAGCACAGAAAGACAGAACTCAGCTCTTGTCACTGCTGTCCCAGTCGATTCTGAGGAATCCACCTCCTAGCTACGAAAGGCTTTTTGCAGTGCTGCATCCGGCTACGACCTCTGTTGCCTGCATGAGCAGGGGAAAATATCCTGTCAGCACCTAGCACAATTCTTCCAGAGCAACAAGGTGAGGAGAGAAGGGAAAGCTGGGCTCCTTTCCCACTTTCTTCCCTCAACGCACAGCAGGAGCCCTTTCTTTCTCTGCAGCACTTTCACTACCTGGGACACAGGCAAGCCACCAGCACCTCCTCTGTCAAGCGCTTGGGCATCTACTGCGGAGGAATACTGCAAACCAGGTGTTATCCTGCAAGGCAAAACTTGGATGTTTCCAACCACCCTTGCACCCAAAGCACTGTTAGCTCACTCTGACTAAAGACCACCTCACTGAGTGACAAACACGTCCTGAAGACGTTCACTTGCATTCTAGAGGCTAGTCAGGAGGCGGATTATCCTCCGTTGGAAGGGAGCACGAGTAGAACCATGCAGACTCTGAAGACCAAGCAAACACACACACATTGCACTGCTTCCTACATGCATCCCTTCGCCTCCAAAAATAGCTATTTTTGTCACCAAGCATCCACCTTTGCAGAGGGGAGACCTACAATGGACACTCATGCTATCCCATGGTGCTTTCGAGGCAGGCAATCCAGCAGGGTAACAGAGAGCCCAGCTGGCCCCAAAGATCACCGCCCTTCATAGCTGCACTGAAAGAGGGCAACGTGTTGAGAGAAAAAATTCAAGCCGACTTGTAAGGAGAAATAAATGTACAGAGCTCTATGCTTAGGCGTGCTAGTGCAGACAGCTAATCCTGACTGCCTGAGGAGAAAGTCTCAACTCCAACAAACAAGCCTGTGAAAGCTCGTGAGAACTGAAGTAGGGCAGCTGCTAGCGGGTTCGTTCTGAGACTCCACACTGGCCCGTACTAGCCATTTTGCAACAACAGAGGGTGCTTCTGGCTCTCCAGCAGAGCTTCTCAGTTGCACCACAAGACAAGCTTTCCTCAAATAAATAGTAATGCAAACAATGCAACCAGGCTTGTCCAGAAAAGCTGCAAGTCACTTACTTCTTTTGGAAGCTCTGCCATCACAAAAAACAACCCACCAACAAAATTGCCAGCAGTTACAAAGGAATTAGTTAAGAATTTTCTGTAACTCCACGATTAAGCTAAGGAAAAGGTGCCCAAGGGGGCACCAGGGCTTTATCATCTCCCGTCCCTGCAAGCGGCCAGCCACTACAAAGCAATGGTCACTGCTGTGAGGTGAGAACACAGTTCAGCCTACACCACAGAAACCCACTGGCACACTAAAGCCTCTCTCATACACTTTCGAACGCACATTTTCCCTTTCACATGAACCTTACAAAGCCACTTCAGCCACAGCGATTTTTCTTTCTGCCTTTTCTTTCTTTCTTTCCAGGCACACCTTGCTGCCTCCCATAGCTTCCGACAGAGGCACAAGGAGCATAAGTGCTCTGGCTGATTTACATTTCCTCCACCTAAACATTTTAGGCTTTCCGCTCAAATGCACTGGCTGCTGCCCATGGCTAGAGGCACGCAACCAGAACACAATGCCTGGACTACAGGTCACTCTACTGACATGAGATCCCTCCTGCTGGCAGCAGAAGTAGAGTAGCCTCTCACATTCACGCAGCACGGTAACATCAGGCCTAGGGCTAGCTCCCACGACACCTCCTCAGGCCACGGGACACACAGGTGGTCACAAACAGAAAAGAACGGATGAAAAGCCACACAGTTGCAGTCACAAGGACTTAACAGAAGAGCCAGGGTTTTCCGCAATACATGACACCTACGAACAATAAGGCGTCTTCATTACTTGAACGATGGGTAACCCCTCCCTTTCTCCTCCTTGCGCCAGTCTGGCCACGCTCTTCCACCCAGGCCTCCATGGGCAGAACCTCCCACCAAAACACAGGAAGGCCTCTCTACCGGCAGCTACTGACACCGCTGCAGCATCTCAGCAGCACCCCACACACCTTGCCCACTCAGACACAGCTACTTCTCCCACCACTACCACATCTCTCCCCCCTTTCTCACAGGCCTTCCAGCAACACCCCTTTGAGCACCCAATGCTGCTTTCTCAGTGCTGCTAGCAACAATGGACTACCCAGGCTGAGATGTAAAGCTTGCCTCCTTCCTCAAGGAAAGCGACACGCTAAAGAGTACTGAGCCACTGAAGGTCCAAAGCTAATGAGTTCATCCTGACCTTCTGAAAGCTCCAGGAAAAGAAAAGTCTACGTCCGACAGGGAAGAAAGACAGAAAAGCAACTCACAAATACCCACTTTAATAAGGTCCTGCTAAAGCTCTGCTCCGGAGCTCGGTCTGCGCTGCACGCTTCCTCACTAGGCAGAAGGCAACAGTTGCTGGAACTATTTTGTCAAGTGATTCACAGCTGATGCAAAGAGTAGGAAACACTGTAAGTCTTCTTCAAGCTTTCTTCAACAAAATCTCGTCTTTGCAGCTCTTTGGCTCCCAGTCCCAGCCAGTAGCATCACTACTGGCTAGTCTCACAACGTGACCTTCAGGGCTAACAGCTTAACTACGCGGCCATGCTTGTAAGGAATAAGGTTATTGGGGTTGAGGAATATTGGAAACGTTGGGAAAGACAGGCCATAACCTGTCAATGCTCTGAAAACACTCGCTGTGCAAGGGCTTGCTCACATCCTTCCCCTTTGCCCGGTGAGGACAGTTCATCACTTGAAGCTGAAGAAAAAAACACTTAAATTTTCACAGTTAATCACGAACAACTGAAAGCTGCACTGCCCCGCCACACTACAACACCAGCTCCTGCCTGTCTACTTTCCCCACCAGTTGCCCACGCACACCCAGAGCGTTTCTGCTTTCCACCAGGCCAGAGCATTCCGCGGCAGAAGCAGCAAAGAAAGCAGCTGCTCTGTTCCGCTCACTCCTCCACGGCTGCCTGCGGTGCCACCAGTGCTGCAGCTCTCACACCTCAGGCCTTCTCGGTCCCTGACAGGCCGCAGCGCAGCCAAAAACCCCCTCTGTGTCCCTGGGATGCTCACAGGCAGCAGCCGCCACAGCCCAGCACAGAGCTTTCTCACCCGCCCCTCCCCGAGCCTCGCCCTGGCCCCAGAGCAGAGCGGGGCCCTGCGGCAGCAGCGCCCGGCAGCAGCGTTTCCCCGCGGACGCTGCCCTTCAGCACAAGTGCCGCAGCCCAGGGCCAGCGCGGGCGCCGCTGCCCCTCGCTCACGGCCTGGGCCGCGGGCAGCAGCCACCGCCGCAGGCTCCACGTACAGGAGCAGCTGCCGCGCGGCAGCGTCGCTCTGGGCTCCCTGTGCAGCCGCCGCCAACGCCCGTCGCTGCCGCAGCTGCTTCTCGGCGGCCGCAGAGCGGCGCCGCGCCAGGGCCAGGCGGCGGCGGGGCCAGCGGGCACCTGCGCCGGCACCATGGCCACACGGGCCCCGCCCCCACCGCCGGAAGTGACGCCTCCCGCGCCCAGGACCCTCCCACCCGGCGCTCCCCCATTGGCTCCCGTGGGGCTGGGAAAGACGGAGGCGGGGCGGGCGTGAAAGGGTCGTCAGTGCGCGTGCGCTGGGCGGGCCTGGGGCCGCGGGGGGCGGGTCCCCGAGGGGAGGGGCGGAGCAGTGACGGGGTGGGGCGGAGCATGCGCACTGGCACGGAGGAGGGCGGCGAGGGGTGGGGCCGGGGCGGGGCGGGGCCGGGAGGCGGCTGCTGCGGCGCGGGGCGGCGTCTGCCGGCGCGGGGCCGCCCGGAGCCTTTAGCCGCGGCGCCGGGAGCTGCAGCGCCGGGGCCGAAGGCCGCTGTCGGGGCGGAGCGAGCGGCTGTGCGTGCGGGGGGGCCGGAGCCGCCGCAGCCCGGCCGTGTGCCAGGAGCGGCTGGGCGAGGCCCGGCCGGGCCTGGGCCGCCTCCGGCCCCACGGGAGCCCCCGGCTCTTGCGCCCCTGCTGCGGGCGGCCCCGTGGCTCGGAGCCGCCTGCGGTGGAGGCTGGTCAGGGCCGTCTCGGCTGCGCGGGGACCCTCAGCATCAGTGTCAGCACAGGAGCTTCACCCCCCCCGCTCCTCCGTCCCACACCGGGAGCCCCAGGGAGCCCCAGAGCAGCCCCAGAGCAGCACACGCAAGGGAGAAAGGAGGGGAAACGCTGTGATGCAGCTGCGGGGGGAAGCCCAGGCAGCAGAGACCGCCAGGCCCTCGGCACAGCACACCGAGCAGCGGCAGGGGAGCGGCACCCGGGCCCGCGCCAGGAGCTGTGCCCCTCTGCTCTGCCGGAGGTCTGGCTGCAGCGCAGGGGGCTGGTGGCCTGGCCCCGGGGCCTGCAGTGTGGCGGCTCTGCGGGTGGCAGAGGGCACGCGGGTCTTGCTTTGACGGGGATGGCTGCACGGGAGGGGTGTGTGGGCGTTGGCCAGGTTCCCCCTCCCGCAGCATTTCTGCTTGAGTTTCCGCTCCTTCTGTGGCCCTGGCTCCAGTGCCTGGAGCTTTTCCTGCAGCAGCTCTTTCCCTGTGCTGCGTCTTGGCCCTGTCTTGAGTGCTACCTTCTGAAATAGCAGCATGTGCTGAAGGAGAATGAGTTTCCAGAGGGATGAAGTTGCCTTTAGCACAAACTTCCCAATTTCTTCAGCAGGACTTCAGTAGCATCTTGACGGCAAATATTCCGTGTGTCCTACGAAAGCTGCAGTTCTGTTGTAAGAAGTTTTTATGCGTCTGATCCAAGAGGGAGAGAGCGCAGCAGTGATGGTACCAGCTGCCCTGGGGAGCCTAACTTTGGCAAAAGCATGATTTCTGTTGAAAAAAGACCAAAGTATCCCTGGAGCACCTGCTATTCTTTTGGAAAGGAAATAGAAAAACCAAATACCAAAAAGGAAAAGAGCCCTTAGAAACTGCTTTCAGTCTCTGTTCCTGAGGCAGAAGTTTTCAGAAGGCTTCCTCTTTGTCTTAGCCGACGTACTGCTTTGACTCCTGCCTTCTGCTTGGTGGGGAGGTGTGCAGCTGAGAGTTTTTGAAAGACCTAGTTGCTGAGCCCTTCTTGAGCAGTGTCTTAGAGATGTTCCTTCGGGCATCTTTTTGAAATCCTGAGAACTTGCATTTAACCTGATGCCAAGTGCCAGGTTGACAGCGCTGAGCGGGGATTCCCTGCCAGTTTTCTGCACAAGCAAACTGCCAAGGGCAGGACCGTGGGTTCAAGGTGCTGGAAGAATGTTTCAGTCATCGCGAAGGAATTGGTGGAGGTTTTGTGGCAGTCAGTTGTCAGCGCTTCCTGCCCCAGTGACGGCAGCCACGTCGGCTGTGTCGCCGTGGGGCGAGTGCAGCACCGTGCCCACCGCCCTCCCTCACCACCAGGTTTCGTGCACAGGGCCATGGCTGGGTGAGAGCAGCCATAATGCCCAGCCCAGGCAGGACCTCCAGTGGGGTTGTCCCTGCTGCACGACCTGCATGGGGTTAGGGGCAGCCCCCGAGCATCCCATGCAGTGCCTGCCTCCAAGTGGGCGAGGGGGGCGTGGGGACGAGTATGGCTGTGCCCCTCTGTGACACGGGCTGTGCTCACAGGCGACATCCCGTGTCACAGTGACCGCTGCCCTCTTGCACACGGACACAGCCTCTCCACACACGTCCTGGCCAGGCTGGCGGAGCCCAGGCACTGGAGCTGCTCTCGGCACCAGTCTGCTGCGAGGAGCTGCCAAGGCCGATCGGGAGTCAGCGAGGGGAGGCCGGGGCAGCACGGGCTACCGTGAAGTGTGGAAGAGGAGTAGGAAGAGGAGGCGGTGGTGTTTCCTCATCACCTCCTGCTGTAGGGGTGACCCAGAGCAGGGAGGAGAAGGATGGAGCTCTGGGACGCTGGCCACGGGAGGCAGCGTGGACAGCGGGTGCCAACGCTTCCCTTAGAGGGTAAGAAGTTTGGGAGCGCTTCCCCGGGAGCTGTCACAGAGATCATTAATGCTGAACATGGCTGTGGAAAGTGTGCTTGGAGGGAGCTGGAGGCTGCGGCCAAAGCCCCGACTGATGGTCCTCTCTGGCTCAGGTGCCAGTGTGGCTGCCAGGACTCCTGCGTCCCAAGCATGATGCCCTGCCATCTCGTGGCACCGCTGGGCAGAAGTCCCGGTGGTGAGGGACCCTGCTGGCCTGGCAGAAGGGGCTCGGGCAGCCCAGCTCCTGCTGGGGGAAAGTACTGGAGCTGCTGCAGTAGACGTGCAGAGCCTGGGCATGCAGGGATGCCATACGGGGAGACTTGCCCTGCAGGGGAGACCCTGCGGATGCCCTGAGCCTCTGAACTGCCATGGGCACAGCATTGTGCCCTTAGCATAGTGGAAATGCATTGCCAATACCCGAGGGAGGGGGCTGTCCTGTGAGAGCTGCGTCTGGAAGGAAAGGAGCCCTGCCTGAAGAAGGCTGAGGGGTCCTGCAGCTGTTGCTGGGCTCTGGAGAGGCTGCTGGGAACACCTGTGCTGGAAAGGAAACCTTGGACTTCTGTTCAGCTCAGCAGGGCTTTTTGGGCAGGATCCCAGCCACTGCCTCTACTCCTTCCCCTTGGTTCTCCTTGTAGCTGCAGACTGGTAGAGCAGGCTTTGAGCCTGGGGCACACTGTGGATGTCCCATGGAAAGGTGTCTGCGTGCTAATGGTTCTGTTTCAGCTCCAGACCCCTCCAGGGAGCAGCTACAAGGTTCTCACCTCAAGGTGGTTCCCACCTTAGCTGCTGAGTGCCTGTCGGCACTGGGCTGACATTGGGGAGGGGGAGGCTCTTTGAAGAAGCTTGCACTTGCCATCTCCTTGCTTCGGCATGTGCTGAACGGTTGTGAGGTGGCCCGCCCTAGCATGACGTGTCTTTCCCTTATTTTGCAGAGCGCCTTGCTATCTGGGAAGGTGTATCAGACTACATTGTACGGCAGCTGATGCTGAACCAGGTGGGTTTGCCGTCCTGGGCCTCCTCAGGAAAGCCTTCTTGTGCATGTTCTGTGAGGGGAGGGATGACCTCTCTGCTTTTCCTGGTAGTTTGGAGAGGGTGAAGAGGAGAGGGGTGAACATCTCTAGGAAATTCTTCCAAAGAACCTCTCCAGGGCTTCTCCAAAGTGTTCCAAGGGTGGGCAGGCCACTAAGCACCGTTGCCATGCGCTCACAGGTTAGCAGCCTCTCCACCTAAGAGTTTCATACGTCTCCTCTTCTTTGCTGTTTTCAGGGAGTCCGAATTATTCGGCTTGGGACCTTGGACGTTGTTACTGAGCAACTTGGGGGTGGGAAGGCTGGTCTCCTGACTGTTCGCAGACCCGTCTTCCGCCTTGCGCAGAATATTGCAGCGGTTCACGGCCTCACCCACCGTGAGGCCTACGCTCCTGGTAAGAAGACAGGTGGAGACTGTTGCTTGCCCTGGGGACCTCTCTGGGGAGTGCACAACTGCTGTTTGTCAGTGACTGTTAGAAATTGAGAATTGTGTCACCAGGTCCTGAGAACAGCTTCCGATTTTTTAAAATAATCCTGACATCATTATGCGCATTACAACAACACTCCCTCTCTGGATGTCTTGCTTGAACAGCTGTGCACTTCTGAGGTGCTGAGGGTAGCTGGAAGGCTCTGACGGGCTGCGGTGCAATGCTTGTGTTCTCCTTCCTCCTTGAAGCCATGAGACATGGCACAGCTAAAGCTCTCCCAGGCTGGAATGCACAGAGTGGAGGAACTTGCCCCCCTTGCTGCTCTCCTTGTCCTGCCGTCATGTGTCATGTTCCTAGGAGATGGCAGGGACCCGTTCCTTCTAGCTGTGTGGGGAAGAAAATGTTGCAGTACACTTGGCACACGCGCTTGTAGAGTGCTTGGGAGTTGTCCTGGGGAGGGATGGTGTCAGCTTCCCCCATGAGCTTTTCCCGCACGTTAAAGAAGACAGCCCCGAATCAGGGTCCTGCTTGGAGAGCTCCAAGCTGCTGACACTCTGGTCTTGCCTGCTCAGGCGCTCTGTTAGTGACTGTGTGGCTCTTCTGCTGCTTCCTAGGTCACAAGCAAGCTGAGCCCCTGAAGTATGCTCGCATAGCCTCGGACATCTCTGTGCCTCGGAAAAGAGTGCAGGCCTGCATAGAGGAGACCGTGCATCTTTTCTGCCGCTGCCTGGAGAGCGGGAAGAATGTTGCCTTTGTTCTGAAGCACGTTGGCATGCTTGTCATTCAAGGAAGCAACGTGAAAATGAGGTTCTACAGAGACTTGCTGCAAAGGCTGAATGGGACGGCACAGCTGGTAGCAGCTTCTCTTAGGGTACCGTTTCCATTTCTGTGCCGCTGCTTCTAGTCCTTTGGAAATCCTAGCCAAGTGGATGGAGTTTTACTGGCCTGCCACGACCTTTCTGGGCACCCGCATAGCTGTGGCCTCGAGTACCGGCAGCTCCCTGCCCCGTTCTTCTGGAACATTCTGAGACCTTGGTGGCGGAGCAGAGCCTGGGAATTTCTGTACTGGGTCAAACCAACGCTCCCTGCAGCCCAGGGTCCCGTTGTGATGTGGTCAGGGAAAAAGATCAAAGGAAAGGGCAGGCTGATTATGTATTTTCTTCCTGGAGATCTCGCCTTCCAGCAAGCTACAGTTTAGCGCCTTTTTGCGTTAGGATCATGTTTGGATTGGTGACGGGAAGCGGAGACACAAGCAGACCAAGGCCCAGCTGGCAGCAGACCCCTTTTGCCGCTGTCACCGTGTTGGTCTAGTTGTGCTGAGCAGCTCTTCCGAGGGCCCCTGGAGGCGGAGGAGCCCAAAGCAGGGCTTTTCCTGATGTGTGCATCTGCACGCTGCTAGTGGTGGCCACAGAGAACATTATTGCAGCCCATGCTCTTCCCCAGGTCTGTAGCTGAGCCCCGTCCTTCCCGTGGGCTTTCAGGTGCAGCCAGAAAGAGGACATGTGAGAGCAGTTCAAGCTGAGCCCCTTAGGACTAAGCTGGAGATGCAACTTAGCCATAGCCCGGCCCTGGTTCCCAGCTCTGTCTCTTCCTTCCGTCCGAGTCTGTGGTGTCTCTTCAGGCCGTTCTCTGGGCCAGGGGTTTTCTGCCGCCTTTGTTCCAGGGAGTCCCAGGGCAGGACCCTCAGCAGCCCCTTGAGTACACCGCAGAGGTTTGGCCCTCCCAGTTGTTACCCACTGTACAAAGGCAAAGGCTGGGCTTTTTCTCTCACCACCTCAGGGGTGCAGAGGCAGCGGCCTGAGTGTGAGGAGACCCTGGGGGGGGGCGGGTTACTGCCACCACTGAGCCGCCCTCTGTTCTCAGCTCACGAGGCATCAACTCAAGGCATCCGGGAAAAGGCAGCAGCCAGGAAGGCTGGCTAGTGCAATGCCTTCTCCTGTGCTTGCCTCCATCGGCCTCTGCGTTGGGAAAGACCTGGTGCCTGGGCTGCGTCTCTGGATTCCTTCCCTTGCCCAAAGCCTGCCAGTGCTCTTACCCTTGCTCACTGATTTCCCGGCAGCTGCTACGGTGTCTCCATGAGGGGCTGCTGAGAGGAAGGCAGTTCTTTGTTGCAGCATTGCTGAGAGGAAGCTGCTTCTCTGAGCAGTGGGAAGATTTGCTGCCCTTGTGAGCCCTGAGCTACTCGTCTTGGCATCCTCTCACCTGTGTCTCTCGCCTTGCAGATGCCAGCGATGAGGGATTCAGTCCTCTCGGGCACCAGAACTGCTGCTTCTCAGACCCTTTCTGGTCGTGTCATTGTCTTTCCCGAGTGAGTCCATTTGCTTCTTAGCGGCTGGCTCCCACAGGAGATGGGAGGTGGTGTGCAACGGCAGCCGAGAGGACTGAGGTTGCAAGGAGCTTTCTCACGGGAAGGAGGGGGAAGGCCTGGAAGAGCTTGATGAGGAAGCTGGTGCCCCCCGGCGGGTGGTGGTGGGTTTGTGGTTCCAGGAGGACTTCTGCACATTTCTCAGCTTGCTACTACACTCGTCCAGGATGGGGCATAGTCTGCTTTGGAAAAAGATGGGCTTCAGAGAAGCTCCCCAGTACCACTGTGTGCCCATTATTCCCCCAAGGTGCCAAGGAAGGGTGGTGCCCTGCGTCCCGAGTGATATGTTTTTCCTGTGTCCAGGTACAAGCTGGAGAGTGTAGCTGGGAGACCAGCTGTGAGGCGCGTGGCACGTGCGAAGGCGAGCCAGGAAGAGGAGAAGAGAGAGGCTGACTGCGGTGGCAAGAAAGGTAATGGCAGAGCTGATTAGTGTCCGGGGTTTGTGCCTTGGCCGCCAGGGCTCCTGGCTGGGGCATCAGAGCCAGGGTGCCAGTGTGATGGCTCGGGCAGCCTGAGGCACTAGACGTGATGCTGCTTAGCCGTTCTGGGAAAGCTCATGAGGGAAGCAGGCCTCAGGGCAGCCCAGCCCTCCCACCTGCAGTGGATGCCTCCGAGTTACACTTTCCCCCACTTGCAAGGGGAATCCATGCCCTGGTGTGCATTGGAAGCTACTCTTGTGTTGGAGGAGGCGGTGCAGAAAGGAGTCAACCGTGAGGCCAGTCAGAGGTTGGGCCTGGAGCTGTAGGTAACGCAAGGGTTCACCTGTCTCAGGGATTCGTGTGTTTGTCTCTGAGGGGAAGAGTCACCTTGAGGAGCTGGTGAAAAGTCTGGCAAGCTGTGCCACGACTTCCTTTCATTTTCAAAGCAAGGTGTAACCTGTCTTTCTGAATTTCTCATCCTCATGCCCAGAACAATGCCTTTGCCTTGACGGTGTCAAGAGGGGACCTGTCGGCATAGGAGAACAGTAGAGAGATCCAAGACTGTGTTCCCCTTGAGTGAGCTTCCTGCCCCCAGAGAGACTCTCTGAGGTCAGCAGCACATGCCCACAAGCCCCCTTTTCCAGCATGTGACTGGGCTAGAGCATGAGAAAAGCAGTGGCAGAAGAAATGATGCTGCACAGTAAAAACGGCAAGTTGGACAGGAGCCAGCGTCTGGACAGGCCTAGGAGTGCCCGGGAAACAAGGCTGGAGGCATGGGAGTTTTACCACAGGCTTGAGGAGATTTGCATATCCTTCCTGTTAGAGAAGTCTCCACAACACTGTCCCAAAGTGTCTTCTTGTCTCCTGCTTTCAGGAAATCTTCCTGGCAAGCACCTCGTCTTGCAAGAGCAGCCTCCTCAACGCAGAGCAACTGCGGTCACTCTGGAGAAGGGAAGGGGAGACAGGGGCAAGGGCAAAGCTGCTCCTGGCAGGTGAGACAGTTGTGGAAGTGAGCCTGTACTCTTGGGGTTGTTTGAGGGAGACCTTTTCTTTGGACACCGTGTTTCTAGCAGCTCTGACTGCCTTTGAGCATGTGTCATCCTGACTGCTGATGCCTTGGTGGCTGGCCAGCAGCCAGGGAGTTCTTGGGAGACCCCCGTGTTTGCTTCCTGTTTCTCCGGCCTCTGCCTTCAGGTTACAAGGTTTTTGGAGACTCGGTGCACACGTAGCCTGTGGGAGATGAGTGCCCTTTTCTGAGAGCCTTCATGTTTAAGTACCCAGCATCGCTTTCTGCTGGGGACAAGAGTACTGGGGGCCTATAGGCATTGTCTGAGGATGGGGGCAAGACTGAATGCTCTTGCAATGCCTTTCAAAGAGAGGAGATGTTTGTGGGAGCTTGGTCCCATTCTCTGGGCTGTTGCCAAGGGGCAACGAGTCCCAAGTCAGAATGGCTTAAACATGCGGGAGCTCTTTCTTGGAAGGGGAAGCATGTTGCTTTGCATGGCAGAGTGAAATTGCAGTCATCCTGGCACCCAGGATACAGAGCAGAGAGTCTTGTCCAGATTTCAGTTTGACATGGTGAGGCTGAAGCCTTCTCCTTCCTCTGAAAAGTTGTCTTGTGGCTGGCCCAAGAGAGTGGCAGGGACAGGTAAAAGGCAGGCACGCTTTGCTGCCTGTGTAACTTGCTCCCTCTTGGGCCCTGGCTCCCCATGATACTACATTTGACGTGCCCAAACACAGAGTATTTTGGACCAGGGAGCAGTGCTAAATGGAAGTGCCAGGTAAGGCGGCGGGGTCGGGGGGAGTGGTGTCTCTCAGAGCCTGTTCCTGCAGAAGAGCTGGCACCACTGCTTGCTGTGTCAAGAGGGAGCCTGGATCTGGGCATCGTGAGGATTTTTGTGGGCATGCTTTGTTGGTTTAATGCTGGGGGCATTTCAGCCTGGGGGTCTCTGTGCCTCTGTGGAAATGAACACGTGCATTTGAACCCAGTGCTTGCCCTGCAGAAGTGCCATGTGCTGCAGAAGTAAGAGCCCAGCTGGTGAGCTTGGGGTGGAGACCAAACTGCCCCTGTGCTCACACCGCCTCCCGCTGCTGTGCGTTTGCAGTGTGCTCGCAGCCGCGCAAGGGAGCTCCTTGAGCAAGGTGGAGAAAGGCAGGAGGAAGGCAAGTGCGGAAGGCAGAGGCGCAGAATCGTCAGCAAAGCCAAAGCCAAAGCGAGAAAGGGCATCACTGAAGGCCACGAGAGAAATGGAAGAGGCAGAGAGGACCCAGGTACAGGAAGCGTTTTAAAACCTTGAGACAGGAAAAGCCTTTCTTCTACTCTGGGGGATCTGAGGCTCAAAGGTGCTTCAGGGACCTGTCCCAGGTGCCTTGAAAGGCATCTAGAGGAGGCCAAGAACCATCCGGAATGGGCTCTGTGGTCCAAGAGAAGTGCTAGTGTTAGTAAAGGGCCGTTGCGGGTCTGTTGGGTGTTAGGGAAGCAGGAAGTGAGGCCATGTGCAGTCCCGGTAAGGGTAAAACGTGAGGTCCGCCTGGCTCTTTAGGGTCATTCTGTGTGCTGTGCTGAAGCCCACAGCAGGGCTGCAGCCTTAGCTCCCGCTCAGCCCACAGCAATTCCTTCCCCTCCTTTGCTCTGCTATATGCGAGCTCTGTGCCTGAGTGAGAGGGTCTGTCTGGCAGTGGTGGTAGGCCTTGGTGAGGCTGGGACATGCCCTAAGGGCAACTGCAGCATCCCTGCCTGAGCAGGGGTTTCCGCTGCCTTGGGTGCCTGAGGCAGCAGCAGTCTTGGGGGCTGCTGAGGACCCAGCTCCTGCAGTCGCTGGCTGCTGTCGTGCAGGATGTTCAGTGTGTCCGAGTGAGGAGAGACCTAGCATGCAAATGCTGCTCTGATGCCAATGCAGATTCGGCGGATGTCACAGACGCTGACAAACCTGCGGCCTGACCTCCGCCTGCCGATGACCAGCCAGGATGAGAGGGCCGAGGATCCCCCTCGAGCGAGAAAGCCGAGCATTGAGGATGTGTACATCTACCACCTGGGGCCAGAGGAGGAGGAAACAGTGTTTGTTTACTTCTCCCACGTAGACAAGAAGAAAGAGCAGCAGTCCTCAGAAGAGACAGTCTGCGGAGTGAGTGTGTGTGATTGTGAGGGTGAGAGCGGAGCTCGGGAGGGCTTGTGAGGATTGTGTGCTCTGAGCTGCTGAGCCTGGCAGCAGGCCTTGCTTCTGGAGTTCTGCTCTGGCAATGGCCATTCTCTCTGCTTGTTGTTGATGTGAGGAGCGAGGCCCCGGTGGGGTAGTGGGGTCCGGTGGGGAGCAGCAGGGATGCACCGGTGACGCATGAGTTTCTCCCGGAGAGCACCTTGAGCTCCAGCGTTTCTGGATTGTCGCGCTGCTGCAAAGTGCTCCTGTGGGGAGTCTCTGGTGGGTGTTGTGGTGTGGGCAGCAGCAGTGCACAGTCAGAAGGTTGTCTGAGAATCTGTGTGCATGTGCAGGATTCGTCCACTTGCTGGATGATGGAGGAGTGGGAGATATATAAAGGAGAGTCATCTGCAAGCTACAAGGCCAGCGGCACCTGCCTGAAAAGGTACGTGTGGCCCAGGTGCAGCAAGGCCTGTGGCATTTGGATAGCGGTGCCCGCCTGCGGGGTGAGAAAGACACGTTGCTGGGTGGTGGAGCTGTACTGGCCCAGGAGGCTCTGCTTTTGCTGGGCATGGGAACGACTCGGGTAGACCCTGTGGGCAAGCACCTCTCAGCATCTTCCAGCAAGTAGGAGAAACTTCTCTGGAGCTGTGGGCTGTAAGTCCAGTTGGGAGTGTATGTGCACAGGGCCTTTGGGAGAGAGGAGGGCTCCATGCCGAGTGTAAGAGAGAGTGTGTGCCCGCTCTCGCAGGATGCTTTCCAAGCCAAGTGTGCGTGTGCTTCGAGCAGCAGCGAGCAGCCTAGTGCAGGAGGCAGAGAAGAGTCAGGTGGAAGAGGTGGGAGGAAGGAATGCTGCTGCGGAAGCGGAGTGCCTCAGGTGCGTATCTCCCCAAACGAGCGTGGCTTCCCTTTGTGCAGTGCCCTTGCTTGCCCGCCCGGCAGCACGGGGGAAGGAGGGTCTTTTGCGGAGAGGTGTGAGGGGACAGCGAGCAGCAGGCTTGCAAGTCTGTGTGCCTGGATGAGGTGGCCCTTCCACCAAAGGCTTAGTTGTTGGTGCCTCAGAGGAGGATTTCCACGTGGGCCAGGAGTGCTGGAGGAATGCCGAGTCAAAGGGACAGAGCAGTGGGCATTGCCAGTGTTTCAGGTTTCCTGAGTTCCCTAGAAACTTCTTCTTTGGACTACAGGCTGTTTTTATGCCTGGCATGCAAGAGTGCAGGGATGGGTAAATGGTAGGCATGCTTTTGTCCCTTGAGCACTTGCTGCATTCTTGCCCGAGAGTCGCCAGTGCAAAAGCATTCTCCATGCCTAAACCCGGAGGGTTAGGAGCATGGAGCTGTGGTGAATGCAACTGCCAGGGTGGGGGTGTGAGTTAATGGTGTCTTCCGCGGCCTGTGCTTGCAGAAGACCTGGCTTCTGTCTGTGCTGCCTCAGGAGGGAGCCTGGATTTGGGCATCTGGAGCTTTCCTCTGGGCATGTTGTGTAGGCTTGCCATTTCAGCTGGGGCTGATGTCTGACTCTGTGGGAGTGAATGCCTTTAGTTGAAGCCACATGATTGTCGTGCAGAAGTGCCTTGTGCTGCAGAAGCAGGTGCCCAGCTTGTGAGCGTGGGGTGGAGAGCAAAGTCCCGCTCTGCTCACACCAGACCCCCGTGCTGTGTATTTTCAGTGTGCTCCCAGCCATCCGCGGGAGCTCCTCAAAGAAGCTGGAGAAAGGCAGGAGGAAGCCAAGTGCGGAAGGCAGGCTGCCAGCTGTGAGCCCTCCTAATAAAAGCCAAGAGAGGGCAGGGCAGGTACGTGATAGTGATTGAGGTGGTTCTTGTGCCACAGGGGCGTGTGGCAAAGCGTGGTTCTGCGGGCAGTGGGTAGGAAAGCCCTCTTCCTAAGAGTTCTTTCGAGCCCGCCGTGACCTTTCCAGGGGCTTGCTTGAAAAAGCGCAGGCTGAGCTGTCTTTTCTCTCTGCCTTTGCTGCTACTGCCTTCTCAGGAATCCCATTTGAAGCCCCTCTTTGGCCCTGCTCTGAGTGGAAAGGTACGTGCTGGGCCTTTCAGGAGAATGAAAGGAGAAACCTTCTGTTTCTCTCAGTGATCCCTTAGCTCCTTGGTCAGAAGAGAGCAGGCATTTTCTGTCTGGCCAGTACTAGCTTTTGTGCCTGAGACCGCTGAGAGGAGTGCTGAAGAGAAGATGCCGAAGAGGGGGTGAGAAATTACCTTTGGGCCCTGGAAAGAAGCAGATGCCAAGAATGCTGCTTGCCGTGTCTTTTCTGTGGCCCTCCAGCCCACAGGCTTCCCGTCTGTTCTGCCGGAGCAAAGAGGTCTCTGGGCATGCTGGTCTGAGGCGGAGGAGAAGAAAGAAAGGGCAGCTCCGAAAGCAAAGGCAGAAGCGGAAGAGTCGGAGAGGACCCAGGTACAGGAAGCCTTTCTAAACGTTCAGCCAGGAAAGGCCTTTGCCGTACTGCAGGGGACCTGCGCCTTGAAGGTTCCCCAGGGATGCAGGGTTGGAGGTGCCTTGTTGCTGCCGAGGAGCGGGGCAGGGGCATCGTGACTTTGCTAAAATCTGAAGCCCCCGGGAGCTGCACCTTTCCCTTTCCCGTGGGTTTTGCTGAAAAGACAAGCAAGGCAAGTGAAGAGAAGGGAGCTCGTTTGAGGAATGTTGGAAGAGGAGCCCAGTATTTCCCCTGGAGGTCTTTTCCTGAAGAAAAGAGGCCTAAGAGGCAAAGGAGCACGAGGAATGGAGTGTGTGGTCCGAGAGAAGCGCCAGTGTTAGTAAAGGGCCGTTGGCGGTCTGTTGGGTGTTGGGGAAGCAGGAAGCTGAGCCCTGAGTGCTGAGGACTGCTGCTGCTGGTAAGGGCAGGGCTCACAGGGGGTGTTTTGGGTCATTCAGTGTGCTGTGCTAAAGCCCACAGCAGGGCTGCAGGCATAGCTGCTGTTGAGCCCACAGCAATTCCTTCCCCTCCTTTGCTCTGCTCTGTGCGAGCTCTGTGCCTGAGCAAGAGGGTTTGCCTGGCAGCGCTGGTGAGCCTTGGTGAGGCTGGGACATGCGCTGAGGGCTGCGTGGAGGCGGCTGTGGCCTTTCTCCAGTTACAACTGCAGTGTCACTGACTGGGCAGGGGTTTCCGCTGCCTTGGGTGCCTGAGGCAGCAGCAGTCTTGGGGGCTGCTGAGGACCCAGCTCCTGCAGGCACCGGCTGCTCTCGTGCAGGATGTTCAGCGTGTCCGAGTGAGGGGAGACCTGTCATGCAAATGCTGCTCTGATGCCAATGCAGGTTCGGCGGATGTCACAGACGCTGACAAACCTGCGGCCTGACCTCTGCCTACCCTCGACCAGCCAGGATGAGAGGGCTGATGATCTTCCTCGAGCGAGAAAGCCAAGTGTGAAGGATGTGTACATCTACCACCTGGGGCCAGAGGAGGAGGAAACAGTGTTTGTTTACTTCTCCCACATAGACAAGCAGGAGAAGAAAGAGCAGCAGTCCTCAGAAGAGACAGTCTGCGGAGTGAGTGTATGTGATTGTGAGGGGGAAACTGGAGCTCAGGAGGGCGTGTGAGGCTTGTGTGCTCTGGGCTGCTGAGCCTGGCAGCAGGATTTCCTTTTGGAGTTCTGCTCTGGCAATGCAAATGCCTTTCGCTCATTCTTGATGTGAGGAAAGAGATCCTAGGGAACAGCAGAGGCCACTGGGGAGCTGCAGCATTGCCCTGGTGATGGACACATCAGTTTCTGCTGGAGGGGGCGGGGGGAGGTTGCTTGTGCCGTATTGAGGTTGCTTTCTGCGTTGCAAAGAGCCCCTATGAGAAGTTGTCTGTGGGCTGTATTTGCTTACGGGGCTTGAGGCTGAATATTGCAACTACTAGCTTAAGATTGCTGAGTGTCTGGTGCAAGTCAAGCAGCAGAAGAAATAGTGTGCTGCAGGAAGAATCAGCGTGGCTGGACCCCCATCACCAGTCTTTCTCTGGGATGAATGCAGTGCAGGTGTCCTGCTGTGCAAGTCGCTATTCCCTTTGGTCCTTTATGTTGTCAGGAGGGATCAGAGCTTGCGGGAGAAGTGCCACTGGGAAAGAGGAGTGTCACTGGCTGCTGTGTTGGTGCTTGTAGAGAGGCTCTGAGTGTTCTTGGAAGGGAGATTAAAAGCTTCCTTGACCTGTCTTGCAGGTTCAGCAGAGAAGTGAAAGGCAGGCAAGGGTTCGGTCAGTCTCCTGCCTCCCTGCAGCTGTGGAAGAGGAGCTCGGAGGGCAGCTTTGTGAAAAAAGAGCATGCTTTCAGGATGTCGTCAAGTACACCTTGTCATCAGATGAGGAAGAGATTGTGTATGTTTTCTTCTCCCGCATAGAGGAGGAGAAGAAGAGAAGAGCAGCTGAGAGGCGGGAGACACAGGAGAGGGAGTAAGTGTGTGCCAGCTCCAGGAGAAGCCTGGCAGTGTT
Organism: Rhea pennata; assembly: GCF_028389875.1. Classification (NCBI taxonomy): domain Eukaryota; kingdom Metazoa; phylum Chordata; class Aves; order Rheiformes; family Rheidae; genus Rhea; species Rhea pennata. Next base: position 453,264 of record NC_084691.1, on the reverse strand, counting down.
GAGGGGCAGTGAGGGGCACCCCCGGAGGTGCCAGAATGCCAGGGCCAGGGCCACTGGTTTGAGTCAGGCCTTGATACTACGCACCTCTCCGCAGCCTCGGTGCGTTCAGCCTCAGTCTTGGCCGCACCAGACTCAGTCTCAGGCTGACCAAGAGCTGACCAAGGGCCTGGGGTGGAGCCAGGGCACTGGCTCACATCATAGTGAGCGTGGAAATGCCCTTCAGAAGCACATCCAGACACGCACGGCTGGAAATACTCTTGCTGTATTGCTCTCTCTTTCTCTGTGTGCATCACCCTTAGCATCTTCCTTTCTTGTTCTTTAGCTGTGAGGGGGAGAGTCACCTCCCCAGCCAGCAGGAGAGGCCCCAGTGACTGCCAGCCATCCTGGAACACACGCAGAATTTTGTTCCTGTGGATTAAAGCACCTCTCCAAATGGCCGTGACTGTTTCCTTGGCCTGTGAATGTCAGCGGGTCCAAGAAAGGAAAGATCAGGAGCATGGGCTTGAGTGTCCGTGCCTGCTCGCAGGGCAGCTCTCTCCTGAGGTCATGCGGTAACTGTTTGTCTGCAGCTGTGCCCATGATGTGTCAGGGACCTCCTGCTCTCTGTGGGTGCCAGTCGGAGGAGTGGAGTCAGCCCTTTCATGACAGCACATCGCCTGCTGCAAGGGCATGCTGCCTTGTCAGGGAGGTGGGAAGAGCTCGTTTGGCCCTCGTGAGGCGGCAAGAGTTGAGCCAGGGCCTCTGTTTCCTGGGGCCAGTGCTGGTTGCCAGAGGGGAGCCCACTCAAGTATGGTGTGCCTGTTTGTTGCACTGAGGGCTTGGTTTTGGGGGTGTGAAGGGAATCCTGGGGATAGCAAGGGCTGGCATTGGAAGCTCACAACCGTGAGGGTGTGGCCAGGGTAGTCCCTGGCTACCTTGGCTGTAGCGACCATGAATCAGTGGAGTTGCAGACTCTGAGGGGAGTGTGGAAAGAGAGTAGCAGAGTCCAGAGTGGGCACCTTATGTGAGGAAACTTCCCCCTTGTCGGGGAACTGGTAGGGGGATGTCATGGAAGCAGGTCTGCAGGGCAAAGGATCAGGGGAAAACTGGCAGGTATGTGAGGACAGCACCTACTAAGCACAGGGACAACCCTGCTTGATATGCAGGCAAATGAGCAGCGGTAGGACGAGACTGGCTTGGCTGAGCCAGCACCTCCTGGTGGAAGTGCAGTGGAAAAAAAAGGGAGCACAGAGGAGGTGGAAGCAGGGAGAGGCTACAAGGGAGGTACTAGAGCGAGAAGTCCTGGCTGTGCAGGGATGGTGTCAAGAAGGCCAGAGTGCGGCTGGAGCTGAGCCTTGCAAGGGACGTCAAGGAGAACAGGAGCTTCCTGAGCCAAAGAAGTAGGCTGAGAAAGATAGAGGTACCTTGCTGCATGGGGTGGTTGACTTAAGGAGAGGAAAGCACATGCGGCCGAGCTACTCTGTGCCGCCTTAGCCTCAGCCTTCACCAAAAGGTCTCAGGGCCCCTGTGCTTGTGGAAGGTGTTGAAGGAGGAGGAGAGCAAGCAGTAGTGGCAGAGGATGGAGTCAGGGATCTTTGATCCGGCTGGGCAGGCTCTCCGACGCCCTGGAGGACCTCCCAGCGGCTGTCCTCTGGCCTGCCTGCTGCTGGCTTATCAGCTGGCAGAGTCAAGAGGCACCTGCCAGGGAAGGCAGCGGCCATGTGCTCTTTTCCTCCTGCTCACCCACCAGACTGGCCTGGCCAGCCCAGCTGCAGCACCTTGCAGCCCCCGCAGGCCCTCTCTGCACAGAGGCAGAAGCCCTGCTCCTGCAAACCCACCAGCTGCTTTGCTCCTCTTGGCTGCTCTTGCTGCTGCTGAGCCCTGCTCTGCCATCAGGGGCTCAGCTACCACTGTCACCCAGGACATCCTGCTCGGTCACCAGTCTCAGCCTCTCTCCAGCTCACAAGTCAGGCCGAGGATCGAGCACACACTGGACTGTGAGTGCTGTCCTCTCCCTCCATGTTGTGCTCAGGGTGAATGAAGGACTCACCCTGCCATGGGCGGCTCTGGCAGAGCTGTCTGCACCTTAGGCACATGTCACAACAGCGCCCACGTCCCCACACAGGTGCTGGAGCAGGGACTCAGACGGCCTCTTTCACTGCCCCGTCGCACTGTACCCCTTTCTTCTCCCTCTTCAGGAATTCAGAGAAGGACACGCACAACTACCCAGCACAGCTACACGCCCTTGCCTCTTCTGTCCTTCCCATCAGGGATGGGCATGGCACAACCATCTCAGCTCAGGTTCTCCGCGACACGTGTGCAACCTCCATAGTGCTCTTCAGCTTCTCTGGCCATCCCGCATGGTCCAGAAAGGATGTCCCACAGCAGCACGCATGTCCCAGCCACCAGCAGCTCTGCTGCCCCAGAGTCTGCTCTCCAGGGATGGACCTGCAGAGAATTTGCCTTTTGTAGTGACTGAGCTCAAGTGAGAGGAGGGAGCAGAGGAAGTGGCCAGCCATCCAAGCAAGGTTTGAGCCCATGTACACAGTGCAGAAGGGGTGAGCAGGGCATCGCTGTAACCCTTTGGCCCCCTCTTTGCCCTGCTCTTCAGGTCAGTTGGTATTCTTCAACTTTGTGTGCAACAAATCCAGCTAGAGCACGTGCTCCTGGACTTTTGGCTCTGTTTTTGCACGCCAGGGCTGTGCAACAGTGAGAAGTCTGAACAACGCGTCCTGTGTTCTTGAAGGCAGTGCTGAGTTGCAGAGCCCCACACTCTCCCGTCGGGTGTGAGGAGGGGGAATGTTCCCTTTTCCCTCTGGGTTTCCCAGGTCAGTTCCTGGGGTCAGAAAAGAGCACTCCCTGGGAGAGTCCCAGCACATCAAGGGGCTGGTGCAGGTACGTCCATGAGATGCTTTGGGAAAGCTTGTGGCATTCTCTTGTGGCTCCTCATGGTTCCCTTTCTTCTCTCCTTTGGAGGGGGACACAGGGCAGAAGGCACAGCAGTCACTAAACCTGGATTTACTCTGTTTTAGCTGTAGTCAAGTGTGTGCCTTGTGCTCCGTGGTGATCCTAGCACTGCTGATCTCCTCCCCATTCCCTTCCTGGGTAACACTCCTCAGCAAGACCCAGCTCTGCACGCACGCACGCGTACATACACAGACACACACACACACACAAACACAGGTGTGACTGGGAAGGTCAATGATACGAGCCGTGCCAGCAACAACCCCTCTGTTCACAGCAGCCCAGGTTCAGGAGACAGCCCCCTCCCCGAGCAACTCAGCAGCCTGAAGCAGAGGCACAGGATTAGCGCAGCTTCCTCTGCACTGGTTCAAGGGGACCATGAGCAAAACCCAGGCTGCCGGGCAGCACAACTCCCCAGGCACCCCACCAAGAGGGCACCGTTTCTAGGTGGGCTCCAATCAGCCAGCTTCTGGTTAGCAGCTGAACACACTGCACCACAGAAAGCCCTAGCAGGGGCCCTCCCGGGGCAGCTCTGGCATCAGGACAGTCGGGAATGGGACCAGTGCTGCAGGAATGGGAACGTCCCTGATCCCAGGCCTGGTGCCAGCCTCAGGGGAGGGCACGCTGCCCTTCAGCAGCTGCTGGGTGCTGGTGGGCAGAGCAGCGCAGGCGGAGGCCTGCTGCCCACCTCAGGGCTGTGGACAGCTCCCTGGCCAGGATGAGAGCCACCTGCTCCCGTGGCCCCTCTGCCGTGCACCCAGGCGGCACTTGGAGCTGTGGGCACATCACCCTGGAGAGGACATTTCCCTCAGCCCACTGCCTCCTGCTGCTGCTGCTGGCGACAGGTGTGACACACACAGCAGTGCTGCACGGGCTGGCAGAGGGGACTCAGGGAAGGGGTTTGTCCCTCTCCATCAACCCTCCCTGGGAGGGCCAGAGCATGCGAGCAGCAACCGCTACAAGACTCTCCTCCTGCCCCCTTCAGCTGCAGAGACAGTGAAGGGGCAGCACTCCATGGGGCAGCCCTGGCCCAGGAGCAGCGCCAGCTAAGAGGCAAGCCCAGCTTCCCCCATGGCAGCCCGCAGCCCAGCACGAGGCTCTGAACGCTGCTTTCTGCTGAAGCTCTCAGAGCACCAGCAGACAACAGGCCTGTGCTCGTCAGGGCCATGTCGTGGGAGGAGAGTGCCCCACACACCATGCCCCCTCCCGCAACAGTGACTCAGATCACCTCTGTGACTGCGGCCTGAGAGGCCATCAGCAGGCAAGCAGGCGGGTGGGCACTGTGAGCTCAGCGGGGGCAGCACAAAACCCCCTGCAGAAAGGAGAGCTCCTGAAGAGGGCGGAGGCAGAGGCAGGGAAAGGTGGCTTGGCTGGCAGCTGCTTTGGGAGGTCACTTCTCTTGCAGCAATCTTTTGGGGTTGCAGGCAGGCAGGCACTGTAAGGTCATGAAGCGGGTGAGAAAACCTTCCCCATGGAGAGGAGAGCTCTGAGGGGAGGGGAGAGGCACAGGAAGGTAGTGGGGGATGACCCCAGAATGATGACCATGTCACTTCTTTTGCACAGTGGCAAGATCTGAGGATTTGAAATTATAACTGTGATACGGGAATGACAGTCACATTTATCATATACATAAAAATATAGAATATATATTATACTACATACCCCCAATATCTAAAATAACCTCCTCTCTATATACTATATTATACTACATGGCTCCGATCTCTAAGATAAGCAATTCTTGGAGGTGACAACATTCATCTGGAGAACACTCAACACCTGCCACTCTGCAGGCAGCATGGCTTTGTCCATTCTCCTCCTACATGCATGCAAAGCAGGACATCTCAGCAAAAACACTTTCACTTCAGTAATAACAGCTTGCAAGCCCCTGAGGAAAAGCTGCACCTGAAAACAACTACTGGTCTAACAGGGCAAAGAGTAAAACACATTCCTCCCCAAGAGACACAAGCAGCAGACACATCACCCTTCCTGGGAAAGCTGCATGCATGACTACCTCTCTGAAGTGCTTGTACACCAAGGCATGCAGCATGGGGAATAAACAGGAAGAACCGGAGATGTGTGTGTGGTCGCAGGGCCATGATCTCGTTGCAATTACAGAGGTACGGTGTGATAGCTCGCCTGACTGGAATGCTGTCATGGATGGCTATGTGCTTTTTAGGAAAGACAAGCCAGGAAGGCGAGGTAGTGGGGAGTTGCCCTTCATGTGAGAGAGCAACTGGAATGCATCGAGCTCTGCCTAGGGGTGGTGGAGGAGGAGGCAGTCGAGAGCTTATGGGTGAAGAACAAAGGGCAGGCTAGCATGGGGGACACTGCCGTGGGTGTCTACTGCAGGCCACCTGACCAGGAAGAGGAAGTCAGTGAGGCCTTCTACAGACAGCTGGAAGGAGCCTCACGATCACAGGCCCGGGTTCTCATGGGAGACTTCAACCAATAAGCACGATTGCAACCCTGGAGTTCAGGAGGGCAGACTTTGGGCTCTTCAGAGACCTACTTGGAGGAATCTCATGGGTTAAGGGCATAGAAGGAAGGAGGGTCCAGGAGAGCTGGCTAGTATTCAAGCATCACTTCCTCCAAGCTCAAGAGCAGTGCACCCCAAGGAGAAAGAAGTCCAGCAAAGGGGGCAGGAGACCTGCAGGGGTGAGCAAGGAGCTCCTGGCAAAACTCAAACAGAAGCACAAAGTACAGAGAATGTGGAAGAGGGGACAGGCTACTTGGGAGACTTATAGGACTGCTGTCAGAGTGTGTAGAGATGTAGCAAGGAAGGCGAAGGCCCATTTGGAGTTGAGTGTGGCAAGGGATGTTAAGGACAACAGGGCGGGCTTCTTCAAATACATCAGTAGCAAGAGGAGGGCTAGTGAAAATGCGGGCCCACTACCAAATGGGGCGGGGGCCTGTTGTAGTTAGATTCCCGGGGGCCAAACATCCGGTTTGGCCACCCAGCACAAACTCACACACAAACACTGTTCAGTAGCAAGCAGTTTATTAGTAGATACTTACAAACAGACCGACCCGATGGTAATCTCAAGAAGGAGATTCTGGAAGCCACAGAATCTATATGTATCCAACTGCTGTTCTTTCCCACGGATTTCCAAGACCTTGTTAGTTACTTATTTGTATGCCGCTTAACACAGCGGTATTGTTCTAGGCACTAAAAAGTTACAACACTAGACCATTCTCACCAAGTATCAGGTAGTACAGATACAAAAGTTACAATACGGACCATTCCCATGAAGTATCAGGTAGTACGGATACAGGGCCCTGGTGACAAAGGCTACAGAGAAGGCAGAATTACCGAATGCCTTCTTTGCTAAAGTCTTCACTGCTAACGGCAGCCCTCAAGAATCCCAGAGCCTGGAAGCAAAGGGAGAAAGTCTGGAGAAAGGAAGACTTTCCTTTGGTTGAGGAGGAGAGGATTAGAGATCTGGGCAAGCCTGACATTCACAAATGCATGGGCCCAGACGGAATGTGCCCACGGGTACTGAGGGAGCTGGCGGATGTTGTTGCCAGGCCATCCTCCCTCAACTTTGAAAAGTCCTGGAGAACTGGAGAGGTGCCTGAGGACTGGAAGAAAGCCAATGTCACTCCACTCTTCAAAAAGGGCAAGAAGGAGGACCCAGGCAACTATAGGCCGGTCAGTCTCACCTCCATCGCTGGAAAGGTGATGGAACAGCTCATCCTGGATGTTGTCTCCAGACACATGGAGGAAAAGAAGGTGATCAGGAGTAGTCAGCATGGATTCACCAAGGGGAAATCCTGCTTAACCAATCTGATAGCCTTCTCTGATGGCGTGACTGGCTGGGTAGATGAGGGGAGAGCAGTGGACGTGGTGTCCCTTGACTTCAGCAAGGCTCTGTATCCGTGCTACGTGATACTTGATGGGAATGGTCTGTGTTGCAACTTTTGTATCTGTACCACCTGCTATTTGGTGAGAATAGTCTAGTGCTGTAACTTCTTAGTGCCTAGAACAATACCGCTGTGTTAAGCGGGATACAAACAAGTAACTAACAAGGTCATGGAAATCTGTGAGAAAGAACAGCGGTTGGTCACATATAGATTCTGTGGCTTCCAGCCACAGAATCACCATGAGAAGCAGTCAACATGAAGGTCAGAAGCTGAAGAGTAGTGAAATAGCGACCCCCAAAGTCAAATGTGGCCCCGAAATAAGTCTGCACAAGTGTGCAGTACCAGAGCCCGGTTATGCAACCGGGGCGGAGTTGGGCTAGACTCCCTGCACTCGCTGGCCCCAGATGCAGGGACTCTCGCGTACCGCAAGTAATCATAAATGCTGGAGTTTTCCAAAGGAGGGTGAGGCTGCTACACAACAGAGGACCACGTTGCTTCCTCGGGGACGCCCGAAAAGATTGTGCCTGCCGACTCTCCCTCTCGCCATGCAGACGATCGGGACAAGCATTGAGGTGGTCCTTCTCGAGATTACCATTGGGTCGGTCTGTTTGTAAGTATCTACTAATAAACTGCTTGCTATTGAAGAGTGTTTGTGTGTGTGTGTGTGTGTGTGTGAGTTTGTGCTGCCTGGCCAAACCGGATGTTTGGCCCCCAGGAATCTAACTAGAACAGGCTCTTGACACTGTCTCCCCTGACATCCTCCTAGAGAAGCTCAAGAAGCGTGGGTTTGATGAGTGGACAGTGAGGTGGATTGAGAACTGGCTGAAAGGCAGAACTCAGAGGGTTGTCATCAGTGCTGCGGAGCTGGAGCCCTGTGGCTATTGGAGTTTGCCAGGGCTCAGTACTGGGTCCCATCCTGATCAACTTCTTCATCAATGACCTGGACGAAGGGACAGAGTGGCTCCTCAGTAAGTTTGCAGATGATACCAAGCTGGGAGGAGTGGCTGCTACAGCTGAGGGCTGTGCTGCCATTCAGAGAGAGCTGGCCACGCTGGAGGGCTGGGCGGCGAGGAACCTCCTGAGGTTCAACAAGGGCAAGTGCAGAGTCCTGCACCTAGGGAATAATAACCCTTGGCACCAGTACAAGCTAGGGGCTAACCTTCTGGAGAGCAGCTCTGCAGAGAAGGACCTGGGAGTGCTGGTGGATGACAAATTGACCATGAGCCAGAAATGTGCCCTTGTGGCCAAGAAGGCCAATGGTATTCTGGGGTGTATTGGGAAGAGTGTTGCCAGCAAGTCGAGGGAGGTGATGCTGCCCCTCTCCTCAGCCCTGGGGAGGCCTCATCTCAAGTACTGTGTCCAGTTCTGCGTTCCCCAGTAGAAGAGAGACATGGAGCTGCTGGAGAGAGTCCAGCGTAGGGCTACAAAGGTGATCAGAGGGCTGGAGCGTCTGCCCTCTGAGGAACGTCTGCGAGAGCTGGGCCTCTTCAGCCTGGGGAAGAGAAGGCTGAGGGGGGATCTTATCAATGTGTATACTTATACATCCTCCCTTATACATCCTGGGGAGGGTGTCAAGGGGATGAGGCTAAACTCTTTTCAGCTGTCTCATGCGAAAGGACAAGAGGCAATGGGCAAAAAATGAACCACAGAAAGTTCTGCCAGAGTATGAGGAGGAATTTCTTCACTGTGAGAGTGACAGAGCCCTGGAACAGGTTGCCCAGAGAGGTTGCGGAGGCTTCTTCTCTGGAGATATTCAAAGCCCACTTTGATGCAACCCTGTCTAACATGCTTTAGGTGACCCTACTTGAGCAGGGAGGTTGCACTAGATGATCTCCAGAGGTCCTTTCCAACCTTACCGATTCTAGGATTCTATGATTCTGTGATTCTACGGAGACGGCTACAGCTTCCAGACAGCTCCCACGAGGAGAGGGCTGGAGCTTCAGTTAGGCTCCTGGCCAGGGCTGGAGGTGCCAGGGCAGACTGCTCAGGGGAAATGAGTCCTACTCAATGCACGCCAGGCCCTGATGTTCCAGGCCACAGTTTCTGCAGTTCCCTCCTGCAGCCGCTCCAGTTTTGCAGTGCCTCCCTTGAACTGGCACGGTCACAACTGGACACAGGCGAGGCCTAGCAACTGTGGCGTGTCAGCTCACATTGCTCCATGTGCTCGCTCTACAGGAGCTGACGCAGCAAGCACACAGCTGCTGAGGCCAAGAAGGACAGCAGACCACTCTGTGCTCACGCTGACTGCCCCTCTTGTCTAGTCTTCCACTGCTGCCAGCAGGTGCAGAAGGCAAGAGCCAGCCAAGCCCTCCAGCAAGGCCAAACCCAAATCCTAACCCAAGCCTTGTGCAGACCACAGGAGAGCGGGACTGGGACTGCTGTGGCTTCACACTGGCTTAGGTACTTAGCGGGGGATGTTGTGTGTTTAGAAAATATGAGTGCATGGCACTCAACTCTGCAAAGATCCTTGGCAGCGTGTTCCCTGGAGCATTCCGACACTTCTTGGGGAACTTCCTTGAGCAGTGCAAGCTACTTGGTACTTCTACAATGCACTTGTCGTGTGTATAGTCAGGCAGGACTGCCTTTGGCCACACTGCCTGCATGCAGGCAGCTCCGCTGCCTTAGTAGTTACTATGTGGGTGAGGAGTGGGAAAGGCAGGACAGCCTCAAGCCCTCTGGGTCTCCCACCACCGCTGAAGAAGGGAGAGAGTGGGCACACTCTTGCTAGAGGCCTGCTTTCAACTCCTCTGCTCTGCCCGCTGCAATGTATTCCCTGCCTTGGCGTGCTGCTCTCCCATGAAATGAGAACTTGCAGGCTATCCACTCAGCTGCAAAAGCTGCAGCTGCACTAGCTGGGGCTTTCGCTTGGAGTCCAAGGACCCTGCCCTGCCCCCAGAGCCAAAGACAGGGCCCGTCTTTCAACGCTGCCAGAAAGGTCCTTTCCTCAGGAGAGATGCAAGCGGAACTAGCACTGCAGGAGCTGAGGGCTGAGGCAGGCTCACTGGCCCTGCAGAGACAAGGTGGCACATGCCTCTGCTACAGATCACAGGACCTGTGGAGGATCCTTTTCAAAGAGTCTCCTTCCTCCTTTACTCTGCAGAATGTTCTCAGAGCAAGCCGAGTGCCCTCAGACTTCCTGGATGCCTAGCCATGCTTTGCAGAGACCCAGCGCCTCTCCTGCCTCTCTCTTCAGATGCTCACCATGCACATGCCCTATAGTCTGCCTCAAGAATCAAGCTCCGGGTGGGGCAAAAAAACATGAACGAGAGCTGCCACATCTTCTCTTTTTATTCCGGATTACAGAAACTCTCGTCTTGTGGCTCAGCTGGTAGTTCTGCCTTGTCATCACCCCATGAACCTGCACTCGATAAATGCACGTGTACCTGGGGTTCCCCCAGTTGCTCTGCACCTGGAATTTGATGTAGCGGAAGGCTCTGGGCAGCTGCTTCTGTAAAGGAAACGGAGGCAGCCATCGTTGCTCGGGTGGAAAGAGCGACAGCACAGCAAGGGCGCTTCCTCTGCCAGCCCCATCCCTGCTGGGGAACCAAACGCAGCCCTGGCAGAGGAGGCAGCCGTGCTTCCCCTGCCAGAGCCACAAGGCACAGGATGCTTTGGCTCATCCTCCACGCTCTGTCGTCCAAGCACTTGCAGGCAAACCTCAGTCTGCTGCTCGCGTCGTGCCCACACGCACTCCCGGTACCTTGAGGCGGAAGGTCTGAACAGCCTCCTGGTCCACCTCAAACACAGAGAGCCCCAGGAGAGTTTCTGCTGCTGCTTCTTCATCCACGCCCTCAAAGGCAAGCGACAAGGGGAGCACGTCATGCTCAAGCAGAGCTGAAGGAAAAGTGTCTGCTGAGGTGCAACCGGGCAACCCTGCCTCGTGTGCCGCTCCTCTAGCAGGAGCCGAGAAGAGCTTAGTGTGGGTGTGGGTGAGGCTGCTCTGAGCAAGCGCTCCAAGACCCTTGGCCAGAGAGCATTCAGCAAGCCCGAGTGGCATACCACCACCGTGCGCCACCCCACGCAGGGATGCAATACTCTGCAGAAACCAGCCCACGCTTCTCTGGGAGAAGTCGCCAGGAGAAACAAGGCTCCTTTGCAGCTTTCGGCCAGGGCCGCAGGGCCTCGTTCCCTCCCCGCCCTCCGCGGAGGTGCAAGGCAGAGACTTAGGGAGACAGCAAAATCTTTGGGGGCGCTGCTGACTTCCCCGGAAGGAGAGACTGCCTTGGAGATGTGCTCCACGGTGACAGCCATTGGCCAGATCTCCTCAGGCAACCGAATGACCACTCGGCCCTCTGCTCCTTGGAAAACCCAGCAGTGTCCGGGGGAAGTAGGCAGCTGAAACCAGAAAGCAGCCTCCTTCAGTGGCAAGGCACTGCAAGAGCCCACAGAACTGGCGGCTTTGCGAGCAACACAGGCCTGCCTTAGTCTCTTGGCTGACATTCTGCATGCAAAGGCACACCAGTGGATGAAAGGGACAGGAGGGGACTGGTCAACTTGATTTCAGAAGATGGAAATCTTCATTAGCAAACAGTTAGGCTCTACTGCCTTTGCAAAACCCTGCTCTGATTTTGCACAGCATTCAGAGACAGGGCAGGTCTCCCTAGCGGACCTCACCCCAGGAGCCTTCAAAGACTGCGCGGGAGAGACGAGGCTCCCGTCAGCCGCCACGCTTCCTGCAATGCGACACATCCTGCCAGCCTTGGGGGCCTGCAGGAGGTGCTGTCCTTGCCTCAGTGGCTTGGCAGCCCGCCCACACACACAGCTTCCTCTTTCTCTGGCAAGGGACCACTGGAGTTGAGGAGGGAAAACGCAGCTGCCAAGAACAAAGGTCCCCAGCAAACTGCCAGCAGGGGTTGTGGGCTGGCTCCTGCCATTGGCTTCAGCTCTGTTGCCCTCCAGGAGGGAAGGCAGCACTGGGGGGAAGTGCAGGTGATGCTCTGGCAGAGGGTGAGCCCTGCAGGGCTGAGCAGTCCTGCTGCTGCGAAGGGAGGGGCTTGGACTTGGGGCTTGGGGCTTGGGGCCCCAACTTGAAAGCAAGGCACTGCCTCGGAAGTCATGCTCTCCACGCTATTACCTGCAAAATAGTATCCGGAGGGTTGGCCACCAACAAGAACGGAACGCAAAGCCAGCAAGCCTCACTGCCTTGCCCGCTGTAGGTGCTGGATGTTCTCTCCTCGTCGATGGTAGCCCCTGAAATGCACATGCAAAGCAGCTGCCTAGGACAGGCCGGAGGCTAGCAGAAGCACTGAGCTAGCCGGTATTTCTGAGGCTGCAAGCCCGGCCGCGCAGCCTTTCTGGCAGGGCCATACAGCAGGCGAGTGCCAGCAGGCTTTCCGTACGCACTCCTGTGCTTTTCAGAGCCCAGTCCATCGTCTCCAGGTACTTTGCCCCTATCTGCTCAAGTGCTTCTCAAGTTGAGAAAGGCCTGGGAAAAACATTGCCAAGGCAGAGACGGAGGTGAGCACGGAGAATGACACACACTCATCGAGGGGCACTTCGGCATGAACACTGAGGGTTTGCCCAGAGCAAAGGAGAGCCTCGGGGTCAGTCCACCAAAGGCAAGGCTTGCTGAGAAAGGCACCACCCCTTTGGGTCAGTGCTTTCTGACGAGCCGAGTGAGGACTCGCGGAGAACAGCAGTCTCCAGAGCCACGCTGCAGACCTGCCTCAGGTCACCAGTCAGGGCCCCAAGGAGCCCCGAGAGCCAGCTGCGTGCTGCGCAGCAAGAGGACAGAGCTGACTCTCCAAAGGGCCAAGAGGAAGCAGCAGGAGGGAGCCTCCAAATGATAGCAAGGTCTTTGATGAAATGCCAGCCTCCCTACCGCTCTCTTCTTCTTGACCATCTCACTCTCCTCCAAAACCTCTTCCACCGACTGCAGGATGGCTTCCTTCGCAGCACCTGCTCTTCTAGGAGCTCCTGCTCACGGATCTTCTCCCGCAGCAAGGCCAGCGAGTTACTGAAGGGAAAGCAGATCTTGTCCAACAGCTGCCCAGCCCCTGCAGGCAGGCTCCCAACGCACTCACGAGCAGGGTTGTGCTCTTCCACTTCCCTCCCTCCCTCTGACACAGATTGTCCCCAACACTGCACAGGAAGTGATCAAGCAAAGGGTTCAGGAGTGCTCCACTCGCAGGGCAATGGCAAACTCATGCTCCATTTCCATCCTGCTACAGCTCTCCAACACCACACATCACTTTTTCCTTTTACTTCTGCCTCCTCTTGCAGCAGCAGAAGGGACAAATAAATCAGAGGAACTCAGACCTTCCAGACATGGGCTCTACCAAGGAGGGATGTGTTTGCTTGGTCTTCAGAGTCTGTGTGGTTTTAATCGCACTCCCTTCCAAACGGGCACTGCTGCCCCTCGCTTACGACCTGCTCTGTTCCACTCGCTCCTCCACGTCTGCCTGCGGTGCCACCAGTGCTGCAGCTCTCACACCTCAGGCCTTCTCAGCCCCTCTCAGTCCGCAGCACAGACCAAAAACCCCCTCTGTGTCCCTGGGATGCTCACAGGCAGCAGCCGCCACAGCCCAGCACAGAGCTTTCTCACCCGCCCCTCCCCTCCTGTCCCCTCCCGTCCCCGAGTCTCGCCCAGGCCCCAGAGCAGAGCGGGGCCCTGCGGCAGCAGCGCCCGGCAGCAGCGTTTCCCCGCGGACGCTGCCCTGCAGCACAAGTGCCGCAGCCCAGGGCCAGCGCGGGCGCCGCTGCCCCTCGCTCACGGCCTGGGCCGCGGGCAGCAGCCACCGCCGCAGGCTCCACGTACAGGAGCAGCTGCCGCGCGGCAGCGTCGCTCTGGGCTCCCTGTGCAGCCGCCGCCAACGCCCGTCGCTGCCGCAGCTGCTTCTCGGCGGCCGCAGAGCGGCGCCGCGCCAGGGCCAGGCGGCGGCGGGGCCAGCGGGCACCTGCGCCGGCACCATGGCCACACGGGCCCCGCCCCCACCGCCGGAAGTGACGCCTCCCGCGCCCAGGACCCTCCCACCCGGCGCTCCCCCATTGGCTCCCGTGGGGCTGGGAAAGACGGAGGCGGGGCGGGCGTGAAAGGGTCGTCAGTGCGCGTGCGCTGGGCGGGCCTGGGGCCGCGGGGGGCGGGTCCCCGAGGGGAGGGGCGGAGCAGTGACGGGGTGGGGCGGAGCATGCGCACTGGCACGGAGGAGGGCGGCGAGGGGCGGGGCCGGGGCGGGGCGGGGCCGGGAGGCGGCTGCTGCGGCGCGGGGCGGCGTCTGCCGGCGCGGGGCCGCCCGGAGCCTTTAGCCGCGGCGCCGGGAGCTGCAGCGCCGGGGCCGAAGGCCGCTGTCGGGGCGGAGCGAGCGGCTGTGCGTGCGGGGGGGCCGGAGCCGCCGCAGCCCGGCCGTGTGCCAGGAGCGGCTGGGCGAGGCCCGGCCGGGCCTGGGCCGCCTCCGGCCCCACGGGAGCCCCCGGCTCTTGCGCCCCTGCTGCGGGCGGCCCCGTGGCTCGGAGCCGCCTGCGGTGGAGGCTGGTCAGGGCCGTCTCGGCTGCGCGGGGACCCTCAGCATCAGTGTCAGCACAGGAGCTTCACCCCCCCGCTCCTCCGTCCCACACCGGGAGCCCCAGGGAGCCCCAGAGCAGCCCCAGAGCAGCACACGCAGGGGAGAAAGGAGGGGAAACGCTGTGATGCAGCTGCGGGGGGAAGCCCAGGCAGCAGAGACCGCCAGGCCCTCGGCACAGCACACCGAGCAGCGGCAGGGCAGCGGCACCCGGGCCCGCGCCAGGAGCTGTGCCCCTCTGCTCTGCCGGAGGTCTGGCTGCAGCGCAGGGGGCTGGTGGCCTGGCCCCGGGGCCTGCAGTGTGGCGGCTCTGCGGGTGGCAGAGGGCACGCGGGTCTTGCTTTGAGGGGGATGGCTGCACGGGAGGGGTGGGAGGGCGTTGGCCAGGTTCCCCCTCCCGCAGCATTTCTGCTTGAGTTTCCGCTCCTTCTGTGGCCCTGGCTCCAGTGCCTGGAGCTTTTCCTGCAGCAGCTCTTTCCTTGTGGTGCGTCTTGGCCCTGTCTTGAGTGCTACCTTCTGAAATAGCAGCATGTGCTGAAGGAGAATGAGTTTCCAGAGGGATGAAGTTGCCTTTAGCACAAACTTCCCAATTTCTTCAGCAGGACTTCAGTAGCATCTTTACGGCAAATATTCCGTGTGTCCTACGAAAGCTGCAGTTATGTTGTAAGAAGTTTTTGTGCATCTGATCCAAGAGGGAGAGAGCGCAGCAGTGATGGTACCAGCTGCCCTGGGGAGCCTACCTTTGGCAAAAGCATGATTTCTGTTGAAAAAAGACCAAAGTATCCCTGGAGCACCTGCTATCCTTTTGGAAAGGAAATAGAAAAACCAAATACCAAAAAGGAAAAGAGCCCTTAGAAACTGCTTTCAGTCTCTGTTCCTGAGGCAGAAGTTTTCAGAAGGCTTCCTCTTTGTCTTAGCCGACGTACTGCTTTGACTCCTGCCTTCTGCTTGGTGGGGAGGTGTGCAGCTGAGAGTTTTTGAAAGACCTAGTTGCTGAGCCCTTCTTGAGCAGTGGGTTATTTCCGTGTGTGGATGGGTTGCATTTCCGTGCTTCTTAGTTCCTCACCTCCTAAGGCATTTCTACCCCCGGTTTGAGTGTGTTCGGAGCGGAGATCTGTGGAACACCTCGGAGGGTCTCTTGTGTCTTAGAGATGTTCCTTCGGGCATCTTTTTGAAATCCTGAGAACTTGCGTTTAACCTGATGCCAAGTGCCAGGTTGACAGCGCTGAGCGGGGATTCCCTGCCAGTTTTCTGCACAAGCAAACTGCCAAGGGCAGGACCGTGGGTTCAAGGTGCTGGAAGAATGTTTCAGTCATCGCGAAGGAATTGGTGGAGGTTTTGTGGCAGTCAGTTGTCAGCGCTTCCTGCCCCAGTGACGGCAGCCACGTTGGCTGTGTCGCCGTGGGGCGAGTGCAGCACCGTGCCCACCGCCCTCCCTCACCACCAGGTTTCGTGCATGAGGCCATGGCCGGGTGAGAGCAGCCATAATGCCCAGCCCAGGCAGGACCTCCAGTGGGGTTGTCCCTGCTGCACGACCTGCATGGGGTCAGGGGCAGCCCCCGAGCATCCCATGCAGTGCCTGCCTCCAAGTGGGCGAGGGGGGCGTGGGGACGAGTATGGCTGTGCCCCTCTGTGACACGGGCTGTGCTCACAGGCGACATCCCGTGTCACAGTGACCGCTGCCCTCTTGCACACGGACACAGCCTCTCCACACACGTCCTGGCCAGGCTGGCGGAGCCCAGGCACTGGAGCTGCTCTCGGCACCAGTCTGCTGCGAGGAGCCGCCAAGGCCGAGCGGGAGTCAGCGAGGGGAGGCCGGGGCAGCACGGGCTACCGTGAAGTGTGGAAGAGGAGGAGGAAGAGGAGGCGGTGGTGTTTCCTCATCACCTCCTGCTGTAGGGGTGACCCAGAGCAGGGAGGAGAAGGATGGAGCTCTGGGACGCTGGCCACGGGAGGCAGCGTGGACAGCGGGTGCCAACGCTTCCCTTAGAGGGTAAGAAGTTTGGGAGCGCTTCCCCGGGAGCTGTCACAGAGATCATTAATGCTGAACATGGCTGTGGAAAGTGTGCTTGGAGGGAGCTGGAGGCTGCGGCCAAAGCCCCGACTGATGGTCCTCTCTGGCTCAGGTGCCAGTGTGGCTGCCAGGACTCCTGCGTCCCAAGCATGATGCCCTGCCATCTCGTGGCACCGCTGGGCAGAAGTCCCGGTGGTGAGGGACCCTGCTGGCCTGGCAGAAGGGGCTCGGGCAGCCCAGCTCCTGCTGGGGGAAAGTACTGGAGCTGCTGCAGTAGACGTGCAGAGCCTGGGCATGCAGGGATGCCATACGGGGAGACTTGCCCTGCAGGGGAGACCCTGCGGATGCCCTGAGCCTCTGAACTGCCATGGGCACAGCATTGTGCCCTCGGCATCGTGGAAATGCATTGCCAATACCCGAGGGAGGGGGCTGTCCTGTGAGAGCTGCGTCTGGAAGGAAAGGAGCCCTGCCTGAAGAAGGCTGAGGGGTCCTGCAGCTGTTGCTGGGCTCTGGAGAGGCTGCTGGGAACACCTGTGCTGGAAAGGAAACCTTGGACTTCTGTTCAGCTCAGCAGGGCTTTTTGGGCAGGATCCCAGCCACTGCCTCTACTCCTTCCCCTTGGTTCTCCTTGTAGCTGCAGACTGGTAGAGCAGGCTTTGAGCCTGGGGCACACTGTGGATGTCCCATGGAAAGGTGTCTGCGTGCTAATGGCTCTGTTTCAGCTCCAGACCCCTCCAGGGAGCAGCTACAAGGTTCTCACCTCAAGGTGGTTCCCACCTTAGCTGCTGAGTGCCTGTCAGCACTGGGCTGACATTGGGGAGGGGGAGGCTCTTTGAAGAAGCTTGCACTTGCCATCTCCTTGCTTCGGCATGTGCTGAACGGTTGTGAGGTGGCCCGCCCTAGCATGACGTGTCTTTCCCTTATTTTGCAGAGCACCTTGCTATCTGGGAAGGTGTATCAGACTACATTGTACGGCAGCTGATGCTGAACCAGGTGGGTTTGCCGTCCTGGGCCTCCTCAGGAAAGCCTTCTTGTGCATGTTCTGTGAGGGGAGGGATGACCTCTCTGCTTTTCCTGGTAGTTTGGAGAGGGTGAAGAGGAGAGGGGTGAACATCTCTAGGAAATTCTTCCAAAGAACCTCTCCAGGGCTTCTCCAAAGTGTTCCAAGGGTGGGCAGGCCACCAAGCACCGTTGCCATGCGCTCACAGGTTAGCAGCCTCTCCACCTAAGAGTTTCATACGTCTCCTCTTCTTTGCTGTTTTCAGGGAGTCCGAATTATTCGGCTTGGGACCTTGGACGTTGTTACTGAGCAACTTGGGGGTGGGAAGGCTGGTCTCCTGACTGTTCGCAGACCCGTCTTCCACCTTGCGCAGAATATTGCAGCGGTTCACGGCCTCACCCACCGTGAGGCCTACGCTCCTGGTAAGAAGACAGGTGGAGACTGTTGCTTGCCCTGGGGACCTCTCTGGGGAGTGCACAACTGCTGTTTGTCAGTGACTGTTAGAAATTGAGAATTGTGTCACCAGGTCCTGAGAACAGCTTCCGATTTTTTAAAATAATCCTGACATCATTATGCGCATTACAACAACACTCCCTCTCTGGATGTCTTGCTTGAACAGCTGTGCACTTCTGAGGTGCTGAGGATAGCTGGAAGGCTCTGACGGGCTGCGGTGCAATGCTTGTGTTCTCCTTCCTCCTTGAAGCCATGAGACATGGCACAGCTAAAGCTCTCCCAGGCTGGAATGCACAGAGTGGAGGAACTTGCCCCCCTTGCTGCTCTCCTTGTCCTGCCGTCATGTGTCATGTTCCTAGGAGATGGCAGGGACCCGTTCCTTCTAGCTGTGTGGGGAGGAAAATGTTGCAGTACACTTGGCACACGCGCTTGTAGAGTGCTTGGGAGTTGTCCTGGGGAGGGATGGTGTCAGCTTCCCCCATGAGCTTTTCCCGCACGTTAAAGAAGACAGCCCCGAATCAGGGTCCTGCTTGGAGAGCTCCAAGCTGCTGACACTCTGGTCTTGCCTGCTCAGGCGCTCTGTTAGTGACTGTGTGGCTCTTCTGCTGCTTCCTAGGTCACAAGCAAGCTGAGCCCCTGAAGTATGCTCGCATAGCCTCGGACATCTCTGTGCCTCGGAAAAGAGTGCAGGCCTGCATAGAGGAGACCGTGCATCTTTTCTGCCGCTGCCTGGAGAGCGGGAAGAATGTTGCCTTTGTTCTGAAGCACGTTGGCATGCTTGTCATTCAAGGAAGCAACGTGAAAATGAGGTTCTACAGAGACTTGCTGCAAAGGCTGAATGGGACGGCACAGCTGGTAGCAGCTTCTCTTAGGGTACCGTTTCCATTTCTGTGCCGCTGCTTCTAGTCCTTTGGAAATCCTAGCCAAGTGGATGGATTTTTACTGGCCTGCCACGACCTTTCTGGGCACCCGCATAGCTGTGGCCTCGAGTACCGGCAGCTCCCTGCCCCGTTCTTCTGGAACATTCTGAGACCTTGGTGGCAGAGCAGAGCCTGGGAATTTCTGTACTGGGTCAAACCAACGCTCCCTGCAGCCCAGGGTCCCGTTGTGATGTGGTCAGGGAAAAAGATCAAAGGAAAGGGCAGGCTGATTATGTATTTTCTTCCTGGAGATCTCGCCTTCCAGCAAGCTACAGTTTAGCGCCTTTTTGCGTTAGGATCATGTTTGGATTGGTGACGGGAAGCGGAGACACAAGCAGACCAAGGCCCAGCTGGCAGCAGACCCCTTTTGCCGCTGTCACCGTGTTGGTCTAGTTGTGCTGAGCAGCTCTTCCGAGGGCCCCTGGAGGCGGAGGAGCCCAAAGCAGGGCTTTTCCTGATGTGTGCATCTGCACGCTGCTAGTGGTGGCCACAGAGAACATTATTGCAGCCCATGCTCTTCCCCAGGTCTGTAGCTGAGCCCCGTCCTTCCCGTGGGCTTTCAGGTGCAGCCAGAAAGAGGACATGTGAGAGCAGTTCAAGCTGAGCCCCTTAGGACTAAGCTGGAGATGCAACTTAGCCGTAGCCCGGCCCTGGCTCCCAGCTCTGTCTCTTCCTTCCGTCCGAGTCTGTGGTGTCTCTTCAGGCCATTCTCTGGGCCAGGGGTTTTCTGCCGCCTTTGTTCCAGGGAGTCCCAGGGCAGGACCCTCAGCAGCCCCTTGAGTACACCGCAGAGGTTTGGCCCTCCCAGTTGTTACCCACTGTACAAAGGCAAAGGCTGGGCTTTTTCTCTCACCACCTCAGGGGTGCAGAGGCAGCGGCCTGAGTGTGAGGAGACCCTGGGGGGGGGCGGGTTACTGCCACCACTGAGCCGCCCTCTGTTCTCAGCTCACGAGGCATCAACTCAAGGCATCCGGGAAAAGGCAGCAGCCAGGAAGGCTGGCTAGTGCAATGCCTTCTCCTGTGCTTGCCTCCATCGGCCTCTGCGTTGGGAAAGACCTGGTGCCTGGGCTGCGTCTCTGGATTCCTTCCCTTGCCCAAAGCCTGCCAGTGCTCTTACCCTTGCTCACTGATTTCCCGGCAGCTGCTACAGTGTCTCCGTGAGGGGCTGCTGAGAGGAAGGCAGTTCTTTGTTGCAGCATTGCTGAGAGGAAGCTGCTTCTCTGAGCAGTGGGAAGATTTGCTGCCCTTGTGAGCCCTGAGCTACTCGTCTTGGCATCCTCTCACCTGTGTCTCTCGCCTTGCAGATGCCAGCGATGAGGGATTCAGTCCTCTCGGGCACCAGAACTGCTGCTTCTCAGACCCTTTCTGGTCGTGTCATTGTCTTTCCCGAGTGAGTCCATTTGCTTCTTAGCGGCTGGCTCCCACAGGAGATGGGAGGTGGTGTGCAACGGCAGCCGAGAGGACTGAGGTTGCAAGGAGCTTTCTCACGGGAAGGAGGGGGAAGGCCTGGAAGAGCTTGATGAGGAAGCTGGTGCCCCCCGGCGGGTGGTGGTGGGTTTGTGGTTCCAGGAGGACTTCTGCACGTTTCTCAGCTTGCTACTACACTCGTCCAGGATGGGGCATAGTCTGCTTTGGAAAAAGATGGGCTTCAGAGAAGCTCCCCAGTACCACTGTGTGCCCATTATTCTCCCAAGGTGCCAAGGAAGGGTGGTGCCCTGCGTCCCGAGTGATATGTTTTTCCTGTGTCCAGGTACAAGCTGGAGAGTGTAGCTGGGAGACCAGCTGTGAGGCGCGTGGCACGTGCGAAGGCGAGCCAGGAAGAGGAGAAGAGAGAGGCTGACTGCGGTGGCAAGAAAGGTAATGGCAGAGCTGATTAGTGTCCGGGGTTTGTGCCTTGGCCGCCAGGGCTCCTGGCTGGGGCATCAGAGCCAGGGTGCCAGTGTGATGGCTCGGGCAGCCTGAGGCACTAGACGTGATGCTGCTTAGCCGTTCTGGGAAAGCTCATGAGGGAAGCAGGCCTCAGGGCAGCCCAGCCCTCCCACCTGCAGTGGATGCCTCCGAGTTACACTTTCCCCCACTTGCAAGGGGAATCCATGCCCTGGTGTGCATTGGAAGCTACTCTTGTGTTGGAGGAGGCGGTGCAGAAAGGAGTCAACCGTGAGGCCAGTCAGAGGTTGGGCCTGGAGCTGTAGGTAACGCAAGGGTTCACCTGTCTCAGGGATTCGTGTGTTTGTCTCTGAGGGGAAGAGTCACCTTGAGGAGCTGGTGAAAAGTCTGGCAAGCTGTGCCACGACTTCCTTTCATTTTCAAAGCAAGGTGTAACCTGTCTTTCTGAATTTCTCATCCTCATGCCCAGAACAATGCCTTTGCCTTGACGGTGTCAAGAGGGGACCTGTCGGCATAGGAGAACAGTAGAGAGATCCAAGACTGTGTTCCCCTTGAGTGAGCTTCCTGCCCCCAGAGAGACTCTCTGAGGTCAGCAGCACATGCCCACAAGCCCCCTTTTCCAGCATGTGACTGGGCTAGAGCATGAGAAAAGCAGTGGCAGAAGAAATGATGCTGCACAGTAAAAACGGCAAGTTGGACAGGAGCCAGCGTCTGGACAGGCCTAGGAGTGCCCGGGAAACAAGGCTGGAGGCATGGGAGTTTTACCACAGGCTTGAGGAGATTTGCATATCCTTCCTGTTAGAGAAGTCTCCACAACACTGTCCCAAAGTGTCTTCTTGTCTCCTGCTTTCAGGAAATCTTCCTGGCAAGCACCTCGTCTTGCAAGAGCAGCCTCCTCAACGCAGAGCAACTGCGGTCACTCTGGAGAAGGGAAGGGGAGACAGGGGCAAGGGCAAAGCTGCTCCTGGCAGGTGAGACAGTTGTGGAAGTGAGCCTGTACTCTTGGGGTTGTTTGAGGGAGACCTTTTCTTTGGACACCGTGTTTCTAGCAGCTCTGACTGCCTTTGAGCATGTGTCATCCTGACTGCTGATGCCTTGGTGGCTGGCCAGCAGCCAGGGAGTTCTTGGGAGACCCCCGTGTTTGCTTCCTGTTTCTCCGGCCTCTGCCTTCAGGTTACAAGGTTTTTGGAGACTCGGTGCACACGTAGCCTGTGGGAGATGAGTGCCCTTTTCTGAGAGCCTTCATGTTTAAGTACCCAGCATCGCTTTCTGCTGGGGACAAGAGTACTGGGGGCCTATAGGCATTGTCTGAGGATGGGGGCAAGACTGAATGCTCTTGCAATGCCTTTCAAAGAGAGGAGATGTTTGTGGGAGCTTGGTCCCATTCTCTGGGCTGTTGCCAAGGGGCAACGAGTCCCAAGTCAGAATGGCTTAAACATGCGGGAGCTCTTTCTTGGAAGGGGAAGCATGTTGCTTTGCATGGCAGAGTGAAATTGCAGTCATCCTGGCACCCAGGATACAGAGCAGAGAGTCTTGTCCAGATTTCAGTTTGACATGGTGAGGCTGAAGCCTTCTCCTTCCTCTGAAAAGTTGTCTTGTGGCTGGCCCAAGAGAGTGGCAGGGACAGGTAAAAGGCAGGCACGCTTTGCTGCCTGTGTAACTTGCTCCCTCTTGGGCCCTGGCTCCCCATGATACTACATTTGACGTGCCCAAACACAGAGTATTTTGGACCAGGGAGCAGTGCTAAATGGAAGTGCCAGGTAAGGCGGCGGGGTCGGGGGGAGTGGTGTCTCTCAGAGCCTGTTCCTGCAGAAGAGCTGGCACCACTGCTTGCTGTGTCAAGAGGGAGCCTGGATCTGGGCATCGTGAGGATTTTTGTGGGCATGCTTTGTTGGTTTAATGCTGGGGGCATTTCAGCCTGGGGGTCTCTGTGCCTCTGTGGAAATGAACACGTGCATTTGAACCCAGTGCTTGCCCTGCAGAAGTGCCATGTGCTGCAGAAGTAAGAGCCCAGCTGGTGAGCTTGGGGTGGAGACCAAACTGCCCCTGTGCTCACACCGCCTCCCGCTGCTGTGCGTTTGCAGTGTGCTCGCAGCCGCGCAAGGGAGCTCCTTGAGCAAGGTGGAGAAAGGCAGGAGGAAGGCAAGTGCGGAAGGCAGAGGCGCAGAATCGTCAGCAAAGCCAAAGCCAAAGCGAGAAAGGGCATCACTGAAGGCCACGAGAGAAATGGAAGAGGCAGAGAGGACCCAGGTACAGGAAGCGTTTTAAAACCTTGAGACAGGAAAAGCCTTTCTTCTACTCTGGGGGATCTGAGGCTCAAAGGTGCTTCAGGGACCTGTCCCAGGTGCCTTGAAAGGCATCTAGAGGAGGCCAAGAACCATCCGGAATGGGCTCTGTGGTCCAAGAGAAGTGCTAGTGTTAGTAAAGGGCCGTTGCGGGTCTGTTGGGTGTTAGGGAAGCAGGAAGTGAGGCCATGTGCAGTCCCGGTAAGGGTAAAACGTGAGGTCCGCCTGGCTCTTTAGGGTCATTCTGTGTGCTGTGCTGAAGCCCACAGCAGGGCTGCAGCCTTAGCTCCCGCTCAGCCCACAGCAATTCCTTCCCCTCCTTTGCTCTGCTATATGCGAGCTCTGTGCCTGAGTGAGAGGGTCTGTCTGGCAGTGGTGGTAGGCCTTGGTGAGGCTGGGACATGCCCTAAGGGCAACTGCAGCATCCCTGCCTGAGCAGGGGTTTCCGCTGCCTTGGGTGCCTGAGGCAGCAGCAGTCTTGGGGGCTGCTGAGGACCCAGCTCCTGCAGTCGCTGGCTGCTGTCGTGCAGGATGTTCAGTGTGTCCGAGTGAGGAGAGACCTAGCATGCAAATGCTGCTCTGATGCCAATGCAGATTCGGCGGATGTCACAGACGCTGACAAACCTGCGGCCTGACCTCCGCCTGCCGATGACCAGCCAGGATGAGAGGGCCGAGGATCCCCCTCGAGCGAGAAAGCCGAGCATTGAGGATGTGTACATCTACCACCTGGGGCCAGAGGAGGAGGAAACAGTGTTTGTTTACTTCTCCCACATAGACAAGAAGAAAGAGCAGCAGTCCTCAGAAGAGACAGTCTGCGGAGTGAGTGTGTGTGATTGTGAGGGTGAGAGCGGAGCTCGGGAGGGCTTGTGAGGATTGTGTGCTCTGAGCTGCTGAGCCTGGCAGCAGGCCTTGCTTCTGGAGTTCTGCTCTGGCAATGGCCATTCTCTCTGCTTGTTGTTGATGTGAGGAGCGAGGCCCCGGTGGGGTAGTGGGGTCCGGTGGGGAGCAGCAGGGATGCACCGGTGACGCATGAGTTTCTCCCGGAGAGCACCTTGAGCTCCAGCGTTTCTGGGTTGTCGCGCTGCTGCAAAGTGCTCCTGTGGGGAGTCTCTGGTGGGTGTTGTGGTGTGGGCAGCAGCAGTGCACAGTCAGAAGGTTGTCTGAGAATCTGTGTGCATGTGCAGGATTCGTCCACTTGCTGGATGATGGAGGAGTGGGAGATATATAAAGGAGAGTCATCTGCAAGCTACAAGGCCAGCGGCACCTGCCTGAAAAGGTACGTGTGGCCCAGGTGCAGCAAGGCCTGTGGCATTTGGATAGCGGTGCCCGCCTGCGGGGTGAGAAAGACACGTTGCTGGGTGGTGGAGCTGTACTGGCCCAGGAGGCTCTGCTTTTGCTGGGCATGGGAACGACTCGGGTAGACCCTGTGGGCAAGCACCTCTCAGCATCTTCCAGCAAGTAGGAGAAACTTCTCTGGAGCTGTGGGCTGTAAGTCCAGTTGGGAGTGTATGTGCACAGGGCCTTTGGGAGAGAGGAGGGCTCCATGCCGAGTGTAAGAGAGAGTGTGTGCCCGCTCTCGCAGGATGCTTTCCAAGCCAAGTGTGCGTGTGCTTCGAGCAGCAGCGAGCAGCCTAGTGCAGGAGGCAGAGAAGAGTCAGGTGGAAGAGGTGGGAGGAAGGAATGCTGCTGCGGAAGCGGAGTGCCTCAGGTGCGTATCTCCCCAAACGAGCGTGGCTTCCCTTTGTGCAGTGCCCTTGCTTGCCCGCCCAGCAGCACGGGGGAAGGAGGGTCTTTTGCGGAGAGGTGTGAGGGGACAGCGAGCAGCAGGCTTGCAAGTCTGTGTGCCTGGATGAGGTGGCCCTTCCACCAAAGGCTTAGTTGTTGGTGCCTCAGAGGAGGATTTCCACGTGGGCCAGGAGTGCTGGGGGAATGCCGAGTCAAAGGGACAGAGCAGTGGGCATTGCCAGTGTTTCAGGTTTCCTGAGTTCCCTAGAAACTTCTTCTTTGGACTACAGGCTGTTTTTATGCCTGGCATGCAAGAGTGCAGGGATGGGTAAATGGTAGGCATGCTTTTGTCCCTTGAGCACTTGCTGCATTCTTGCCCGAGAGTCGCCAGTGCAAAAGCATTCTCCATGCCTAAACCCGGAGGGTTAGGAGCATGGAGCTGTGGTGAATGCAACTGCCAGGGTGGGGGTGTGAGTTAATGGTGTCTTCCGCGGCCTGTGCTTGCAGAAGACCTGGCTTCTGTCTGTGCTGCCTCAGGAGGGAGCCTGGATTTGGGCATCTGGAGCTTTCCTCTGGGCATGTTGTGTAGGCTTGCCATTTCAGCTGGGGCTGATGTCTGACTCTGTGGGAGTGAATGCCTTTAGTTGAAGCCACGTGATTGTCGTGCAGAAGTGCCTTGTGCTGCAGAAGCAGGTGCCCAGCTTGTGAGCGTGGGGTGGAGAGCAAAGTCCCGCTCTGCTCACACCAGACCCCCGTGCTGTGTATTTTCAGTGTGCTCCCAGCCATCCGCGGGAGCTCCTCAAAGAAGCTGGAGAAAGGCAGGAGGAAGCCAAGTGCGGAAGGCAGGCTGCCAGCTGTGAGCCCTCCTAATAAAAGCCAAGAGAGGGCAGGGCAGGTACGTGATAGTGATTGAGGTGGTTCTTGTGCCACAGGGGCGTGTGGCAAAGCGTGGTTCTGCGGGCAGTGGGTAGAAAAGCCCTCTTCCTCAGAGTTCTTTCGAGCCCGCCGTGACCTTTCCAGGGGCTTGCTTGAAAAAGCGCAGGCTGAGCTGTCTTTTCTCTCTGCCTTTGCCGCTACTGCCTTCTCAGGAATCCCATTTGAAGCCCCTCTTTGGCCCTGCTCTGAGTGGAAAGGTACGTGCTGGGCCTTTCAGGAGAATGAAAGGAGAAACCTTCTGTTTCTCTCAGTGATCCCTTAGCTCCTTGGTCAGAAGAGAGCAGGCATTTTCTGTCTGGCCAGTACTAGCTTTTGTGCCTGAGACCGCTGAGAGGAGTGCTGAAGAGAAGATGCCGAAGAGGGGGTGAGAAATTACCTTTGGGCCCTGGAAAGAAGCAGATGCCAAGAATGCTGCTTGCCGTGTCTTTTCTGTGGCCCTCCAGCCCACAGGCTTCCCGTCTGTTCTGCCGGAGCAAAGAGGTCTCTGGGCATGCTGGTCTGAGGCGGAGGAGAAGAAAGAAAGGGCAGCTCCGAAAGCAAAGGCAGAAGCGGAAGAGTCGGAGAGGACCCAGGTACAGGAAGCCTTTCTAAACGTTCAGCCAGGAAAGGCCTTTGCCGTACTGCAGGGGACCTGCGCCTTGAAGGTTCCCCAGGGATGCAGGGTTGGAGGTGCCTTGTTGCTGCCGAGGAGCGGGGCAGGGACATCGTGACTTTGCTAAAATCTGAAGCCCCCGGGAGCTGCACCTTTCCCTTTCCCGTGGGTTTTGCTGAAAAGACAAGCAAGGCAAGTGAAGAGAAGGGAGCTCGTTTGAGGAATGTTGGAAGAGGAGCCCAGTATTTCCCCTGGAGGTCTTTTCCTGAAGAAAAGAGGCCTAAGAGGCAAAGGAGCACGAGGAATGGAGTGTGTGGTCCGAGAGAAGCGCCAGTGTTAGTAAAGGGCCGTTGGCGGTCTGTTGGGTGTTGGGGAAGCAGGAAGCTGAGCCCTGAGTGCTGAGGACTGCTGCTGCTGGTAAGGGCAGGGCTCACAGGGGGTGTTTTGGGTCATTCAGTGTGCTGTGCTAAAGCCCACAGCAGGGCTGCAGGCATAGCTGCTGTTGAGCCCACAGCAATTCCTTCCCCTCCTTTGCTCTGCTCTGTGCGAGCTCTGTGCCTGAGCAAGAGGGTTTGCCTGGCAGCGCTGGTGAGCCTTGGTGAGGCTGGGACATGCGCTGAGGGCTGCGTGGAGGCGGCTGTGGCCTTTCTCCAGTTACAACTGCAGTGTCACTGACTGGGCAGGGGTTTCCGCTGCCTTGGGTGCCTGAGGCAGCAGCAGTCTTGGGGGCTGCTGAGGACCCAGCTCCTGCAGGCACCGGCTGCTCTCGTGCAGGATGTTCAGCGTGTCCGAGTGAGGGGAGACCTGTCATGCAAATGCTGCTCTGATGCCAATGCAGGTTCGGCGGATGTCACAGACGCTGACAAACCTGCGGCCTGACCTCTGCCTACCCTCGACCAGCCAGGATGAGAGGGCTGATGATCTTCCTCGAGCGAGAAAGCCAAGTGTGAAGGATGTGTACATCTACCACCTGGGGCCAGAGGAGGAGGAAACAGTGTTTGTTTACTTCTCCCACATAGACAAGCAGGAGAAGAAAGAGCAGCAGTCCTCAGAAGAGACAGTCTGCGGAGTGAGTGTATGTGATTGTGAGGGGGAAACTGGAGCTCAGGAGGGCGTGTGAGGCTTGTGTGCTCTGGGCTGCTGAGCCTGGCAGCAGGATTTCCTTTTGGAGTTCTGCTCTGGCAATGCAAATGCCTTTCGCTCATTCTTGATGTGAGGAAAGAGATCCTAGGGAACAGCAGAGGCCACTGGGGAGCTGCAGCATTGCCCTGGTGATGGACACATCAGTTTCTGCTGGAGGGGGCGGGGGGAGGTTGCTTGTGCCGTATTGAGGTTGCTTTCTGCGTTGCAAAGAGCTCCTATGAGAAGTTGTCTGTGGGCTGTATTTGCTTACGGGGCTTGAGGCTGAATATTGCAACTACTAGCTTAAGATTGCTGAGTGTCTGGTGCAAGTCAAGCAGCAGAAGAAATAGTGTGCTGCAGGAAGAATCAGCGTGGCTGGACCCCCATCACCAGTCTTTCTCTGGGATGAATGCAGTGCAGGTGTCCTGCTGTGCAAGTCGCTATTCCCTTTGGTCCTTTATGTTGTCAGGAGGGATCAGAGCTTGCGGGAGAAGTGCCACTGGGAAAGAGGAGTGTCACTGGCTGCTGTGTTGGTGCTTGTAGAGAGGCTCTGAGTGTTCTTGGAAGGGAGATTAAAAGCTTCCTTGACCTGTCTTGCAGGTTCAGCAGAGAAGTGAAAGGCAGGCAAGGGTTCGGTCAGTCTCCTGCCTCCCTGCAGCTGTGGAAGAGGAGCTCGGAGGGCAGCTTTGTGAAAAAAGAGCATGCTTTCAGGATGTCGTCAAGTACACCTTGTCATCAGATGAGGAAGAGATTGTGTATGTTTTCTTCTCCCGCATAGAGGAGGAGAAGAAGAGAAGAGCAGCTGAGAGGCGGGAGACACAGGAGAGGGAGTAAGTGTGTGCCAGCTCCAGGAGAAGCCTGGCAGTGTTGAGGGGCAGTGAGGGGCACCCCCGGAGGTGCCAGAATGCCAGGGCCAGGGCCACTGGTTTGAGTCAGGCCTTGATACTACGCACCTCTCCGCAGCCTCGGTGCATTCAGCCTCAGTCTTGGCCGCACCAGACTCAGTCTCAGGCTGACCAAGAGCTGACCAAGGGCCTGGGGTGGAGCCAGGGCACTGGCTCACATCATAGTGAGCGTGGAAATGCCCTTCAGAAGCACATCCAGACACGCACGGCTGGAAATACTCTTGCTGTATTGCTCTCTCTTTCTCTGTGTGCATCACCCTTAGCATCTTCCTTTCTTGTTCTTTAGCTGTGAGGGGGAGAGTCACCTCCCCAGCCAGCAGGAGAGGCCCCAGTGACTGCCAGCCATCCTGGAACACACGCAGAACTTTGTTCCTGTGGATTAAAGCACCTCTCCAAATGGCCGTGACTGTTTCCTTGGCCTGTGAATGTCAGCGGGTCCAAGAAAGGAAAGATCAGGAGCATGGGCTTGAGTGTCCGTGCCTGCTCGCAGGGCAGCTCTCTCCTGAGGTCATGCGGTAACTGTTTGTCTGCAGCTGTGCCCATGATGTGTCAGGGACCTCCTGCTCTCTGTGGGTGCCAGTCGGAGGAGTGGAGTAAGCCCTTTCATGACAGCACATCGCCTGCTGCAAGGGCATGCTGCCTTGTCAGGGAGGTGGGAAGAGCTCGTTTGGCCCTCGTGAGGCGGCAAGAGTTGAGCCAGGGCCTCTGTTTCCTGGGGCCAGTGCTGGTTGCCAGAGGGGAGCCCACTCAAGTATGGTGTGCCTGTTTGTTGCACTGAGGGCTTGGTTTTGGGGGTGTGAAGGGAATCCTGGGGATAGCAAGGGCTGGCATTGGAAGCTCACAACCGTGAGGGTGTGGCCAGGGTAGTCCCTGGCTGCCTTGGCTGTAGCAACCATGAAACAGTGGAGTTGCAGACTCTGAGGGGAGTGTGGAAAGAGAGTAGCAGAGTCCAGAGTGGGCACCTTATGTGAGGAAACTTCCCCCTTGTCGGGGAACTGGTAGGGGGATGTCATGGAAGCAGGTCTGCAGGGCAAAGGATCAGGGGAAAACTGGCAGGTATGTGAGGACAGCACCTACTAAGCACAGGGACAACCCTGCTTGATATGCAGGCAAATGAGCAGCGGTAGGACGAGACTGGCTTGGCTGAGCCAGCACCTCCTGGTGGAAGTGCAGTGGAAAAAAAAGGGAGCACAGAGGAGGTGGAAGCAGGGAGAGGCTACAAGGGAGGTACTAGAGCGAGAAGTCCTGGCTGTGCAGGGATGGTGTCAAGAAGGCCAGAGTGCGGCTGGAGCTGAGCCTTGCAAGGGACGTCAAGGAGAACAGGAGCTTCCTGAGCCAAAGAAGTAGGCTGAGAAAGATAGAGGTACCTTGCTGCATGGGGTGGTTGACTTAAGGAGAGGAAAGCACATGCGGCCGAGCTACTCTGTGCCGCCTTAGCCTCAGCCTTCACCAAAAGGTCTCAGGGCCCCTGTGCTTGTGGAAGGTGTTGAAGGAGGAGGAGAGCAAGCAGTAGTGGCAGAGGATGGAGTCAGGGATCTTTGATCCGGCTGGGCAGGCTCTCCGACGCCCTGGAGGACCTCCCAGCGGCTGTCCTCTGGCCTGCCTGCTGCTGGCTTATCAGCTGGCAGAGTCAAGAGGCACCTGCCAGGGAAGGCAGCGGCCATGTGCTCTTTTCCTCCTGCTCACCCACCAGACTGGCCTGGCCAGCCCAGCTGCAGCACCTTGCAGCCCCCGCAGGCCCTCTCTG
Source organism: Rhea pennata (assembly GCF_028389875.1). Taxonomy (NCBI): domain Eukaryota; kingdom Metazoa; phylum Chordata; class Aves; order Rheiformes; family Rheidae; genus Rhea; species Rhea pennata. The sequence goes on along the minus strand of NC_084691.1, from coordinate 423,375 downwards.
CACAGAGGCAGAAGCCCTGCTCCTGCAAACCCACCAGCTGCTTTGCTCCTCTTGGCTGCTCTTGCTGCTGCTGAGCCCTGCTCTGCCATCAGGGGCTCAGCTACCACTGTCACCCAGGACATCCTGCTCGGTCACCAGTCTCAGCCTCTCTCCAGCTCACAAGTCAGGCCGAGGATCGAGCACACACTGGACTGTGAGTGCTGTCCTCTCCCTCCATGTTGTGCTCAGGGTGAATGAAGGACTCACCCTGCCATGGGCGGCTCTGGCAGAGCTGTCTGCACCTTAGGCACATGTCACAACAGCGCCCACGTCCCCACACAGGTGCTGGAGCAGGGACTCAGACGGCCTCTTTCACTGCCCCGTCGCACTGTACCCCTTTCTTCTCCCTCTTCAGGAATTCAGAGAAGGACACGCACAACTACCCAGCACAGCTACACGCCCTTGCCTCTTCTGTCCTTCCCATCAGGGATGGGCATGGCACAACCATCTCAGCTCAGGTTCTCCGCGACACGTGTGCAACCTCCATAGTGCTCTTCAGCTTCTCTGGCCATCCCGCATGGTCCAGAAAGGATGTCCCACAGCAGCACGCATGTCCCAGCCACCAGCAGCTCTGCTGCCCCAGAGTCTGCTCTCCAGGGATGGACCTGCAGAGAATTTGCCTTTTGTAGTGACTGAGCTCAAGTGAGAGGAGGGAGCAGAGGAAGTGGCCAGCCATCCAAGCAAGGTTTGAGCCCATGTACACAGTGCAGAAGGGGTGAGCAGGGCATCGCTGTAACCCTTTGGCCCCCTCTTTGCCCTGCTCTTCAGGTCAGTTGGTATTCTTCAACTTTGTGTGCAACAAATCCAGCTAGAGCACGTGCTCCTGGACTTTTGGCTCTGTTTTTGCACGCCAGGGCTGTGCAACAGTGAGAAGTCTGAACAACGCGTCCTGTGTTCTTGAAGGCAGTGCTGAGTTGCAGAGCCCCACACTCTCCCATCGGGTGTGAGGAGGGGGAATGTTCCCTTTTCCCTCTGGGTTTCCCAGGTCAGTTCCTGGGGTCAGAAAAGAGCACTCCCTGGGAGAGTCCCAGCACATCAAGGGGCTGGTGCAGGTACGTCCATGAGATGCTTTGGGAAAGCTTGTGGCATTCTCTTGTGGCTCCTCATGGTTCCCTTTCTTCTCTCCTTTGGAGGGGGACACAGGGCAGAAGGCACAGCAGTCACTAAACCTGGATTTACTCTGTTTTAGCTGTAGTCAAGTGTGTGCCTTGTGCTCCGTGGTGATCCTAGCACTGCTGATCTCCTCCCCATTCCCTTCCTGGGTAACACTCCTCAGCAAGACCCAGCTCTGCACGCACGCACGCGTACATACACAGACACACACACACACACAAACACAGGTGTGACTGGGAAGGTCAATGATACGAGCCGTGCCAGCAACAACCCCTCTGTTCACAGCAGCCCAGGTTCAGGAGACAGCCCCCTCCCCGAGCAACTCAGCAGCCTGAAGCAGAGGCACAGGATTAGCGCAGCTTCCTCTGCACTGGTTCAAGGGGACCATGAGCAAAACCCAGGCTGCCAGGCAGCACAACTCCCCAGGCACCCCACCAAGAGGGCACCGTTTCTAGGTGGGCTCCAATCAGCCAGCTTCTGGTTAGCAGCTGAACACGCTGCATCACAGAAAGCCCTAGCAGGGGCCCTCCCGGGGCAGCTCTGGCATCAGGACAGTCGGGAATGGGACCAGTGCTGCAGGAATGGGAACGTCCCTGATCCCAGGCCTGGTGCCAGCCTCAGGGGAGGGCACGCTGCCCTTCAGCAGCTGCTGGGTGCTGGTGGGCAGAGCAGCGCAGGCGGAGGCCTGCTGCCCACCTCAGGGCTGTGGACAGCTCCCTGGCCAGGATGAGAGCCACCTGCTCCCGTGGCCCCTCTGCCGTGCACCCAGGCGGCACTTGGAGCTGTGGGCACATCACCCTGGAGAGGACATTTCCCTCAGCCCACTGCCTCCTGCTGCTGCTGCTGGCGACAGGTGTGACACACACAGCAGTGCTGCACGGGCTGGCAGAGGGGACTCAGGGAAGGGGTTTGTCCCTCTCCATCAACCCTCCCTGGGAGGGCCAGAGCATGCGAGCAGCAACCGCTACAAGACTCTCCTCCTGCCCCCTTCAGCTGCAGAGACAGTGAAGGGGCAGCATTCCATGGGGCAGCCCTGGCCCAGGAGCAGCGCCAGCTAAGAGGCAAGCCCAGCTTCCCCCATGGCAGCCCGCAGCCCAGCACGAGGCTCTGAACGCTGCTTTCTGCTGAAGCTCTCAGAGCACCAGCAGACAACAGGCCTGTGCTCGTCAGGGCCATGTCGTGGGAGGAGAGTGCCCCACACACCATGCCCCCTCCCGCAACAGTGACTCAGATCACCTCTGTGACTGCGGCCTGAGAGGCCATCAGCAGGCAAGCAGGCGGGTGGGCACTGTGAGCTCAGTGGGGGCAGCACAAAACCCCCAGCAGAAAGGAGAGCTCCTGAAGAGGGCGGAGGCAGAGGCAGGGAAAGGTGGCTTGGCTGGCAGCTGCTTTGGGAGGTCACTTCTCTTGCAGCAATCTTTTGGGGTTGCAGGCAGGCAGGCACTGTAAGGTCATGAAGCGGGTGAGAAAACCTTCCCCATGGAGAGGAGAGCTCTGAGGGGAGGGGAGAGGCACAGGAAGGTAGTGGGGGATGACCCCAGAATGATGACCATGTCACTTCTTTTGCACAGTGGCAAGATCTGAGGATTTGAAATTATAACTGTGATACGGGAATGACAGTCACATTTATCATATACATAAAAATATAGAATATATATTATACTACATACCCCCAATATCTAAAATAACCTCCTCTCTATATACTATATTATACTACATGGCTCCGATCTCTAAGATAAGCAATTCTTGGAGGTGACAACATTCATCTGGAGAACACTCAACACCTGCCACTCTGCAGGCAGCATGGCTTTGTCCATTCTCCTCCTACATGCATGCAAAGCAGGACATCTCAGCAAAAACACTTTCACTTCAGTAATAACAGCTTGCAAGCCCCTGAGGAAAAGCTGCACCTGAAAACAACTACTGGTCTAACAGGGCAAAGAGTAAAACACATTCCTCCCCAAGAGACACAAGCAGCAGACACATCACCCTTCCTGGGAAAGCTGCATGCATGACTACCTCTCTGAAGTGCTTGTACACCAAGGCATGCAGCATGGGGAATAAACAGGAAGAACCGGAGATGTGTGTGTGGTCGCAGGGCCATGATCTCATTGCAATTACAGAGGTACGGTGTGATAGCTCGCCTGACTGGAATGCTGTCATGGATGGCTATGTGCTTTTTAGGAAAGACAAGCCAGGAAGGCGAGGTAGTGGGGAGTTGCCCTTCATGTGAGAGAGCAACTGGAATGCATCGAGCTCTGCCTAGGGGTGGTGGAGGAGGAGGCAGTCGAGAGCTTATGGGTGAAGAACAAAGGGCAGGCTAGCATGGGGGACACTGCCGTGGGTGTCTACTGCAGGCCACCTGACCAGGAAGAGGAAGTCAGTGAGGCCTTCTACAGACAGCTGGAAGGAGCCTCACGATCACAGGCCCGGGTTCTCATGGGAGACTTCAACCAATAAGCACGATTGCAACCCTGGAGTTCAGGAGGGCAGACTTTGGGCTCTTCAGAGACCTACTTGGAGGAATCTCATGGGTTAAGGGCATAGAAGGAAGGAGGGTCCAGGAGAGCTGGCTAGTATTCAAGCATCACTTCCTCCAAGCTCAAGAGCAGTGCACCCCAAGGAGAAAGAAGTCCAGCAAAGGGGGCAGGAGACCTGCAGGGGTGAGCAAGGAGCTCCTGGCAAAACTCAAACAGAAGCAGAAAGTACAGAGAATGTGGAAGAGGGGACAGGCTACTTGGGAGACTTATAGGACTGCTGTCAGAGTGTGTAGAGATGTAGCAAGGAAGGCGAAGGCCCATTTGGAGTTGAGTGTGGCAAGGGATGTTAAGGACAACAGGGCGGGCTTCTTCAAATACATCAGTAGCAAGAGGAGGGCTAGTGAAAATGCGGGCCCACTACCAAATGGGGCGGGGGCCTGTTGTAGTTAGATTCCCAGGGGCCAAACATCCGGTTTGGCCACCCAGCACAAACTCACACACAAACACTGTTCAGTAGCAAGCAGTTTATTAGTAGATACTTACAAACACACCGACCCGATGGTAATCTCAAGAAGGAGATTCTGGAAGCCACAGAATCTATATGTATCCAACTGCTGTTCTTTCCCATGGATTTCCAAGACCTTGTTAGTTACTTATTTGTATGCCGCTTAACACAGCGGTATTGTTCTAGGCACTAAAAAGTTACAACACTAGACCATTCTCACCAAGTATCAGGTAGTACAGATACAAAAGTTACAATACGGACCATTCCCATGAAGTATCAGGTAGTACGGATACAGGGCCCTGGTGACAAAGGCTACAGAGAAGGCAGAATTACCGAATGCCTTCTTTGCTAAAGTCTTCACTGCTAACGGCAGCCCTCAAGAATCCCGGAGCCTGGAAGCAAAGGGAGAAAGTCTGGAGAAAGGAAGACTTTCCTTTGGTTGAGGAGGAGAGGATTAGAGATCTGGGCAAGCCTGACATTCACAAATGCATGGGCCCAGACGGAATGTGCCCACGGGTACTGAGGGAGCTGGCGGATGTTGTTGCCAGGCCATCCTCCCTCAACTTTGAAAAGTCCTGGAGAACTGGAGAGGTGCCTGAGGACTGGAAGAAAGCCAATGTCACTCCACCCTTCAAAAAGGGCAAGAAGGAGGACCCAGGCAACTATAGGCCGGTCAGTCTCACCTCCATCGCTGGAAAGGTGATGGAACAGCTCATCCTGGATGTTGTCTCCAGACACATGGAGGAAAAGAAGGTGATCAGGAGTAGTCAGCATGGATTCACCAAGGGGAAATCCTGCTTAACCAATCTGATAGCCTTCTCTGATGGCGTGACTGGCTGGGTAGATGAGGGGAGAGCAGTGGACGTTTTGTCCCTTGACTTCAGCAAGGCTCTGTATCCGTGCTACGTGATACTTGATGGGAATGGTCTGTGTTGCAACTTTTGTATCTGTACCACCTGCTATTTGGTGAGAATAGTCTAGTGCTGTAACTTCTTAGTGCCTAGAACAATACCGCTGTGTTAAGCGGGATACAAACAAGTAACTAACAAGGTCATGGAAATCTGTGAGAAAGAACAGCGGTTGGTCACATATAGATTCTGTGGCTTCCAGCCACAGAATCACCATGAGAAGCAGTCAACATGAAGGTCAGAAGCTGAAGAGTAGTGAAATAGCGACCCCCAAAGTCAAATGTGGCCCCGAAATAAGTCTGCACAAGTGTGCAGTACCAGAGCCCGGTTATGCAACCGGGGCGGAGTTGGGCTAGACTCCCTGCACTCGCTGGCCCCAGATGCAGGGACTCTCGCGTACCGCAAGTAATCATAAATGCTGGAGTTTTCCAAAGGAGGGTGAGGCTGCTACACAACAGAGGACCACGTTGCTTCCTCGGGGACGCCCGAAAAGATTGTGCCTGCCGACTCTCCCTCTCGCCATGCAGACGATCGGGACAAGCATTGAGGTGGTCCTTCTCGAGATTACCATTGGGTCGGTCTGTTTGTAAGTATCTACTAATAAACTGCTTGCTATTGAAGAGTGTTTGTGTGTGTGTGTGTGTGTGTGTGAGTTTGTGCTGCCTGGCCAAACCGGATGTTTGGCCCCCAGGAATCTAACTAGAACAGGCTCTTGACACTGTCTCCCCTGACATCCTCCTAGAGAAGCTCAAGAAGCGTGGGTTTGATGAGTGGACAGTGAGGTGGATTGAGAACTGGCTGAAAGGCAGAACTCAGAGGGTTGTCATCAGTGCTGCGGAGCTGGAGCCCTGTGGCTATTGGAGTTTGCCAGGGCTCAGTACTGGGTCCCATCCTGATCAACTTCTTCATCAATGACCTGGACGAAGGGACAGAGTGGCTCCTCAGTAAGTTTGCAGATGATACCAAGCTGGGAGGAGTGGCTGCTACAGCTGAGGGCTGTGCTGCCATTCAGAGAGAGCTGGCCACGCTGGAGGGCTGGGCGGCGAGGAACCTCCTGAGGTTCAACAAGGGCAAGTGCAGAGTCCTGCACCTAGGGAATAATAACCCTCGGCACCAGTACAAGCTAGGGGCTAACCTTCTGGAGAGCAGCTCTGCAGAGAAGGACCTGGGAGTGCTGGTGGATGACAAATTGACCATGAGCCAGAAATGTGCCCTTGTGGCCAAGAAGGCCAATGGTATTCTGGGGTGTATTGGGAAGAGTGTTGCCAGCAAGTTGAGGGAGGTGATGCTGCCCCTCTCCTCAGCCCTGGGGAGGCCTCATCTCAAGTACTGTGTCCAGTTCTGCGTTCCCCAGTAGAAGAGAGACATGGAGCTGCTGGAGAGAGTCCAGCGTAGGGCTACAAAGGTGATCAGAGGGCTGGAGCGTCTGCCCTCTGAGGAACGTCTGCGAGAGCTGGGCCTCTTCAGCCTGGGGAAGAGAAGGCTGAGGGGGGATCTTATCAATGTGTATACTTATACATCCTCCCTTATACATCCTGGGGAGGGTGTCAAGGGGATGAGGCTAAACTCTTTTCAGCTGTCTCATGCGAAAGGACAAGAGGCAATGGGCAAAAAATGAACCACAGAAAGTTCTGCCACAGTATGAGGAGGAATTTCTTCACTGTGAGAGTGACAGAGCCCTGGAACAGGTTGCCCAGAGAGGTTGCGGAGGCTTCTTCTCTGGAGATATTCAAAGCCCACTTTGATGCAACCCTGTCTAACATGCTTTAGGTGACCCTACTTGAGCAGGGAGGTTGCACTAGATGATCTCCAGAGGTCCTTTCCAACCTTACCGATTCTAGGATTCTATGATTCTGTGATTCTACGGAGACGGCTACAGCTTCCAGACAGCTCCCACGAGGAGAGGGCTGGAGCTTCAGTTAGGCTCCTGGCCAGGGCTGGAGGTGCCAGGGCAGACTGCTCAGGGGAAATGAGTCCTACTCAATGCACGCCAGGCCCTGATGTTCCAGGCCACAGTTTCTGCAGTTCCCTCCTGCAGCCGCTCCAGTTTTGCAGTGCCTCCCTTGAACTGGCACGGTCACAACTGGACACAGGCGAGGCCTAGCAACTGTGGCGTGTCAGCTCACATTGCTCCATGTGCTCGCTCTACAGGAGCTGACGCAGCAAGCACACAGCTGCTGAGGCCAAGAAGGACAGCAGACCACTCTGTGCTCACGCTGACTGCCCCTCTTGTCTAGTCTTCCACTGCTGCCAGCAGGTGCAGAAGGCAAGAGCCAGCCAAGCCCTCCAGCAAAGCCAAACCCAAATCCTAACCCAAGCCTTGTGCAGACCACAGGAGAGCGGGACTGGGACTGCTGTGGCTTCACACTGGCTTAGGTACTTAGCGGGGGATGTTGTGTGTTTAGAAAATATGAGTGCATGGCACTCAACTCTGCAAAGATCCTTGGCAGCGTGTTCCCTGGAGCATTCCGACACTTCTTGGGGAACTTCCTTGAGCAGTGCAAGCTACTTGGTACTTCTACAATGCACTTGTCGTGTGTATAGTCAGGCAGGACTGCCTTTGGCCACACTGCCTGCATGCAGGCAGCTCCGCTGCCTTAGTAGTTACTATGTGGGTGAGGAGTGGGAAAGGCAGGACAGCCTCAAGCCCTCTGGGTCTCCCACCACCGCTGAAGAAGGGAGAGAGTGGGCACACTCTTGCTAGAGGCCTGCTTTCAACTCCTCTGCTCTGCCCGCTGCAATGTATTCCCTGCCTTGGCGTGCTGCTCTCCCATGAAATGAGAACTTGCAGGCTATCCACTCAGCTGCAAAAGCTGCAGCTGCACTAGCTGGGGCTTTCGCTTGGAGTCCAAGGACCCTGCCCTGCCCCCAGAGCCAAAGACAGGGCCCGTCTTTCAACGCTGCCAGAAAGGTCCTTTCCTCAGGAGAGATGCAAGCGGAACTAGCACTGCAGGAGCTGAGGGCTGAGGCAGGCTCACTGGCCCTGCAGAGACAAGGTGGCACATGCCTCTGCTACAGATCACAGGACCTGTGGAGGGTCCTTTTCAAAGAGTCTCCTTCCTCCTTTACTCTGCAGAATGTTCTCAGAGCAAGCCGAGTGCCCTCAGACTTCCTGGATGCCTAGCCATGCTTTGCAGAGACCCAGCGCCTCTCCTGCCTCTCTCTTCAGATGCTCACCATGCACATGCCCTATAGTCTGCCTCAAGAATCAAGCTCCGGGTGGGGCAAAAAAACATGAACGAGAGCTGCCACATCTTCTCTTTTTATTCCGGATTACAGAAACTCTCTTCTTGTGGCTCAGCTGGTAGTTCTGCCTTGTCATCACCCCATGAACCTGCACTCGATAAATGCACGTGTACCTGGGATTCCCCCAGTTGCTCTGCACCTGGAATTTGATGTAGCGGAAGGCTCTGGGCAGCTGCTTCTGTAAAGGAAACGGAGGCAGCCATCATTGCTCCGGTGGAAAGAGCGACAGCACAGCAAGGGCGCTTCCTCTGCCAGCCCCATCCCTGCTGGGGAACCAAACGCAGCCCTGGCAGAGGAGGCAGCCGTGCTTCCCCTGCCAGAGCCACAAGGCACAGGATGCTTTGGCTCATCCTCCACGCTCTGTCGTCCAAGCACTTGCAGGCAAACCTCAGTCTGCTGCTCGCGTCGTGCCCACACGCACTCCCGGTACCTTGAGGCGGAAGGTCTGAACAGCCTCCTGGTCCACCTCAAACACAGAGAGCCCCAGGAGAGTTTCTGCTGCTGCTTCTTCATCCACGCCCTCAAAGGCAAGCGACAAGGGGAGCACGTCATGCTCAAGCAGAGCTGAAGGAAAAGTGTCTGCTGAGGTGCAACCGGGCAACCCTGCCTCGTGTGCCGCTCCTCTAGCAGGAGCCGAGAAGAGCTTAGTGTGGGTGTGGGTGAGGCTGCTCTGAGCAAGCGCTCCAAGACCCTTGGCCAGAGAGCATTCAGCAAGCCCGAGTGGCATACCACCACCGTGCGCCACCCCACGCAGGGATGCAATACTCTGCAGAAACCAGCCCACGCTTCTCTGGGAGAAGTCGCCAGGAGAAACAAGGCTCCTTTGCAGCTTTCGGCCAGGGCCGCAGGGCCTCGTTCCCTCCCCGCCCCCTGCGGAGGTGCAAGGCAGAGACTTAGGGAGACAGCAAAATCTTTGGGGGCGCTGCTGACTTCCCCGGAAGGAGAGACTGCCTTGGAGATGTGCTCCACGGTGACAGCCATTGGCCAGATCTCCTCAGGCAACCGAATGACCACTCGGCCCTCTGCTCCTTGGAAAACCCAGCAGTGTCCGGGGGAAGTAGGCAGCTGAAACCAGAAAGCAGCCTCCTTCAGTGGCAAGGCACTGCAAGAGCCCACAGAACTGGCGGCTTTGCGAGCAACACAGGCCTGCCTTAGTCTCTTGGCTGACATTCTGCATGCAAAGGCACACCAGTGGATGAAAGGGACAGGAGGGGACTGGTCAACTTGATTTCAGAAGATGGAAATCTTCATTAGCAAACAGTTAGGCTCTACTGCCTTTGCAAAACCCTGCTCTGATTTTGCACAGCATTCAGAGACAGGGCAGGTCTCCCTAGCGGACCTCACCCCAGGAGCCTTCAAAGACTGCGCGGGAGAGACGAGGCTCCCGTCAGCCGCCACGCTTCCTGCAATGCGACACATCCTGCCAGCCTTGGGGGCCTGCAGGAGGTGCTGTCCTTGCCTCAGTGGCTTGGCAGCCCGCCCACACACACAGCTTCCTCTTTCTCTGGCAAGGGACCACTGGAGTTGAGGAGGGAAAACGCAGCTGCCAAGAACAAAGGTCCCCAGCAAACTGCCAGCAGGGGTTGTGGGCTGGCTCCTGCCATTGGCTTCAGCTCTGTTGCCCTCCAGGAGGGAAGGCAGCACTGGGGGGAAGTGCAGGTGATGCTCTGGCAGAGGGTGAGCCCTGCAGGGCTGAGCAGTCCTGCTGCTGCGAAGGGAGGGGCTTGGACTTGGGGCTTGGGGCTTGGGGCCCCAACTTGAAAGCAAGGCACTGCCTCGGAAGTCATGCTCTCCACGCTATTACCTGCAAAATAGTATCCGGAGGGTTGGCCACCAACAAGAACGGAACGCAAAGCCAGCAAGCCTCACTGCCTTGCCCGCTGTAGGTGCTGGATGTTCTCTCCTCGTCGATGGTAGCCCCTGAAATGCACATGCAAAGCAGCTGCCTAGGACAGGCCGGAGGCTAGCAGAAGCACTGAGCTAGCCGGTATTTCTGAGGCTGCAAGCCCGGTCGCGCAGCCTTTCTGGCAGGGCCATACAGCAGGCGAGTGCCAGCAGGCTTTCCGTACGCACTCCTGTGCTTTTCAGAGCCCAGTCCATCGTCTCCAGGTACTTTGCCCCTATCTGCTCAAGTGCTTCTCAAGTTGAGAAAGGCCTGGGAAAAACATTGCCAAGGCAGAGACGGAGGTGAGCACGGAGAATGACACACACTCATCGAGGGGCACTTCGGCATGAACACTGAGGGTTTGCCCAGAGCAAAGGAGAGCCTCGGGGTCAGTCCACCAAAGGCAAGGCTTGCTGAGAAAGGCACCACCCCTTTGGGTCAGTGCTTTCTGACGAGCCGAGTGAGGACTCGCAGAGAACAGCAGTCTCCAGAGCCACGCTGCAGACCTGCCTCAGGTCACCAGTCAGGGCCCCAAGGAGCCCCGAGAGCCAGCTGCGTGCTGCGCAGCAAGAGGACAGAGCTGACTCTCCAAAGGGCCAAGAGGAAGCAGCAGGAGGGAGCCTCCAAATGATAGCAAGGTCTTTGATGAAATGCCAGCCTCCCTACCGCTCTCTTCTTCTTGACCATCTCACTCTCCTCCAAAACCTCTTCCACCGACTGCAGGATGGCTTCCTTCGCAGCACCTGCTCTTCTAGGAGCTCCTGCTCACGGATCTTCTCCCGCAGCAAGGCCAGCGAGTTACTGAAGGGAAAGCAGATCTTGTCCAACAGCTGCCCAGCCCCTGCAGGCAGGCTCCCAACGCACTCACGAGCAGGGTTGTGCTCTTCCACTTCCCTCCCTCCCTCTGACACAGATTGTCCCCAACACTGCACAGGAAGTGATCAAGCAAAGGGTTCAGGAGTGCTCCACTCGCAGGGCAATGGCAAACTCATGCTCCATTTCCATCCTGCTACAGCTCTCCAACACCACACATCACTTTTTCCTTTTACTTCTGCCTCCTCTTGCAGCAGCAGAAGGGACAAATAAATCAGAGGAACTCAGACCTTCCAGACATGGGCTCTACCAAGGAGGGATGTGTTTGCTTGGTCTTCAGAGTCTGTGTGGTTTTAATCGCACTCCCTTCCAAACGGGCACTGCTGCCCCTCGCTTACGACCTGCTCTGTTCCACTCGCTCCTCCACGTCTGCCTGCGGTGCCACCAGTGCTGCAGCTCTCACACCTCAGGCCTTCTCAGCCCCTCTCAGTCCGCAGCACAGACCAAAAACCCCCTCTGTGTCCCTGGGATGCTCACAGGCAGCAGCCGCCACAGCCCAGCACAGAGCTTTCTCACCCGCCCCTCCCCTCCTGTCCCCTCCCGTCCCCGAGTCTCGCCCAGGCCCCAGAGCAGAGCGGGGCCCTGCGGCAGCAGCGCCCGGCAGCAGCGTTTCCCCGCGGACGCTGCCCTGCAGCACAAGTGCCGCAGCCCAGGGCCAGCGCGGGCGCCGCTGCCCCTCGCTCACGGCCTGGGCCGCGGGCAGCAGCCACCGCCGCAGGCTCCACGTACAGGAGCAGCTGCCGCGCGGCAGCGTCGCTCTGGGCTCCCTGTGCAGCCGCCGCCAACGCCCGTCGCTGCCGCAGCTGCTTCTCGGCGGCCGCAGAGCGGCGCCGCGCCAGGGCCAGGCGGCGGCGGGGCCAGCGGGCACCTGCGCCGGCACCATGGCCACACGGGCCCCGCCCCCACCGCCGGAAGTGACGCCTCCCGCGCCCAGGACCCTCCCACCCGGCGCTCCCCCATTGGCTCCCGTGGGGCTGGGAAAGACGGAGGCGGGGCGGGCGTGAAAGGGTCGTCAGTGCGCGTGCGCTGGGCGGGCCTGGGGCCGCGGGGGGCGGGTCCCCGAGGGGAGGGGCGGAGCAGTGACGGGGTGGGGCGGAGCATGCGCACTGGCACGGAGGAGGGCGGCGAGGGGCGGGGCCGGGGCGGGGCGGGGCCGGGAGGCGGCTGCTGCGGCGCGGGGCGGCGTCTGCCGGCGCGGGGCCGCCCGGAGCCTTTAGCCGCGGCGCCGGGAGCTGCAGCGCCGGGGCCGAAGGCCGCTGTCGGGGCGGAGCGAGCGGCTGTGCGTGCGGGGGGGCCGGAGCCGCCGCAGCCCGGCCGTGTGCCAGGAGCGGCTGGGCGAGGCCCGGCCGGGCCTGGGCCGCCTCCGGCCCCACGGGAGCCCCCGGCTCTTGCGCCCCTGCTGTGGGCGGCCCCGTGGCTCAGAGCCGCCTGCGGTGGAGGCTGGTCAGGGCCGTCTCGGCTGCGCGGGGACCCTCAGCATCAGTGTCAGCACAGGAGCTTCACCCCCCCGCTCCTCCGTCCCACACCGGGAGCCCCAGGGAGCCCCAGAGCAGCCCCAGAGCAGCACACGCAGGGGAGAAAGGAGGGGAAACGCTGTGATGCAGCTGCGGGGGGAAGCCCAGGCAGCAGAGACCGCCAGGCCCTCGGCACAGCACACCGAGCAGCGGCAGGGGAGCGGCACCCGGGCCCGCGCCAGGAGCTGTGCCCCTCTGCTCTGCCGGAGGTCTGGCTGCAGCGCAGGGGGCTGGTGGCCTGGCCCCGGGGCCTGCAGTGTGGCGGCTCTGCGGGTGGCAGAGGGCACGCGGGTCTTGCTTTGAGGGGGATGGCTGCACGGGAGGGGTGGGAGGGCGTTGGCCAGGTTCCCCCTCCTGCAGCATTTCTGCTTGAGTTTCCGCTCCTTCTGTGGCCCTGGCTCCAGTGCCTGGAGCTTTTCCTGCAGCAGCTCTTTCCTTGTGGTGCGTCTTGGCCCTGTCTTGAGTGCTACCTTCTGAAATAGCAGCATGTGCTGAAGGAGAATGAGTTTCCAGAGGGATGAAATTGCCTTTAGCACAAACTTCCCAATTTCTTCAGCAGGACTTCAGTAGCATCTTGACGGCAAATATTCCGTGTGTCCTACGAAAGCTGCTGTTTTGTTGTAAGAAGTTTTTGTGCATCTGATCCAAGAGGGAGAGAGCGCAGCAGTGATGGTACCAGCTGCCCTGGGGAGCCTACCTTTGGCAAAAGCATGATTTCTGTTGAAAAAAGACCAAAGTATCCCTGGAGCACCTGCTATTCTTTTGGAAAGGAAATAGAAAAACCAAATACCAAAAAGGAAAAGAGCCCTTAGAAACTGCTTTCAGTCTCTGTTCCTGAGGCAGAAGTTTTCAGAAGGCTTCCTCTTTGTCTTAGCCGACGTACTGCTTTGACTCCTGCCTTCTGCTTGGTGGGGAGGTGTGCAGCTGAGAGTTTTTGAAAGACCTAGTTGCTGAGCCCTTCTTGAGCAGTGGGTTATTTCCGTGTGTGGATGGGTTGCATTTCCGTGCTTCTTAGTTCCTCACCTCCTAAGGCATTTCTACCCCCGGTTTGAGTGTGTTCGGAGCGGAGATCTGTGGAACACCTCGGAGGGTCTCTTGTGTCTTAGAGATGTTCCTTCGGGCATCTTTTTGAAATCCTGAGAACTTGCGTTTAACCTGATGCCAAGTGCCAGGTTGACAGCGCTGAGCGGGGATTCCCTGCCAGTTTTCTGCACAAGCAAACTGCCAAGGGCAGGACCGTGGGTTCAAGGTGCTGGAAGAATGTTTCAGTCACCGCGAAGGAATTGGTGGAGGTTTTGTGGCAGTCAGTTGTCAGCGCTTCCTGCCCCAGTGACGGCAGCCACGTCGGCTGTGTCGCCGTGGGGCGAGCGCAGCACCGTGCCCACCGCCCTCCCTCACCACCAGGTTTCGTGCACGGGGCCATGGCCGGGTGAGAGCAGCCATAATGCCCAGCCCAGGCAGGACCTCCAGTGGGGTTGTCCCTGCTGCACGACCTGCATGGGGTCAGGGGCAGCCCCCGAGCATCCCATGCAGTGCCTGCCTCCAAGTGGGTGAGGGGGGCGTGGGGACGAGTATGGCTGTGCCCCTCTGTGACACGGGCTGTGCTCACAGGCGACATCCCGTGTCACAGTGACCGCTGCCCTCTCGCACACGGACACAGCCTCTCCACACACGTCCTGGCCAGGCTGGCGGAGCCCAGGCACTGGAGCTGCTCTCGGCACCAGTCTGCTGCGAGGAGCTGCCAAGGCCGAGCGGGAGTCAGCGAGGGGAGGCCGGGGCAGCACGGGCTACCGTGAAGTTTGGAAGAGGAGTAGGAAGAGGAGGCGGTGGTGTTTCCTCATCACCTCCTGCTGTAGGGGTGACCCAGAGCAGGGAGGAGAAGGATGGAGCTCTGGGACGCTGGCCACGGGAGGCAGCGTGGACAGCGGGTGCCAACGCTTCCCTTAGAGGGTAAGAAGTTTGGGAGCGCTTCCCCGGGAGCTGTCACAGAGATCATTAATGCTGAACATGGCTGTGGAAAGTGTGCTTGGAGGGAGCTGGAGGCTGCGGCCAAAGCCCCGACTGATGGTCCTCTCTGGCTCAGGTGCCAGTGTGGCTGCCAGGACTCCTGCGTCCCAAGCATGATGCCCTGCCATCTCGTGGCACCGCTGGGCAGAAGTCCCGGTGGTGAGGGACCCTGCTGGCCTGGCAGAAGGGTCTCGGGCAGCCCAGCTCCTGCTGGGGGAAAGAACTGGAGCTGCTGCAGTAGACGTGCAGAGCCTGGGCATGCAGGGATGCCATACGGGGAGACTTGCCCTGCAGGGGAGACTCTGCGGATGCCCTGAGCCCCTGAACTGCCATGGGCACAGCATCGTGCCCTCGGCATCGTGGAAATGCATTGCTAATATCCCGAGGGAGGGGGCCGCCCTGTTAGAGCTGCGTCTGGAAGGAAAGGAGCCCTGCCTGAAGAAGGCTGAGGGGTCCTGCAGCTGTTGCTGGGCTCTGGAGAGGCTGCTGGGAACACCTGTGCTGGAAAGGAAACCTTGGACTTCTGTTCAGCTCAGCAGGGCTTTTTGGGCAAGATCCCAGCCACTGCCTCTACTCCTTCCCCTTGGTTCTCCTTGTAGCTGCAGACTGGTAGAGCAGGCTTTGAGCTCGGGGCACACTGTGGATGTCCCATGGAAAGGTGTCTGCGTGCTAATGGCTCTGTTTCAGCTCCAGAGCCCTCCAGGGAGCAGCTACAAGGTTCTCACCTCAAGGTGGTTCCCACCTTAGCTGCTGAGTGCCTGTCGGCACTGGGCTGACATTGGGGAGGGGGAGGCTCTTTGAAGATGCTTGCACTTGCCATCTCCTTGCTTCGGCATGTGCTGAACGGTTGTGAGGTGGCCCGCCCTAGCATGACGTGTCTTTCCCTTATTTTGCAGAGCGCCTTGCTATCTGGGAAGGTGTATCGGACTACATTGTACGGCAGCTGATGCTGAACCAGGTGGGTTTGCTGTCCTGGGCCTCCCCAGGAAAGCCTTCTTGTGCATGTTCTGTGAGGGGAGGGATGACCTCTCTGCTTTTCCTGGTAGTTTGGAGAGGGTGAAGAGGAGAGGGGTGAACATCTCTAGGAAATTCTTCCAAAGAACCTCTCCAGGGCTTCTCCAAAGTGTTCCAAGGGTGGGCAGGCCACCAAGCACCGTTGCCATGCGCTCACAGGTTAGCAGCCTCTCCACCTAAGAGTTTCATACGTCTCCTCTTCTTTGCTGTTTTCAGGGAGTCCGAATTATTCGGCTTGGGACCTTGGACGTTGTTACTGAGCAACTTGGGGGTGGGAAGGCTGGTCTCCTGACTGTTCGCAGACCCGTCTTCCGCCTTGCGCAGAATATTGCAGCGGTTCACGGCCTCACCCACCGTGAGGCCTACGCTCCTGGTAAGAAGACAGGTGGAGACTGTTGCTTGCCGTAGGGACCTCTCTGGGGAGTGCACAACTGCTGTTTGTCAGTGACTGTTAGAAATTGAGAATTGCGTCACCAGGTCCTGAGAACAGCTTCCAATTTTTTAAAATAATCCTGACATCATTATGCACATTGCAACAACACTCCCTCTCTGGATGTCTTGCTTGAACAGCTGTGCACTTCTGAGGTGCTGAGGGTAGCTGGAAGGCTCTGACGGGCTGCGGTGCAATGCTTGTGTTCTCCTTCCTCCTTGAAGCCATGAGACATGGCACAGCTAAAGCTCTCCCAGGCTGGAATGCACAGAGTGGAGGAACTTGCCCCCCTTGCTGCTCTCCTTGTCCTGCCGTCATGTGTCATGTTCCTAGGAGATGGCAGGGACCCGTTCCTTCTAGCTGTGTGGGGAAGAAAATGTTGCAGTACACTTGGCACACGCGCTTGTAGAGTGCTTGGGAGTTGTCCTGGGGAGGGATGGTGTCAGCTTCTCCCATGAGCTTTTCCCGCACGTTAAAGAAGACAGCCCCGAATCAGGGTCCTGCTTGGAGAGCTCCAAGCTGCTGACACTCTGGTCTTGCCTGCTCAGGCACTCTGTTAGTGACTGTGTGGCTCTTCTGCTGCTTCCTAGGTCACAAGCAAGCTGAGCCCCTGAAGTATGCTCGCATAGCCTCGGACATCTCTGTGCCTCGGAAAAGAGTGCAGGCCTGCATAGAGGAGACCGTGCATCTTTTCTGCCGCTGCCTGGAGAGCGGGAAGAATGTTGCCTTTGTTCTGAAGCACGTTGGCATGCTTGTCATTCAAGGAAGCAACGTGAAAATGAGGTTCTACAGAGACTTGCTGCAAAGGCTGAATGGGACGGCACAGCTGGTAGCAGCTTCTCTTAGGGTACCGTTTCCATTTCTGTGCCGCTGCTTCTAGTCCTTTGGAAATCCTAGCCAAGTGGATGGATTTTTACTGGCCTGCCACGACCTTTCTGGGCACCCGCATAGCTGTGGCCTCGAGTACCGGCAGCTCCCTGCCCCGTTCTTCTGGAACATTCTGAGACCTTGGTGGCAGAGCAGAGCCTGGGAATTTCTGTACTGGGTCAAACCAACGCTCCCTGCAGCCCAGGGTCCCGTTGTGATGTGGTCAGGGAAAAAGATCAAAGGAAAGGGCAGGCTGATTATGTATTTTCTTCCTGGAGATCTCGCCTTCCAGCAAGCTACAGTTTAGCGCCTTTTTGCGTTAGGATCATGTTTGGATTGGTGACGGGAAGCAGAGACACAAGCAGACCAAGGCCCAGCTGGCAGCAGACCCCTTTTGCCGCTGTCACTGTGTTGGTCTAGTTGTGCTGAGCAGCTCTTCCGAGGGCCCCTGGAGGCGGAGGAGCCCAAAGCAGGGCTTTTCCTGATGTGTGCATCTGCACGCTGCTAGTGGTGGCCACAGAGAACATTATTGCAGCCCATGCTCTTCCCCAGGTCTGTAGCTGAGCCCCGTCCTTCCCGTGGGCTTTCAGGTGCAGCCAGAAAGAGGACATGTGAGAGCAGTTCAAGCTGAGCCCCTTAGGACTAAGCTGGAGATGCAACTTAGCCGTAGCCCGGCCCTGGTTCCCAGCTCTGTCTCTTCCTTCCGTCCGAGTCTGTGGTGTCTCTTCAGGCCATTCTCTGGGCCAGGGGTTTTCTGCCGCCTTTGTTCCAGGGAGTCCCAGGGCAGGACCCTCAGCAGCCCCTTGAGTACACCGCAGAGGTTTGGCCCTCCCAGTTGTTACCCACTGTACAAAGGCAAAGGCTGGGCTTTTTCTCTCACCACCTCAGGGGTGCAGAGGCAGCGGCCTGAGTGTGAGGAGACCCTGGGGGGGGGGGGGCGGCGGGTTACTGCCACCGCTGAGCCGCCCTCTGTTCTCAGCTCACGAGGCATCAACTCAAGGCATCCGGGAAAAGGCAGCAGCCAGGAAGGCTGGCTAGTGCAATGCCTTCTCCTGTGCTTGCCTCCATCGGCCTCTGCGTTGGGAAAGACCTGGTGCCTGGGCTGAGTCTCTGGATTCCTTCCCTTGCCCAAAGCCTGCCAGTGCTCTTACCCTTGCTCACTGATTTCCCGGCAGCTGCTACGGTGTCTCCATGAGGGGCTGCTGAGAGGAAGGCAGTTCTTTGTTGCAGCATTGCTGAGAGGAAGCTGCTTCTCTGAGCAGTGGGAAGATTTGCTGCCCTTGTGAGCCCTGAGCTACTCGTCTTGGCATCCTCTCAGCTGTGTCTCTCGCCTTGCAGATGCCAGCGATGAGGGATTCAGTCCTCTCAGGCACCAGAACTGCTGCTTCTCAGACCCTTTCTGGTCGTGTCATTGTCTTTCCCGAGTGAGTCCGTTTGCTTCTTAGCGGCTGGCTCCCACAGGAGATGGGAGGTGGTGTGCAACGGCAGCCGAGAGGACTGAGGTTGCAAGGAGCTTTCTCACGGGAAGGAGGGGGAAGGCCTGGAAGAGCTTGATGAGGAAGCTGGTGCCCCCCGGCGGGTGGTGGTGGGTTTGTGGTTCCAGGAGGACTTCTGCACGTTTCTCAGCTTGCTACTACACTCGTCCAGGATGGGGCATAGTCTGCTTTGGAAAAAGATGGGCTTCAGAGAAGCTCCCCAGTACCACTGTGTGCCCATTATTCCCCCAAGGTGCCAAGGAAGGGTGGTGCCCTGCGTCCCGAGTGATGTGTTTTTCCTGTGTCCAGGTACAAGCTGGAGAGTGTAGCTGGGAGACCAGCTGTGAGGCGCGTGGCACGTGCAAAGGCGAGCCAGGAAGAGGAGAAGAGAGAGGCTGACTGCGGTGGCAAGAAAGGTAATGGCAGAGCTGATTAGTGTCCGGGGTTTGTGCCTTGGCCGCCAGGGCTCCTGGCTGGGGCATCAGAGCCAGGGTGCCAGTGTGATGGCTCGGGCAGCCTGAGGCACTAGACGTGATGCTGCTTAGCCGTTCTGGGAAAGCTCATGAGGGAAGCAGGCCTCAGGGCAGCCCAGCCCTCCCACCTGCAGTGGATGCCTCCGAGTTACACTTTCCCCCACTTGCAAGGGGAATCCATGCCCTGGTGTGCATTGGAAGCTACTCTTGTGTTGGAGGAGGCGGTGCAGAAAGGAGTCAACCGTGAGGCCAGTCAGAGGTTGGGCCTGGAGCTGTAGGTAACGCAAGGGTTCACCTGTCTCAGGGATTCGTGTGTTTGTCTCTGAGGGGAAGAGTCACCTTGAGGAGCTGGTGAAAAGTCTGGCAAGCTGTGCCACGACTTCCTTTCATTTTCAAAGCAAGGTGTAACCTGTCTTTCTGAATTTCTCATCCTCATGCCCAGAACAATGCCTTTGCCTTGACGGTGTCAAGAGGGGACCTGTTGGCATAGGAGAACAGTAGAGAGATCCAAGAGTGTGTTCCCCTTGAGTGAGCTTCCTGCCCCCAGAGAGACTCTCTGAGGTCAGCAGCACATGCCCACAAGCCCCCTTTTCCAGCATGTGACTGGGCTAGAGCATGAGAAAAGCAGTAGCAGAAGAAATGATGCTGCACAGTAAAAACGGCAAGTTGGACAGGAGCCAGCGTCTGGATGGGCCTAGGAGTGCCCGGGAAACAAGGCTGGAGGCATGGGAGTTTTACCACAGGCTTGAGGAGATTTGCATATCCTTCCTGTTCCAGAAGTCTCCACAACACTGTCCCAAAGTGTCTTCTTGTCTCCTGCTTTCAGGAAATCTTCCTGGCAAGCACCTCGTCTTGCAAGAGCAGCCTCCTCAACACAGAGCAACTGCGGTCACTCTGGAGAAGGGAAGGGGAGACAGGGGCAAGGGCAAAGCTGCTCCTGGCAGGTGAGACAGTTGTGGAAGTGAGCCTGTACTCTTGGGGTTGTTTGAGGGAGACCTTTCCTTTGGACACCGTGTTTCTAGCAGCTCTGAATGCCTTTGAGCATGTGTCATCCTGACTGCTGATGCCTTGGTGGCTGGCCAGCAGCCAGGGAGTTCTTGGGAGACCCCCGTGTTTGCTTCCTGTTTCTCCGGCCTCTGCCTTCAGGTTACAAGGTTTTTGGAGACTCGGTGCACACGTAGCCTGTGGGAGATGAGTGCCCTTTTCTGAGAGCCTTCATGTTTAAGTACCCAGCATCGCTTTCTGCTGGGGACAAGAGTACTGGGGGCCTATAGGCATTGTCTGAGGATGGGGGCAAGACTGAATGCTCTTGCAATGCCTTTCAAAGAGAGGAGATGTTTGTGGGAGCTTGGTCCCATTCTCTGGGCTGTTGCCAAGGGGCAACGAGTCCCAAGTCAGAATGGCTTAAACATGCGGGAGCTCTTTCTTGGAAGGGGAAGCATGTTGCTTTGCATGGCAGAGTGAAATTGCAGTCATCCTGGCACCCAGGATACAGAGCAGAGAGTCTTGTCCAGATTTCAGTTTGACATGGTGAGGCTGAAGCCTTCTCCTTCCTCTGAAAAGTTGTCTTGTGGCTGGCCCAAGAGAGTGGCAGGGACAGGTAAAAGGCAGGCACGCTTTGCTGCCTGTGTAACTTGCTCCCTCTTGGGCCCTGGCTCCCCATGATACTACATTTGACGTGCCCAAACACAGAGTATTTTGGACCAGGGAGCAGTGCTAAATGGAAGTGCCAGGCAAGGCGGTGGGGTCGGGGGGAGTGGTGTCTCTCAGAGCCTGTGCCTGCAGAAGAGCTGGCCCCACTGCTTGCTGTGTCAAGAGGGAGCCTGGATCTGGGCATCGTGAGGATTTTTGTGGGCATGCTTTGTTGGTTTAATGCTGGGGGCATTTCAGCCTGGGGGTCTCTGTGCCTCTGTGGAAATGAACACGTGCATTTGAACCCAGGTGCTTGCCCTGCAGAAGTGCCATGTGCTGCAGAAGCAAGAGCCCAGCTGGTGAGCTTGGGGTGGAGACCAAACTGCCCCTGTGCTCACACCGCCTCCCGCTGCTGTGCGTTTGCAGTGTGCTCGCAGCCGCGCAAGGGAGCTCCTTGAGCAAGGTGGAGAAAGGCAGGAGGAAGGCAAGTGCGGAAGGCAGAGGCGCAGAATCGTCAGCAAAGCCAAAGCCAAAGCGAGAAAGGGCATCACTGAAGGCCACGAGAGAAATGGAAGAGGCAGAGAGGACCCAGGTACAGGAAGCGTTTTTAAACCTTGAGACAGGAAAAGCCTTTCTTCTACTCTGGGGGATCTGAGGCTCGAAGGTGCTTCAGGGACCTGTCCCAGGTGCCTTGAAAGGCATCTAGAGGAGGCCAAGAACCATCCGGAATGGGCTCTGTGGTCCAAGAGAAGTGCTAGTGTTAGTAAAGGGCCGTTGCGGGTCTGTTGGGTGTTAGGGAAGCAGGCCATGTGCAGTCCCGGTAAGGGTAAAACGTGAGGTCCGCCTGGCTATCTAAGGTCATTCTGTGTGCTGTGCTGAAGCCCACAGCAGGGCTGCAGCCTTAGCTCCCACTCAGCCCACAGCAATTCCTTCCCCTCCTTTGCTCTGCTATATGCGAGCTCTGTGCCTGAGTGAGAGGGTCTGTCTGGCAGTGGTGGTAGGCCTTGGTGAGGCTGGGACATGCCCTAAGGGCAACTGCAGCATCCCTGCCTGAGCAGGGGTTTCCGCTGCCTTGGGTGCCTGAGGCAGCAGCAGTCTTGGGGGCTGCTGAGGACCCAGCTCCTGCAGTCGCTGGCTGCTGTCGTGCAGGATGTTCAGTGTGTCCGAGTGAGGAGAGACCTAGCATGCAAATGCTGCTCTGATGCCAATGCAGATTCGGCGGATGTCACAGACGCTGACAAACCTGCGGCCTGACCTCCGCCTGCCGATGACCAGCCAGGATGAGAGGGCCGAGGATCCCGCTCGAGCGAGAAAGCCGAGCATTGAAGATGTGTACATCTACCACCTGGGGCCAGAGGAGGAGGAAACAGTGTTTGTTTACTTCTCCCACATAGACAAGAAGAAAGAGCAGCAGTCCTCAGAAGAGACAGTCTGCGGAGTGAGTGTGTGTGATTGTGAGGGTGAGAGCGGAGCTCGGGAGGGCTTGTGAGGATTGTGTGCTCTGAGCTGCTGAGCCTGGCAGCAGGCCTTGCTTCTGGAGTTCTGCTCTGGCAATGGCCATTCTCTCTGCTTGTTGTTGATGTGAGGAGCGAGGCCCCGGTGGGGTAGTGGGGTCCGGTGGGGAGCAGCAGGGATGCACCGGTGACGCATGAGTTTCTCCCGGAGAGCACCTTGAGCTCCAGCGTTTCTGGGTTGTCGCGCTGCTGCAAAGTGCTCCTGTGGGGAATCTCTGGTGGGTGTTGTGGTGTGGGCAACAGCAGTGCACAGTCGGAAGGTTGTCTGAGAATCTGTGTGCATGTGCAGGATTCGTCCACTTGCTGGATGATGGAGGAGTGGGAGATATATAAAGGAGAGTCATCTGCAAGCTACAAGGCCAGCGGCACCTGCCTGAAAAGGTACGTGTGGCCCAGGTGCAGCAAGGCCTGTGGCATTTGGATAGCGGTGCCCGCCTGCGGGGTGAGAAAGACACGTTGCTGGGTGGTGGAGCTGTACTGGCCCAGGAGGCTCTGCTTTTGCTGGGCATGGGAACGACTCGGGTAGACCCTGTGGGCAAGCACCTCTCAGCATCTTCCAGCAAGTAGGAGAAACTTCTCTGGAGCTGTGGGCTGTAAGTCCAGTTGGGAGTGTATGTGCACAGGGCCTTTGGGAGAGAGGAGGGCTCCATGCCGAGTGTAAGAGAGAGTGTGTGCCCGCTCTCGCAGGATGCTTTCCAAGCCAAGTGTGCGTGTGCTTCGAGCAGCAGCGAGCAGCCTAGTGCAGGAGGCAGAGAAGAGTCAGGTGGAAGAGGTGGGAGGAAGGAATGCTGCTGCGGAAGCGGAGTGCCTCAGGTGCGTATCTCCCCAAACGAGCGTGGCTTCCCTTTGTGCAGTGCCCTTGCTTGCCCGCCCAGCAGCACGGGGGAAGGAGGGTCTTTTGCGGAGAGGTGTGAGGGGACAGCGAGCAGCAGGCTTGCAAGTCTGTGTGCCTGGATGAGGTGGCCCTTCCACCAAAGGCTTAGTTGTTGGTGCCTCAGAGGAGGATTTCCACGTGGGCCAGGAGTGCTGGAGGAATGCCGCGTCAAAGGGACAGAGCAGTGGGCATTGCCAGTGTTTCAGGTTTCCTGAGTTCCCTAGAAACTTCTTCTTTGGACTACAGGCTGTTTTTATGCCTGGCACGCAAGAGTGCAGGGATGGGTAAATGGTAGGCATGCTTTTGTCCCTTGAGCACTTGCTGCATTCTTGCCCGAGAGTCGCCAGTGCAAAAGCATTCTCCATGCCTAAACCCGGAGGGTTAGGAGCATGGAGCTGTGGTGAATGCAACTGCCAGGGTGGGGGTGTGAGTTAATGGTGTCTTCCGCGGCCTGTGCTTGCAGAAGACCTGGCTTCTGTCTGTGCTGCCTCAGGAGGGAGCCTGGATTTGGGCATCTGGAGCTTTCCTCTGGGCATGTTGTGTAGGCTTGCCATTTCAGCTGGGGCTGATGTCTGACTCTGTGGGAGTGAATGCCTTTAGTTGAAGCCACGTGATTGTCGTGCAGAAGTGCCTTGTGCTGCAGAAGCAGGTGCCCAGCTTGTGAGCGTGGTCTGGAGAGCAAAGTCCCGCTCTGCTCACACCAGACCCCCGTGCTGTGTATTTTCAGTGTGCTCCCAGCCATCCGCGGGAGCTCCTCAAAGAAGCTGGAGAAAGGCAGGAGGAAGCCAAGTGCGGAAGGCAGGCTGCCAGCTGTGAGCCCTCCTAATAAAAGCCAAGAGAGGGCAGGGCAGGTATGTGATAGTGATTGAGGTGGTTCTTGTGCCACAGGGGTGTGTGGCAAAGCGCGGTTCTGCGGGCAGTGGGTAGAAAAGCCCTCTTCCTAAGAGTTCTTTCGAGCCCGCCGTGACCTTTCCAGGGGCTTGCTTGAAAAAGCGCAGGCTGAGCTGTCTTTTCTCTCTGCCTTTGCCGCTACTGCCTTCTCAGGAATCCCATTTGAAGCCCCTCTTTGGCCCTGCTCTGAGTGGAAAGGTACGTGCTGGGCCTTTCAGGAGAATGAAAGGAGAAACCTTCTGTTTCTCTCAGTGATCCCTTAGCTCCTTGGTCAGAAGAGAGCAGGCATTTTCTGTCTGGCCAGTACTAGCTTTTGTGCCTGAGACCGCTGAGAGGAGTGCTGAAGAGAAGATGCCGAAGAGGGGGTGAGAAATTACCTTTGGGCCCTGGAAAGAAGCAGATGCCAAGAATGCTGCTTGCCGTGTCTTTTCTGTGGCCCTCCAGCCCACAGGCTTCCCGTCTGTTCTGCCGGAGCAAAGAGGTCTCTGGGCATGCTGGTCTGAGGCGGAGGAGAAGAAAGAAAGGGCAGCTCCGAAAGCAAAGGCAGAAGCGGAAGAGTCGGAGAGGACCCAGGTACAGGAAGCCTTTCTAAACGTTCAGCCAGGAAAGGCCTTTGCCGTACTGCAGGGGACCTGCGCCTTGAAGGTTCCCCAGGGATGCAGGGTTGGAGGTGCCTTGTTGCTGCCGAGGAGCGGGGCAGGGGCATCGTGACTTTGCTAAAATCTGAAGCCCCCGGGAGCTGCACCTTTCCCTTTCCCGTGGGTTTTGCTGAAAAGACAAGCAAGGCAAGTGAAGAGAAGGGAGCTCGTTTGAGGAATGTTGGAAGAGGAGCCCAGTATTTCCCCTGGAGGTCTTTTCCTGAAGAAAAGAGGCCTAAGAGGCAAAGGAGCACGAGGAATGGAGTGTGTGGTCCGAGAGAAGCGCCAGTGTTAGTAAAGGGCCGTTGGCGGTCTGTTGGGTGTTGGGGAAGCAGGAAGCTGAGCCCTGAGTGCTGAGGACTGCTGCTGCTGGTAAGGGCAGGGCTCACAGGGGGTGTTTAGGGTCATTCAGTGTGCTGTGCTGAAGCCCACAGCAGGGCTGCAGGCATAGCTGCTGTTGAGCCCACAGCAATTCCTTCCCCTCCTTTGCTCTGCTCTGTGCGAGCTCTGTGCCTGAGCAAGAGGGTTTGCCTGGCAGCGCTGGTGAGCCTTGGTGAGGCTGGGACATGCGCTGAGGGCTGCGTGGAGGCGGCTGTGGCCTTTCTCCAGTTACAACTGCAGCGTCCCTGACCGGGCAGGGGTTTCCGCTGCCTTGGGTGCCTGAGGCAGCAGCAGTCTTGGGGGCTGCTGAGGACCCAGCTCCTGCAGGCACCGGCTGCTCTCGTGCAGGATGTTCAGCGTGTCCGAGTGAGGGGAGACCTGTCATGCAAATGCTGCTCTGATGCCAATGCAGGTTCGGCGGATGTCACAGACGCTGACAAACCTGCGGCCTGACCTCTGCCTACCCTCGACCAGCCAGGATGAGAGGGCTGATGATCTTCCTCGAGCGAGAAAGCCAAGTGTGAAGGATGTGTACATCTACCACCTGGGGCCAGAGGAGGAGGAAACAGTGTTTGTTTACTTCTCCCACATAGACAAGCAGGAGAAGGAAGAGCAGCAGTCCTCAGAAGAGACAGTCTGCGGAGTGAGTGTATGTGATTGTGAGGGGGAAACTGGAGCTCAGGAGGGCGTGTGAGGCTTGTGTGCTCTGGGCTGCTGAGCCTGGCAGCAGGATTTCCTTTTGGAGTTCTGCTCTGGCAATGCAAATGCCTTTCGCTCATTCTTGATGTGAGGAAAGAGATCCTAGGGAACAGCAGAGGCCACTGGGGAGCTGCAGCATTGCCCTGGTGATGGACACATCAGTTTCTGCTGGAGGGGGCGGGGGGAGGTTGCTTGTGCCGTATTGAGGTTGCTTTCTGCGTTGCAAAGAGCCCCTATGAGAAGTTGTCTGTGGGCTGTATTTGCTTACGGGGCTTGAGGCTGAATATTGCAACTACTAGCTTAAGATTGCTGAGTGTCTGGTGCAAGTCAAGCAGCAGAAGAAATAGTGTGCTGCAGGAAGAATCAGCGCGGCTGGACCCCCATCACCAGTCTTTCTCTGGGATGAATGCAGTGCAGGTGTCCTGCTGTGCAAGTCGCTATTCCCTTTGGTCCTTTATGTTGTCAGGAGGGATCAGAGCTTGCGGGAGAAGTGCCACTGGGAAAGAGGAGTGTCACTGGCTGCTGTGTTGGTGCTTGTAGAGAGGCTCTGAGTGTTCTTGGAAGGGAGATTAAAAGCTTCCTTGACCTGTCTTGCAGGTTCAGCAGAGAAGTGAAAGGCAGGCAAGGGTTCGGTCAGTCTCCTGCCTCCCTGCAGCTGTGGAAGAGGAGCTCGGAGGGCAGCTTTGTGAAAAAAGAGCATGCTTTCAGGATGTCATCAAGTACACCTTGTCATCAGATGAGGAAGAGATTGTGTATGTTTTCTTCTCCCGCATAGAGGAGGAGAAGAAGAGAAGAGCAGCTGAGAGGCGGGAGACACAGGAGAGGGAGTAAGTGTGTGCCAGCTCCAGGAGAAGCCTGGCAGTGTTGAGGGGCAGTGAGGGGCACCCCCGGAGGTGCCAGAATGCCAGGGCCAGGGCCACTGGTTTGAGTCAGGCCTTGATACTACGCACCTCTCCGCAGCCTCGGTGCGTTCAGCCTCAGTCTTGGCCGCACCAGACTCAGTCTCAGGCTGACCAAGAGCTGACCAAGGGCCTGGGGTGGAGCCAGGGCACTGGCTCACATCATAGTGAGCGTGGAAATGCCCTTCAGAAGCACATCCAGACACGCACGGCTGGAAATACTCTTGCTGTATTGCTCTCTCTTTCTCTGTGTGCATCACCCTTAGCATCTTCCTTTCTTGTTCTTTAGCTGTGAGGGGGAGAGTCACCTCCCCAGCCAGCAGGAGAGGCCCCAGTGACTGCCAGCCATCCTGGAACACACGCAGAACTTTGTTCCTGTGGATTAAAGCACCTCTCCAAATGGCCGTGACTGTTTCCTTGGCCTGTGAATGTCAGCGGGTCCAAGAAAGGAAAGATCAGGAGCATGGGCTTGAGTGTCCGTGCCTGCTCGCAGGGCAGCTCTCTCCTGAGGTCATGCGGTAACTGTTTGTCTGCAGCTGTGCCCATGATGTGTCAGGGACCTCCTGCTCTCTGTGGGTGCCAGTCGGAGGAGTGGAGTCAGCCCTTTCATGACAGCACATCGCCTGCTGCAAGGGCATGCTGCCTTGTCAGGGAGGTGGGAAGAGCTCGTTTGGCCCTCGTGAGGCGGCAAGAGTTGAGCCAGGGCCTCTGTTTCCTGGGGCCAGTGCTGGTTGCCAGAGGGGAGCCCACTCAAGTATGGTGTGCCTGTTTGTTGCACTGAGGGCTTGGTTTTGGGGGTGTGAAGGGAATCCTGGGGATAGCAAGGGCTGGCATTGGAAGCTCACAACCGTGAGGGTGTGGCCAGGGTAGTCCCTGGCTGCCTTGGCTGTAGCAACCATGAAACAGTGGAGTTGCAGACTCTGAGGGGAGTGTGGAAAGAGAGTAGCAGAGTCCAGAGTGGGCACCTTATGTGAGGAAACTTCCCCCTTGTCGGGGAACTGGTAGGGGGATGTCATGGAAGCAGGTCTGCAGGGCAAAGGATCAGGGGAAAGCTGGCAGGTATGTGAGGACAGCACCTACTAAGCACAGGGACAACCCTGCTTGATATGCAGGCAAATGAGCAGCGGTAGGACGAGACTGGCTTGGCTGAGCCAGCACCTCCTGGTGGAAGTGCAGTGGAAAAAAAAGGGAGCACAGAGGAGGTGGAAGCAGGGAGAGGCTACAAGGGAGGTACTAGAGCGAGAAGTCCTGGCTGTGCAGGGATGGTGTCAAGAAGGCCAGAGTGCGGCTGGAGCTGAGCCTTGCAAGGGACGTCAAGGAGAACAGGAGCTTCCTGAGCCAAAGAAGTAGGCTGAGAAAGATAGAGGTACCTTGCTGCATGGGGTGGTTGACTTAAGGAGAGGAAAGCACATGCGGCCGAGCTACTCTGTGCCGCCTTAGCCTCAGCCTTCACCAAAAGGTCTCAGGGCCCCTGTGCTTGTGGAAGGTGTTGAAGGAGGAGGAGAGCAAGCAGTAGTGGCAGAGGATGGAGTCAGGGATCTTTGATCCGGCTGGGCAGGCTCTCCGACGCCCTGGAGGACCTCCCAGCGGCTGTCCTCTGGCCTGCCTGCCGCTGGCTTATCAGCTGGCAGAGTCAAGAGGCACCTGCCAGGGAAGGCAGCGGCCATGTGCTCTTTTCCTCCTGCTCACCCACCAGACTGGCCTGGCCAGCCCAGCTGCAGCACCTTGCAGCCCCCGCAGGCCCTCTCTGCACAGAGGCAGAAGCCCTGCTCCTGCAAACCCACCAGCTGCTTTGCTCCTCTTGGCTGCTCTTGCTGCTGCTGAGCCCTGCTCTGCCATCAGGGGCTCAGCTACCACTGTCACCCAGGACATCCTGCTCGGTCACCAGTCTCAGCCTCTCTCCAGCTCACAAGTCAGGCCGAGGATCGAGCACACACTGGACTGTGAGTGCTGTCCTCTCCCTCCATGTTGTGCTCAGGGTGAATGAAGGACTCACCCTGCCATGGGCGGCTCTGGCAGAGCTGTCTGCACCTCAGGCACATGTCACAACAGCGCCCACGTCCCCACACAGGTGCTGGAGCAGGGACTCAGACGGCCTCTTTCACTGCCCCGTCGCACTGTACCTCTTTCTTCTCCCTCTTCAGGAATTCAGAGAAGGACACGCACAACTACCCAGCACAGCTACACGCCCTTGCCTCTTCTGTCCTTCCCATCAGGGATGGGCATGGCACAACCATCTCAGCTCAGGTTCTCCGCGACACGTGTGCAACCTCCATAGTGCTCTTCAGCTTCTCTGGCCATCCCGCATGGTCCAGAAAGGATGTCCCACAGCAGCACGCATGTCCCAGCCACCAGCAGCTCTGCTGCCCCAGAGTCTGCTCTCCAGGGATGGACCTGCAGAGAATTTGCCTTTTGTAGTGACTGAGCTCAAGTGAGAGGAGGGAGCAGAGGAAGTGGCCAGCCATCCAAGCAAGGTTTGAGCCCATGTGCACAGTGCAGAAGGGGTGAGCAGGGCATCACTGTAACCCTTTGGCCCCCTCTTTGCCCTGCTCTTCAGGTCAGTTGGTATTCTTCAACTTTGTGTGCAACAAATCCAGCTAGAGCAGGTGCTCCTGGACTTTTGGCTCTGTTTTTGCACGCCAGGGCTGTGCAACAGTGAGAAGTCTGAACAACGCGTCCTGTGTTCTTGAAGGCAGTGCTGAGTTGCAGAGCCCCACACTCTCCCGTCGGGTGTGAGGAGGGGGAATGTTCCCTTTTCCCTCTGGGTTTCCCAGGTCAGTTCCTGGGGTCAGAAAAGAGCACTCCCTGGGAGAGTCCCAGCACATCAAGGGGCTGGTGCAGGTACGTCCATGAGATGCTTTGGGAAAGCTTGTGGCATTCTCTTGTGGCTCCTCATGGTTCCCTTTCTTCTCTCCTTTGGAGGGGGACACAGGGCAGAAGGCACAGCAGTCACTAAACCTGGATTTACTCTGTTTTAGCTGTAGTCAAGTGTGTGCCTTGTGCTCCGTGGTGATCCTAGCACTGCTGATCTCCTCCCCATTCCCTTCCTGGGTAACACTCTTCAGCAAGACCCAGCTCTGCACGCACACACGCATACACACACACACACACGCACACACACACACAAACACAGGTGTGACTGGGAAGGTCAATGATACGAGCCGTGCCAGCAACAACCCCTCTGTTCACAGCAGCCCAGGTTCAGGAGACAGCCCCCTCCCCGAGCAACTCAGCAGCCTGAAGCAGAGGCACAGGATTAGCGCAGCTTCCTCTGCACTGGTTCAAGGGGACCATGAGCAAAACCCAGGCTGCCGGGCAGCACAACTCCCCAGGCACCCCACCAAGAGGGCACCGTTTCTAGGTGGGCTCCAATCAGCCAGCTTCTGGTTAGCAGCTGAACACGCTGCACCACAGAAAGCCCTAGCAGGGGCCCTGCCGGGGCAGCTCTGGCATCAGGACAGTCGGGAATGGGACCAGTGCTGCAGGAATGGGAACGTCCCTGATCCCAGGCCTGGTGCCAGCCTCAGGGGAGGGCACGCTGCCCTTCAGCAGCTGCTGGGTGCTGGTGGGCAGAGCAGCGCAGGCGGAGGCCTGCTGCCCACCTCAGGGCTGTGGACAGCTCCCTGGCCAGGATGAGAGCCACCTGCTCCCGTGGCCCCTCTGCCGTGCACCCAGGCGGCACTTGGAGCTGTGGGCACATCACCCTGGAGAGGACATTTCCCTCAGCCCACTGCCTCCTGCTGCTGCTGCTGGCGACAGGTGTGACACACACAGCAGTGCTGCACGGGCTGGCAGAGGGGACTCAGGGAAGGGGTTTGTCCCTCTCCATCAACCCTCCCTGGGAGGGCCAGAGCATGCGAGCAGCAACCGCTACAAGACTCTCCTCCTGCCCCCTTCAGCTGCAGAGACAGTGAAGGGGCAGCACTCCATGGGGCAGCCCTGGCCCAGGAGCAGCGCCAGCTAAGAGGCAAGCCCAGCTTCCCCCATGGCAGCCCGCAGCCCAGCACGAGGCTCTGAACGCTGCTTTCTGCTGAAGCTCTCAGAGCACCAGCAGACAACAGGCCTGTGCTCGTCAGGGCCATGTCGTGGGAGGAGAGTGCCCCACACACCATGCCCCCTCCCGCAACAGTGACTCAGATCACCTCTGTGACTGCGGCCTGAGAGGCCATCAGCAGGCAAGCAGGCGGGTGGGCACTGTGAGCTCAGCGGGGGAAGCACAAAACCCCCAGCAGAAAGGAGAGCTCCTGAAGAGGGCGGAGGCAGAGGCAGGGAAAGGTGGCATGGCTGGCAGCTGCTTTGGGAGGTCACTTCTCTTGCAGCAATCTTTTGGGGTTGCAGGCAGGCAGGCACTGTAAGGTCATGAAGCGGGTGAGAAAACCTTCCCCATGGAGAGGAGAGCTCTGAGGGGAGGGGAGAGGCACAGGAAGGTAGTGGGGGATGACCCCAGAATGATGACCATGTCACTTCTTTTGCACAGTGGCAAGATCTGAGGATTTGAAATTATAACTCTGATACGGGAATGACAGTCACATTTATCATATACATAAAAATATAGAATATATATTATACTACATACCCCCAATATCTAAAATAACCTCCTCTCTATATACTATATTATACTACATGACTCCGATCTCTAAGATAAGCAATTCTTGGAGGTGACAGCATTCATCTGGAGAACACTCAACACCTGCCACTCTGCAGGCAGCATGGCTTTGTCCATTCTCCTCCTACATGCATGCAAAGCAGGACATCTCAGCAAAAACACTTTCACTTCAGTAATAACAGCTTGCAAGCCCCTGAGGAAAAGCTGCACCTGAAAACAACTACTGGTCTAACAGGGCAAAGAGTAAAACACATTCCTCCCCAAGAGACACAAGCAGCAGACACATCACCCTTCCTGGGAAAGCTGCATGCATGACTACCTCTCTGAAGTGCTTGTACACCAAGGCATGCAGCATGGGGAATAAACAGGAAGAACCGGAGATGTGTGTGTGGTCGCAGGGCCATGATCTCGTTGCAATTACAGAGGTACGGTGTGATAGCTCGCCTGACTGGAATGCTGTCATGGATGGCTATGTGCTTTTTAGGAAAGACAAGCCAGGAAGGCGAGGTAGTGGGGAGTTGCCCTTCATGTGAGAGAGCAACTGGAATGCATCGAGCTCTGCCTAGGGGTGGTGGAGGAGGAGGCAGTCGAGGGCTTATGGGTGAAGAACAAAGGGCAGGCTAGCATGGGGGACACTGCCGTGGGTGTCTACTGCAGGCCACCTGACCAGGAAGAGGAAGTCAGTGAGGCCTTCTACAGACAGCTGGAAGGAGCCTCACGATCACAGGCCCGGGTTCTCATGGGAGACTTCAACCAATAAGCACGATTGCAACCCTGGAGTTCAGGAGGGCAGACTTTGGGCTCTTCAGAGACCTACTTGGAGGAATCTCATGGGTTAAGGGCATAGAAGGAAGGAGGGTCCAGGAGAGCTGGCTAGTATTCAAGCATCACTTCCTCCAAGCTCAAGAGCAGTGCACCCCAAGGAGAAAGAAGTCCAGCAAAGGGGGCAGGAGACCTGCAGGGGTGAGCAAGGAGCTCCTGGCAAAACTCAAACAGAAGCAGAAAGTACAGAGAATGTGGAAGAGGGGACAGGCTACTTGGGTGTAGAGATGTAGCAAGGAAGGCGAAGGCCCATTTGGAGTTGAGTGTGGCAAGGGATGTTAAGGACAACAGGGCGGGCTTCTTCAAATACATCAGTAGCAAGAAGAGGGCTAGTGAAAATGCGGGCCCACTACCAAATGGGGCGGGGGCCTGTTGTAGTTAGATTCCCGGGGGCCAAACATCCGGTTTGGCCACCCAGCACAAACTCACACACAAACACTGTTCAGTAGCAAGCAGTTTATTAGTAGATACTTACAAACAGACCGATCCGATGGTAATCTCAAGAAGGAGATTCTGGAAGCCACAGAATCTATATGTATCCAACTGCTGTTCTTTCCCACGGATTTCCAAGACCTTGTTAGTTACTTATTTGTATCCCGCTTAACACAGCGGTATTGTTCTAGGCACTAAAAAGTTACAACACTAGACCATTCTCACTGAGTATCAGGTAGTACAGATACAAAAGTTACAATACGGACCATTCCCATGAAGTATCAGGTAGTACGGATACAGGGCCCTGGTGACAAAGGCTACAGAGAAGGCAGAATTACCGAATGCCTTCTTTGCTAAAGTCTTCACTGCTAACGGCAGCCCTCAAGAATCCCGGAGCCTGGAAGCAAAGGGAGAAAGTCTGGAGAAAGGAAGACTTTCCTTTGGTTGAGGAGGAGAGGATTAGAGATCTGGGCAAGCCTGACATTCACAAATGCATGGGCCCAGACGGAATGTGCCCACGGGTACTGAGGGAGATGGCGGATGTTGTTGCCAGGCCATCCTCCCTCAGCTTTGAAAAGTCCTGGAGAACTGGAGAGGTGCCTGAGGACTGGAAGAAAGCCAATGTCACTCCACCCTTCAAAAAGGGCAAGAAGGAGGACCCAGGCAACTATAGGCCGGTCAGTCTCACCTCCATCGCTGGAAAGGTGATGGAACAGCTCATCCTGGATGTTGTCTCCAGACACATGGAGGAAAAGAAGGTGATCAGGAGTAGTCAGCATGGATTCACCAAGGGGAAATCCTGCTTAACCAATCTGATAGCCTTCTCTGATGGCGTGACTGGCTGGGTAGATGAGGGGAGAGCAGTGGACGTTTTGTCCCTTGACTTCAGCAAGGCTCTGTATCCGTGCTACGTGATACTTGATGGGAATGGTCCGTGTTGCAACTTTTGTATCTGTACCACCTGCTATTTGGTGAGAATAGTCTAGTGCTGTAACTTCTTAGTGCCTAGAACAATACCGCTGTGTTAAGCGGGATACAAACAAGTAACTAACAAGGTCATGGAAATCTGTGAGAAAGAACAGCGGTTGGTCACATATAGATTCTGTGGCTTCCAGCCACAGAATCACCATGAGAAGCAGTCAACATGAAGGTCAGAAGCTGAAGAGTAGTGAAATAGCGACCCCCAAAGTCAAATGTGGCCCCGAAATAAGTCTGCACGCGTGTGCAGTATCAGAGCCCGGTTATGCAACCGGGGCGGAGTTGGGCTAGACTCCCTGCACTCGCTGGCCCCAGGTGCCGGGACTCTCGCCTACTGCAAGTAATCATAAATGCCGGAGTTTTCCAAAGGAGGGTGAGGCTGCTACACAACAGAGGACCACGTTGCCTCCTCGGGGACGCCCGAAAAGATTGTGCCTGCCGACTCTCCCTCTCGCCATGCAGACGATCGGGACAAGCACTGAGGTGCTCCTTCTCGAGATTACCATTGGGTCGGTCTGTTTGTAAATATCTACTAATAAACTGCTTGCTATTGAAGAGTGTTTGTGTGTGAGTTTGTGCTGGCTGGCCAAACCGGATGTTTGGCCCCTGGGAATCTAACTAGAACAGGCTCTTGACACTGTCTCCCCTGACATCCTCCTAGAGAAGCTCAAGAAGCGTGGGTTAGATGAGTGGACAGTGAGGTGGATTGAGAACTGGCTGAAAGGCAGAACTCAGAGGGTTGTCATCAGTGGTGCGGAGCTGGAGGGCTGTGGCTATTGGAGTTTGCCAGGGCTCAGTACTGGGTCCCATCCTGATCAACTTCTTCATCAATGACCTGGACGAAGGGACAGAGTGGCTCCTCAGTAAGTTTGCAGATGATACCAAGCTGGGAGGAGTGGCTGCTACAGCTGAGGGCTGTGCTGCCATTCAGAGAGAGCTGGCCACGCTGGAGGGCTGGGCGGCGAGGAACCTCCTGAGGTTCAACAAGGGCAAGTGCAGAGTCCTGCACCTAGGGAATAATAACCCTTGGCACCAGTACAAGCTAGGGGCTAACCTTCTGGAGAGCAGCTCTGCAGAGAAGGACCTGGGAGTGCTGGTGGATGACAAATTGACCATGAGCCAGAAATGTGCCCTTGTGGCCAAGAAGGCCAATGGTATTCTGGGGTGTATTGGGAAGAGTGTTGCCAGCAAGTCGAGGGAGGTGATGCTGCCCCTCTCCTCAGCCCTGGGGAGGCCTCATCTCAAGTACTGTGTCCAGTTCTGCGTTCCCCAGTAGAAGAGAGACATGGAGCTGCTGGAGAGAGTCCAGCGTAGGGCTACAAAGGTGATCAGAGGGCTGGAGCATCTGCCCTCTGAGGAACGTCTGCGAGAGCTGGGCCTCTTCAGCCTGGGGAAGAGAAGGCTGAGGGGGGATCTTATCAATGTGTATACTTATACATCCTCCCTTATACATCCTGGGGAGGGTGTCAAGGGGATGAGGCTAAACTCTTTTCAGCTGTCCCATGCGAAAGGACAAGAGGCAATGGGCAAAAAATGAACCACAGAAAGTTCTGCCAGAATATGAGGAGGAATTTCTTCACTGTGAGAGTGACAGAGCCCTGGAACAGGTTGCCCAGAGAGGTTGCGGAGGCTTCTTCTCTGGAGATATTCAAAGCCCACTTTGATGCAACCCTGTCTAACATGCTTTAGGTGACCCTACTTGAGCAGGGAGGTTGCACTAGATGATCTCCAGAGGTCCTTTCCAACCTTACCGATTCTAGGATTCTATGATTCTGTGATTCTACGGAGACGGCTACAGCTTCCAGACAGCTCCCACGAGGAGAGGGCTGGAGCTTCAGTTAGGCTCCTGGCCAGGGCTGGAGGTGCCAGGGCAGACTGCTCAGGGGAAATGAGTCCTACTCAGTGCACGCCAGGCCCTGATGTTCCAGGCCACAGTTTCTGCAGTTCCCTCCTGCAGCCGCTCCAGTTTTGCAGTGCCTCCCTTGAATTGGCACGGTCACAACTGGACACAGGCGAGGCCTAGCAACTGTGGCGTGTCAGCTCACATTGCTCCATGTGCTCGCTCTACAGGAGCTGACGCAGCAAGCACACAGCTGCTGAGGCCAAGAAGGACAGCAGACCACTCTGTGCTCACGCTGACTGCCCCTCTTGTCTAGTCTTCCACTGCTGCCAGCAGGTGCAGAAGGCAAGAGCCAGCCAAGCCCTCCAGCAAAGCCAAACCCAAATCCTAACCCAAGCCTTGTGCAGACCACAGGAGAGTGGGACTGGGACTGCTGTGGCTTCACACTGGCTTAGGAACTTAGCGGGGGATGTTGTGTGTTTAGAAAATATGAGTGCATGGCACTCAACTCTGCAAAGATCCTTGGCAGCGTGTTCCCTGGAGCATTCAGACACTTCTTGGGGAACTTCCTTGAGCAGTGCAAGCTACTTGGTACTTCTACAATGCACTTGTCGTGTGTATAGTCAGGCAGGGCCGCCTTTGGCCACACTGCCTGCATGCAGGCAGCTCCGCTGCCTTAGTAGTTACTATGTGGGTGAGGAGTGGGAAAGGCAGGACAGCCTCAAGCCCTCTGGGTCTCCCACCACCGCTGAAGAAGGGAGAGAGTGGGCACACTCTTTCTGAGAGGCCTGCTTTCAACTCCTCTGCTCTGCCTGCTGCAATGTATTCCCTGCCTTGGCATGCTGCTCTCCCATGAAATGAGAACTTGCAGGCTATCCACTCAGCTGCAAAAGCTGCAGCTGCACTAGCTGGGGCTTTCGCTTGGAGTCCAAGGACCCTGCCCTGCCCCCAGAGCCAAAGACAGGGCCCATCTTTCAACTCTGCCAGAAAGGTCCTTTCCTCAGGAGAGATGCAAGCGGAACTAGCACTGCAGGAGCTGAGGGCTGAGGCAGGCTCACTGGCCCTGCAGAGACAAGGTGGCACATGCCTCTGCTACAGATCACAGGACCTGTGGAGGATCCTTTTCAAAGAGTCTCCTTCCTCCTTTACTCTGCAGAATGTTCTCAGAGCAAGCCGAGTGCCCTCAGACTTCCTGGATGCATAGCCATGCTTTGCAGAGACCCAGCTCCTCTCCTGCCTCTCTCTTCAGATGCTCACCACGCACATGCCCTATAGTCTGCCTCAAGAATCAAGCTCCAGGTGGGGCAAAAAAACATGAACGAGAGCTGCCACATCTTCTCTTTTTATTCCGGATTACAGAAACTCTCTTGTCTCGTGGCTCAGCTGGTAGTTCTGCCTTGTCATCACCCCATGAACCTGCACTCGATAAATGCACGTGTACCTGGGGTTCCCCCAGTTGCTCTGCACCTGGAATTCGATGTAGTGGAAGGCTCTGGGCAGCTGCTTCTGTAAAGGAAACGGAGGCAGCCATTGTTGCTCGGGTGGAAAGAGCGACAGCACAGCAAGGGCGCTTCCTCTGCCAGCCCCATCCCTGCTGGGGAACCAAACGCAGCCCTGGCAGAGGAGGCAGCCGTGCTTCCCCTGCCAGAGCCACAAGGCACAGGATGCTTTGGCTCATCCTCCACGCTCTGTCGTCCAAGCACTTGCAGGCAAACCTCAGTCTGCTGCTCGCGTCGTGCCCACACGCAATCCCGGTACCTTGAGGCGGAAGGTCTGAACAGCCTCCTGGTCCACCTCAAACACAAAGAGCCCCAGGAGAGTTTCTTCTGCTGCTTCCTCATCCACGCCCTCAAAGGCAAGCGACAAGGGGAGCACGTCACGCTCAAGCAGAGCTGAAGGAAAAGTGTCTGCTGAGGCGGAACTGGGCAACCCTGCCTCGTGTGCCGCTCCTCTAGCAGGAGCCGAGAAGAGCTTAGTGTGGGTGTGGGTGAGGCTGCTCTGAGCAAGCGCTCCAAGACCCTTGGCCAGAGAGCATTCAGCAAGCCCGAGTGGCATACCACCACCGTGGGCCACCACGCACCCCACGCAGGGATGCAGTGCTCTGCAGAAACCAGCCCACGCTTCTCTGGGAGAAGCCGCCAGGAGATACAAGGCTCCTTTGCAGCTTTCGGCCAGGGCCGCAGGGCCTCGTTCCCTCCCCGCCCCCCGCGGAGGTACAAGGCAGAGACTTAGGGAGACAGCAAAATCTTTGGGGGCGCTGCTGACTTCCCCGGAAGGAGAGACTGCCTTGGAGATGTGCTCCACGGTGACAGCCATTGGCCAGATCTCCTCAGTCAACCGAATGACCACTCGGCCCTCTGCTATTTGGAAAACCCAGCACTGTCTGGAGGAAGTAGGCAGCTGAAACCAGAAAGTAGCCTCCTTCAGTGGCAAGGCACTGCAAGAGCCCACAGAACTGGCGGCTTTGCGAGCAGCACAGGCCTGCCTTAGTCTCTTGGCTGACATTCTGCATGCAAAGGCACACCAGTGGATGAAAGGGACAGGAGGGGACTGGTGAACTTGATTTCAGAAGATGGGCAGATGCTAACACTTTTACTTCAGTAATAACAGCTTGCAAGCCCCTGAGGAAAAGCTGCACCTGAAAACAACTACTGGTCTAACAGGGCAAAGAGTAAAACACATTCCTCCCCAAAAGACACAGGCACCACACACATCACAAAGCCATTCGCTGCAGTCCCTGGCCCAGGAAGAATTGCACAGCTGCTGCTGGGAAGCAGGTACCAGAAAGCAAGACAGACAATACAGCTCTGCCCCGTGAACTTCCTGACCTGCTCCTACGCACCAAACATGCAGAGAGCTGTAAGACTCCAGGCCCTGCCCCAGACACTTCACAGCAACAGAACTTCCCCTCCTCTTTCCTCTGGGCAAGACATCTGCAACTGTTGAGGGGCTTCACATGCCCGGCTCAGATGACACACTTGTCTCTGCAGACATAACCTGCTGAACTTGCACAGAAAAAAAAAACACAGTTGCCTCTATTCAGGTGGTGTGGATTTTCCTAATGGAGAAGGGAGAACAGAGGGAGAAGCTTCCTCTGTGCTGGTTTCCTGGCCCACTTGCCCTCTCAGCTGGTACACTAAGAAGAGCAGGAGATGCTGATGGGCTTTCTCTAACAGCTTAGCCTCCTTAGCACCACTTAGGGCCCCTGTGAAGAGGAGTTCCAGGTCCTTTTTCCAGTCAAAGCTGTGCTCTCATACACAGGACTCCAGGCTCTGCAGAACCACTCCAGATAAAAACAGCTCCAGGCGTCTCTTTGACTTGTTTGCTTCCGGCAAGGGCTGCCTGTTGGAAACAAAACACAAAAAAGCATTCATTCATCTCCGTCTTTTAGGCCAACAGAAAATTGCTGCAGAAGCATCAAAGGACACTCAACGACTGGGCAAGACAGTGTCCGTGGATATTCTCTGCAGGGGAAGCAAAGCATCTGTCGGAGAAAAATCCCAAATCTTAACTTTACATGCGCAGTGACAGGCTGTGACCAATAATGCCGATTGGCAAAGGGACCCAACCAGTCAAAGGAGATGTCCACGAAACCACAAGCCCCTTGCTCAGCAGAGCTCAGAAGAAGTAAAGCAAACATCCCGAGAAAAGCAACAGGAAATCTGAGGATGGAATTTCGTTCGGCCCTTCTGTAGATTCATGGTGTCCTTAGAGCCCACAGAGCGGGGGTGCTTCTGGAAGAACAAACACCAGGAAGGTTATCTAAAGCTACTGCATCTGGCTGCGGAAGCTCCCAGGCCACAGCCTGCCAGAAGAAGAGGCTAAGGAAAAGAATCACTATATACGGCCCTGCTCCGATTCTCCCTCCGAGGCGGTACAAGTTCAACACTGTCCAAGAGAGCACCAGGCTGAAAAAAACTCCCGTTGAGCTCAGCAGCCCATCTGCTCTGCCAAGCTCTTGCTGTAACCGTCCTCACTACCTCTACATCAGTGGCAAAGACATCTAAGGATGCCAGGCCAGCTAGCGATTGGTGTTAGGCCACCTAACATACCTGGAAACGGCTGGTTCAAACACTTTGCTGCTGCCAAAACGGGAGCAGGCAGCTGTCTGAGAGAGCTCCAGTCTCAGCTTCTGTTCCCACGCTTCGGTGCTTGCTTGCTTACTACAGAGTTGCCCAAAAACACTTGGCACCCGCTCCAACTCACCTAGGTTCTTCAGTATTCTGAGTATTCTTGAGTATCTGAGGTGTGACTAACTGTGCGCAGCATCACCACACAAGACGTACAGGTGCTCTCGGGAATACTGTGCTTCTCAAGGCTGAAAATCAGAAGCTGCCCACGGACACGGCTGAGATCTACAGCGGCAGGTCAGCAAAGACCTTTGGAAAGCAAACTCACGCACACTCTCCAGGGGCAGCATCTTCCCCGGCTTGCCTTCCTCAAAGGCAGCAATGAGCCCTCTCGCCGTGGCCTGAAAAGACACAGCTCCAGGAGACAAAGTCCTCAGCACACTAACCTCTGCGCAGCAGGCAGCTGAAACAAGGCCTCTCAAGCCTCTGAAGCTAGAGCTTGGAAACTGCAATAGTCTTTCAGAGCACAGCATCACTGCCTTCCTCGGTTTGCTGCTCAGTTAGCCACAGCAGCCTGGTGTTTTGTCTCACAGTGCTTACTTTGAAGGGCAGCGTTCTTTCCACCTGTTTTCATGGCAGGGCTAACAGGTGCAAGAAGCAAGAGCACAAGCTGACAGAAGTCACCAGGACTAGTAAACACAAGAAAGCAGAGGAGCAATGAACACAAGGACAGCAAATGCCTCGTCTCCCACAGCAGGCTGCAGCCCTCGCAACAGCGAGCTTTCAGCCAACCACAGCAGGCATTCTGCGCACCAAGGCAGCTCAGACAGTAACCTGGAAGGTCTGGAAGGTGGTCAGCTTCCACGGCAACTGAACTGACAGTGCCACGGGAAACAGAGGTGACCACTCGGGAGTCCGACAGTCGGATCTGCAACAGCATCTTCTGCTTGTGGAGGCTGCGTAAACCAAAAACACCCTTTCTCCTCAGGCCACAGCACTACTCCGCAGCCTTTAGGAAGACCTTCTTTTGCTAGCCCTTTCCAAGCTCAGTGCTAGCAAGCAAGCACAGCCTGACTAACAGGCAATGCAAAAACGTCTTGATCATGCAGACAAGTGCGAGAAGGATATTCTGCACACACAATCAATAAACCAGCACGATTTCGGCATGGCTGCTTTCAAACTCTGCAACCACGTGCTACTGCTTCCACGCTTAAAGAGATGCAAGAAAGCCACAGAGGTGCTTTGCTTTGAACAAGCGTTAAGAAGCTCAGCAAAGACTCCCTAGATAGGCCTGCAGGTGAGACTCAGACTGATCATGCTCATTTCCACAGTCAGGCTTGTACTTCTCATCTCAGTCCTTATCACAACTGAAAGGCAAAAGATGCATCGTGTAGCTCACCAAATGCCTAAGAGGAGACTCAACACATGCTGCAACCTTGTACTGTGAGTCAACTAAGCTGATGCATGGTGGGCTTTGAAGTGTTACACTCAACAGGCAAGAGGGGAAGAATTCAAAGAGCGCAGTGCAGAGTGCTCAGAATGGCACAGCAACAAAAGACATGACAGCAGGAATCCTCCCTGAAAGTGCCATCTGCCGAAGAATGCTGCCCCTTCCCAGGGGAAAAACAACTGGCACAACAGCATTCTTCACTCAACAACATACACGGAAGAGGGCAAATATTTACGGCTGAATATACTCTATCATCTTTCCCTAAAACAGAAATGATAAACAACAGAAGCTTACCTCTGCACTGCCTTGCTTCACTGGTTTGTCCTGCTCATGGGACTCTTTAGTCCCTTCATGTCTGCAGGCTGTTCCGCTGCTCTCCAACGCCTGCGAGAAGCACAGAAAGACAGAACTCAGCTCTTGTCACTGCTGTCCCAGTCGATTCTGAGGAATCCACCTCCTAGCTACGAAAGGCTTTTTGCAGTGCTGCATCCGGCTACGACCTCTGTTGCCTGCATGAGCAGGGGAAAATATCCTGTCAGCACCTACCACAATTCTTCCAGAGCAACAAGGTGAGGAGAGAAGGGAAAGCTGGGCTCCTTTCCCACTTTCTTCCCTCAACGCACAGCAGGAGCCCTTTCTTTCTCTGCAGCACTTTCACTACCTGGGACACAGGCAAGCCACCAGCACCTCCTCTGTCAAGCGCTTGGGCATCTACTGCGGAGGAATACTGCAAACCAGGTGTTATCCTGCAAGGCAAAACTTGGATGTTTCCAACCACCCTTGCACCCAAAGCACTGTTAGCTCACTCTGACTAAAGACCACCTCACTGAGTGACAAACACGTCTTGAAGACGTTCACTTGCATTCTAGAGGCTAGTCAGGAGGCGGATTATCCTCCGTTGGAAGGGAGCACGAGTAGAACCATGTAGACTCTGAAGACCAAGCAAACACACACACATTGCACTGCTTCCTACATGCATCCCTTCGCCTCCAAAAATAGCTATTTTTGTCACCAAGCATCTACCTTTGCAGAGGGGAGACCTACAATGGACACTCATGCTATCCCATGGTGCTTTCGAGGCAGGCAATCCAGCAGGGTAACAGAGAGCCCAGCTGGCCCCAAAGATCACCGCCCTTCATAGCTGCACTGAAAGAGGGCAACGTGTTGAGAGAAAAAATTCAAGCCGACTTGTAAGAAGAAATAAATGTACAGAGCTCTATGCTTAGGCGTGCTAGTGCAGACAGCTAATCCTGACTGCCAGAGGAGAAAGTCTCAACTCCAACAAACAAGCCTGTGAAAGTTCATGAGAACTGAAGTAGGGCAGCTGCTAGCGGGTTCGTTCTGAGACTCCACACTGGCCCGTACTAGCCATTTTGCAACAACAGAGGCTGCTTCTGGCTCTCCAGCAGAGCTTCTCAGTTGCACCACAAGACAAGCTTTCCTCAAATAAATAGTAATGCAAACAATGCAACCAGGCTTGTCCAGAAAAGCTGCAAGTCACTTACTTCTTTTGGAAGCTCTGCCATCACAAAAAACAACCCACCAACAAAATTGCCAACAGTTACAAAGGAATTAGTTAAGAATTTTCTGTAACTCCACGATTAAGCTAAGGAAAAGGCGCCCAAGGGGGCACCAGGGCTTTATCATCTCCCGTCCCTGCAAGCGGCCAGCCACTACAAAGCAATGGTCACTGCTGTGAGGTGAGAACACAGTTCAGCCTACACCACAGAAACCCACTGGCACACTAAAGCCTCTCTCATACACTTTCGAACGCACATTTTCCCTTTCACATGAACCTTACAAAGCCACTTCAGCCACAGCGATTTTTCTTTCTGCCTTTTCTTTCTTTCTTTCCAGGCACACCTTGCTGCCTCCCATAGCTTCCGACAGAGGCACAAGGAGCATAAGTGCTCTGGCTGATTTACATTTCCTCCACCTAAACATTTTAGGCTTTCCGCTCAAATGCACTGGCTGCTGCCCATGGCTAGAGGCACACAACCAGAACACAATGCCTGGACTACAGGTCACTCTACTGACATGAGATCCCTCCTGCTGGCAGCAGAAGTAGAGTAGCCTCTCACATTCACGCAGCACGGTAACATCAGGCCTAGGGCTAGCTCCCACGACACCTCCTCAGGCCACGGGACACACAGGTGGTCACAAAGAGAAAAGAACGGATGAAAAGCCACACAGTTGCAGTCACAAGGACTTCACAGAAGAGCCAGGGTTTTCCGCAGTACATGACACCTACGAACAATAAGGCGTCTTCATTACTTGAACGATGGGTAACCCCTCCCTTTCTCCTCCTTGCGCCAGTCTGGCCACGCTCTTCCACCCAGGCCTCCATGGGCAGAACCTCCCACCAAAACACAGGAAGGCCTCTCTACCGGCAGCTACTGACACCGCTGCAGCATCTCAGCAGCACCCCACACACCTTGCCCACTCAGACACAGCTACTTCTCCCACCACCACCACATCTCTCCCCCCTTTCTCACAGGCCTTCCAGCAACACCCCTTCGAGCACCCAACGCTGCTTTCTCAGTGCTGCTAGCAACAATGGACTACCCAGGCTGAGATGTAAAGCTTGCCTCCTTCCTCAAGGAAAGCGACACGCTAAAGAGTACTGAGCCACTGAAGGTCCAAAGCTAATGAGTTCATCCTGACCTTCTGAAAGCTCCAGGAAAAGAAAAGTCTACGTCCGACAGGGAAGAAAGACAGAAAAGCAACTCACAAATACCCACTTTAATAAGGTCCTGCTAAAGCTCTGCTCCGGAGCTCGGTCTGCGCTGCACGCTTCCTCACTAGGCAGAAGGCAACAGTTGCTGGAACTATTTTGTCAAGTGATTCACAGCTGATGCAAAGAGTAGGAAACACTGTAAGTCTTCTTCAAGCTTTCTTCAACAAAATCTAGTCTTTGCAGCTCTTTGGCTCCCAGTCCCAGCCAGTAGCATCACTACTGGCTAGTCTCACAATGTGACCTTCAGGGCTAACAGCTTAACTACGCGGCCATGCTTGTAAGGAATAAGGTTATTGGGGTTGAGGAATATTGGAAACGTTGGGAAAGACAGGCCATAACCTGTCAATGCTCTGAAAACACTCGCCGTGCAAGGGCTTGCTCACATCCTTCCCCTTTGCCCGGTGAGGACAGTTCATCACTTGAAGCTGAAGAAAAAAACACTTAAATTTTCACAGTTAATCACGAACAACTGAAAGCTGCACTGCCCCGCCACACTACAACACCAGCTCCTGCCTGTCTACTTTCCCCACCAGTTGCCCACGCACACCCAGAGCGTTTCTGCTTTCCACCAGGCCAGAGCATTCAGCAGCAGAAGCAGCAAAGAAAGCAGCTGCTCTGTTCCGCTCACTCCTCCACGGCTGCCTGCGGTGCCACCAGTGCTGCAGCTCTCACACCTCAGGCCTTCCCGGCCCCTGACAGGCCGCAGCGCAGCCAAAAACCCCCTCTGTGTCCCTGGGATGCTCACAGGCAGCAGCCGCCACAGCCCAGCACAGAGCTTTCTCACCCGCCCCTCCCCTCCTGTCCCCTCCCATCCCCGAGTCTCACGCAGGCCCCAGAGCAGAGCGGGGCCCTGCGGCAGCAGCGCCCGGCAGCAGCGTTTCCCCGCGGACGCTGCCCTGCAGCACAAGTGCCGCAGCCCAGGGCCAGCGCGGGCGCCGCTGCCCCTCGCTCACGGCCTGGGCCGCGGGCAGCAGCCACCGCCGCAGGCTCCACGTACAGGAGCAGCTGCCGCGCGGCAGCGTCGCTCTGGGCTCCCTGTGCAGCCGCCGCCAACGCCCGTCGCTGCCGCAGCTGCTTCTCGGCGGCCGCAGAG
This sequence comes from Rhea pennata, assembly GCF_028389875.1. Lineage (NCBI taxonomy): Eukaryota > Metazoa > Chordata > Aves > Rheiformes > Rheidae > Rhea > Rhea pennata. The sequence continues at coordinate 378,990 of NC_084691.1, read as the reverse complement.
CGGCGCCGCGCCAGGGCCAGGCGGCGGCGGGGCCAGCGGGCACCTGCGCCGGCACCATGGCCACACGGGCCCCGCCCCCACCGCCGGAAGTGACGCCTCCCGCGCCCAGGACCCTCCCACCCGGCGCTCCCCCATTGGCTCCCGTGGGGCTGGGAAAGACGGAGGCGGGGCGGGCGTGAAAGGGTCGTCAGTGCGCGTGCGCTGGGCGGGCCTGGGGCCGCGGGGGGCGGGTCCCCGAGGGGAGGGGCGGAGCAGTGACGGGGTGGGGCGGAGCATGCGCACTGGCACGGAGGAGGGCGGCGAGGGGCGGGGCCGGGGCGGGGCGGGGCCGGGAGGCGGCTGCTGCGGCGCGGGGCGGCGTCTGCCGGCGCGGGGCCGCCCGGAGCCTTTAGCCGCGGCGCCGGGAGCTGCAGCGCCGGGGCCGAAGGCCGCTGTCGGGGCGGAGCGAGCGGCTGTGCGTGCGGGGGGGCCGGAGCCGCCGCAGCCCGGCCGTGTGCCAGGAGCGGCTGGGCGAGGCCCGGCCGGGCCTGGGCCGCCTCCGGCCCCACGGGAGCCCCCGGCTCTTGCGCCCCTGCTGCGGGCGGCCCCGTGGCTCGGAGCCGCCTGCGGTGGAGGCTGGTCAGGGCCGTCTCGGCTGCGCGGGGACCCTCAGCATCAGTGTCAGCACAGGAGCTTCACCCCCCCGCTCCTCCGTCCCACACCGGGAGCCCCAGGGAGCCCCAGAGCAGCCCCAGAGCAGCACACGCAGGGGAGAAAGGAGGGGAAACGCTGTGATGCAGCTGCGGGGGGAAGCCCAGGCAGCAGAGACCGCCAGGCCCTCAGCACAGCACACCGAGCAGCGGCAGGGCAGCGGCACCCGGGCCCGCGCCAGGAGCTGTGCCCCTCTGCTCTGCCGGAGGTCTGGCTGCAGTGCAGGGGGCTGGTGGCCTGGCCCCGGGGCCTGCAGTGTGGCGGCTCTGCGGGTGGCAGAGGGCACGCGGGTCTTGCTTTGAGGGGGATGGCTGCATGGGAGGGGTGTGTGGGCGTTGGCCAGGTTCCCCCTCCCACAGCATTTCTGCTTGAGTTTCCGCTCCTTCTGTGGCCCTGGCTCCAGTGCCTGGAGCTTTTCCTGCAGCAGCTCTTTCCCTGTGCTGCGTCTTGGCCCTGTCTTGAGTGCTACCTTCTGAAATAGCAGCATGTGCTGAAGGAGAATGAGTTTCCAGAGGGATGAAGTCGCCTTTAGCACAAACTTCCCAATTTCTTCAGCAGGACTTCAGTAGCATCTTGACGGCAAATATTCCGTGTGTCCTACGAAAGCTGCAGTTCTGTTGTAAGAAGTTTTTGTGCATCTGATCCAAGAGGGAGAGAGCGCAGCAGTGATGGTACCAGCTGCCCTGGGGAGCCTACCTTTGGCAAAAGCATGATTTCTGTTGAAAAAAGACCAAAGTATCCCTGGAGAACCTGCTATTCTTTTGGAAAGGAAATAGAAAAACCAAATACCAAAAAGGAAAAGAGCCCTTAGAAACTGCTTTCAGTCTCTGTTCCTGAGGCAGAAGTTTTCAGAAGGCTTCCTCTTTGTCTTAGCCGACGTACTGCTTTGACTCCTGCCTTCTGCTTGGTGGGGAGGTGTGCAGCTGAGAGTTTTTGAAAGACCTAGTTGCTGAGCCCTTCTTGAGCAGTGGGTTATTTCCGTGTGTGGATGGGTTGCATTTCCGTGCTTCTTAGTTCCTCACCTCCTAAGGCATTTCTACCCCCGGTTTGAGTGTGTTCGGAGCGGAGATCTGTGGAACACCTCGGAGGGTCTCTTGTGTCTTAGAGATGTTCCTTCGGGCATCTTTTTGAAATCCTGGGAACTTGCGTTTAACCTGATGCCAAGTGCCAGGTTGACAGCGCTGAGCGGGGATTCCCTGCCAGTTTTCTGCACAAGCAAACTGCCAAGGGCAGGACCGTGGGTTCAAGGTGCTGGAAGAATGTTTCAGTCACCGCGAAGGAATTGGTGGAGGTTTTGTGGCAGTCAGTTGTCAGCGCTTCCTGCCCCAGTGACGGCAGCCACGTCGGCTGTGTCGCCGTGGGGCGAGCGCAGCACCGTGCCCACCGCCCTCCCTCACCACCAGGTTTCGTGCACGGGGCCATGGCCGGGTGAGAGCAGCCATAATGCCCAGCCCAGGCAGGACCTCCAGTGGGGTTGTCCCTGCCGCACGACCTGCATGGGGTCAGGGGCAGCCCCCGAGCATCCCATGCAGTGCCTGCTTCCAAGTGGGTGAGGGGGGCGTGGGGATGAGTATGGCTGTGCCCCTCTGTGACACGGGCTGTGCTCACAGGGGACATCCCGTGTCACAGTGACCGCTGCCCTCTCGCACACGGACACAGCCTCTCCACACACGTCCTGGCCAGGCTGGCGGAGCCCAGGCACTGGAGCTGCTCTCGGCACCAGTCTGCTGCGAGGAGCCGCCAAGGCCGAGCGGGAGTCAGCGAGGGGAGGCCGGGGCAGCACGGGCTACCGTGAAGTGTGGAAGAGGAGGAGGAAGAGGAGGCGGTGGTGTTTCCTCATCACCTCCTGCTGTAGGGGTGACCCAGAGCAGGGAGGAGAAGGATGGAGCTCTGGGACGCTGGCCACGGGAGGCAGCGTGGACAGCGGGTGCCAACGCTTCCCTTAGAGGGTAAGAAGTTTGGGAGCGCTTCCCCGGGAGCTGTCACAGAGATCATTAATGCTGAACATGGCTGTGGAAAGTGTGCTTGGAGGGAGCTGGAGGCTGCGGCCAAAGCCCCGACTGATGGTCCTCTCTGGCTCAGGTGCCAGTGTGGCTGCCAGGACTCCTGCGTCCCAAGCATGATGCCCTGTCATCTCGTGGCACCGCTGGGCAGAAGTCCCGGTGGTGAGGGACCCTGCTGGCCTGGCAGAAGGGGCTCGGGCAGCCCAGCTCCTGCTGGGGGAAAGTACTGGAGCTGGTGCAGTAGACGTGCAGAGCCTGGGCATGCAGGGATGCCATACGGGGAGACTTGCCCTGCAGGGGAGACCCTGCGGATGCTCTGAGCCCCTGAACTGCCATGGGCACAGCATCGTGCCCTCGGCATCGTGGAAATGCATTGCCAATATCCCGAGGGAGGGGGCCGCCCTGTGAGAGCTGCGTCTGGAAGGAAAGGAGCCCTGCCTGAAGAAGGCTGAGGGGTCCTGCAGCTGTTGCTGGGCTCTGGAGAGGCTGCTGGGAACACCTGTGCTGGAAAGGAAACCTTGGACTTCTGTTCAGCTCAGCAGGGCTTTTTGGGCACGATCCCAGCCACTGCCTCTACTCCTTCCCCTTGGTTCTCCTTGTAGCTGCAGACTGGTAGAGCAGGCTTTGAGCTCGGGGCACACTGTGGATGTCCCATGGAAAGGTGTCTGCGTGCTAATGGCTCTGTTTCAGCTCCAGACCCCTCCAGGGAGCAGCTACAAGGTTCTCACCTCAAGGTGGTTCCCACCTTAGCTGCTGAGTGCCTGTCGGCACTGGGCTGACATTGGGGAGGGGGAGGCTCTTTGAAGATGCTTGCACTTGCCATCTCCTTGCTTCGGCATGTGCTGAACGGTTGTGAGGTGGCCCACCCTAGCATGACGTGCCTTTCCCTTATTTTGCAGAGCGCCTTGCTATCTGGGAAGGTGTATCGGACTACATTGTACGGCAGCTGATGCTGAACCAGGTGGGTTTGCTGTCCTGGGCCTCCTCAGGAAAGCCTTCTTGTGCATGTTCTGTGAGGGGAGGGATGACCTCTCTGCTTTTCCTGGTAGTTTGGAGAGGGTGAAGAGGAGAGGGGTGAACATCTCTAGGAAATTCTTCCAAAGAACCTCTCCAGGGCTTCTCCAAAGCGTTCCAAGGGTGGGCAGGCCACCAAGCACCGTTGCCATGCGCTCACAGGTTAGCAGCCTCTCCACCTAAGAGTCTCATACGTCTCCTCTTCTTTGCTGTTTTCAGGGAGTCCGAATTATTCGGCTTGGGACCTTGGACGTTGTTACTGAGCAACTTGGGGGTGGGAAGGCTGGTCTCCTGACTGTTCGCAGACCCGTCTTCCGCCTTGCGCAGAATATTGCAGCGGTTCACGGCCTCACCCACCGTGAGGCCTACGCTCCTGGTAAGAAGACAGGTGGAGACTGTTGCTTGCCCTGGGGACCTCTCTGGGGAGTGCACAACTGCTGTTTGTCAGTGACTGTTAGAAATTGAGAATTGCGTCACCAGGTCCTGAGAACAGCTTCCAATTTTTTAAAATAATCCAGACATCATTATGCACATTGCAACAACACTCCCTCTCTGGATGTCTTGCTTGAACAGCTGTGCACTTCTGAGGTGCTGAGGGTAGCTGGAAGGCTCTGACGGGCTGCGGTGCAATGCTTGTGTTCTCCTTCCTCCTTGAAGCCATGAGACATGGCACAGCTAAAGCTCTCCCAGGCTGGAATGCACAGAGTGGAGGAACTTGCCCCCCTTGCTGCTCTCCTTGTCCTGCCGTCATGTGTCATGTTCCTAGGAGATGGCAGGGACCCGTTCCTTCTAGCTGTGTGGGGAAGAAAATGTTGCAGTACACTTGGCACACGCGCTTGTAGAGTGCTTGGGAGTTGTCCTGGGGAGGGATGGTGTCAGCTTCCCCCATGAGCTTTTCCCGCACGTTAAAGAAGACAGCCCCGAATCAGGGTCCTGCTTGGAGAGCTCCAAGCTGCTGACACTCTGGTCTTGCCTGCTCAGGCGCTCTGTTAGTGACTGTGTGGCTCTTCTGCTGCTTCCTAGGTCACAAGCAAGCTGAGCCCCTGAAGTATGCTCGCATAGCCTCGGACATCTGTGCCTCAGAAAAGAGTGCAGGCCTGCATAGAGGAGACCGTGCATCTTTTCTGCCGCTGCCTGGAGAGCGGGAAGAATGTTGCCTTTGTTCTGAAGCACGTTGGCATGCTTGTCATTCAAGGAAGCAACGTGAAAATGAGGTTCTACAGAGACTTGCTGCAAAGGCTGAATGGGACGGCACAGCTGGTAGCAGCTTCTCTTAGGGTACCGTTTCCATTTCTGTGCCGCTGCTTCTAGTCCTTTGGAAATCCTAGCCAAGTGGATGGATTTTTACTGGCCTGCCACGACCTTTCTGGGCACCCGCATAGCTGTGGCCTCGAGTACCGGCAGCTCCCTGCCCCGTTCTTCTGGAACATTCTGAGACCTTGGTGGCGGAGCAGAGCCTGGGAATTTCTGTACTGGGTCCAACCAACGCTCCCTGCAGCCCAGGGTCCCGTTGTGATGTGGTCAGGGAAAAAGATCAAAGGAAAGGGCAGGCTGATTATGTATTTTCTTCCTGGAGATCTCGCCTTCCAGCAAGCTACAGTTTAGCGCCTTTTTGCGTTAGGATCATGTTTGGATTGGTGACGGGAAGCGGAGACACAAGCAGACCAAGGCCCAGCTGGCAGCAGACCCCTTTTGCCGCTGTCACCGTGTTGGTCTAGTTGTGCTGAGCAGCTCTTCCGAGGGTCCCTGGAGGCGGAGGAGCCCAAAGCAGGGCTTTTCCTGATGTGTGCATCTGCACGCTGCTAGTGGTGGCCACAGAGAACATTATTGCAGCCCATGCTCTTCCCCAGGTCTGTAGCTGAGCCCCGTCCTTCCCGTGGGCTTTCAGGTGCAGCCAGAAAGAGGACATGTGAGAGCAGTTCAAGCTGAGCCCCTTAGGACTAAGCTGGAGACGCAACTTAGCCGTAGCCCGGCCCTGGTTCCCAGCTCTGTCTCTTCCTTCCGTCCGAGTCTGTGGTGTCTCTTCAGGCCATTCTCTGGGCCAGGGGTTTTCTGCCGCCTTTGTTCCAGGGAGTCCCAGGGCAGGACCCTCAGCAGCCCCTTGAGTACACCGCAGAGGTTTGGCCCTCCCAGTTGTTACCCACTGTACAAAGGCAAAGGCTGGGCTTTTTCTCTCACCACCTCAGGGGTGCAGAGGCAGCGGCCTGAGTGTGAGGAGACCCTGGGGGGGGGCGGGTTACTGCCACCGCTGAGCCGCCCTCTGTTCTCAGCTCACGAGGCATCAACTCAAGGCATCCGGGAAAAGGCAGCAGCCAGGAAGGCTGGCTAGTGCAATGCCTTCTCCTGTGCTTGCCTCCATCGGCCTCTGCGTTGGGAAAGACCTGGTGCCTGGGCTGAGTCTCTGGATTCCTTCCCTTGCCCAAAGCCTGCCAGTGCTCTTACCCTTGCTCACTGATTTCCCGGCAGCTGCTACGGTGTCTCTGTGAGGGGCTGTTGAGAGGAAGGCAGTTCTTTGTTGCAGCATTGCTGAGAGGAAGCTGCTTCTCTGAGCAGTGGGAAGATTTGCTGCCCTTGTGAGCCCTGAGCTACTCGTCTTGGCATCCTCTCAGCTGTGTCTCTCGCCTTCCAGATGCCAGCGATGAGGGATTCAGTCCTCTCGGGCACCAGAACTGCTGCTTCTCAGACCCTTTCTGGTCGTGTCATTGTCTTTCCCGAGTGAGTACATTTGCTTCTTAGCGGCTGGCTCCCACAGGAGATGGGAGGTGGTGTGCAACGGCAGCCGAGAGGACTGAGGTTGCAAGGAGCTTTCTCATGGGAAGGAGGGGGAAGGCCTGGAAGAGCTTGATGAGGAAGCTGGTGCCCCCCGGCGGGTGGTGGTGGGTTTGTGGTTCCAGGAGGACTTCTGCACGTTTCTCAGCTTGCTACTACACTCGTCCAGGATGGGGCATAGTCTGCTTTGGAAAAAGATGGGCTTCAGAGAAGCTCCCCAGTACCACTGTGTGCCCATTATTCCCCCAAGGTGCCAGGGAAGGGTGGTGCCCTGCGTCCCGAGTGATATGTTTTTCCTGTGTCCAGGTACAAGCTGGAGAGTGTAGCTGGGAGACCAGCTGTGAGGCGCGTGGCACGTGCGAAGGCGAGCCAGGAAGAGGAGAAGAGAGAGGCTGACTGCGGTGGCAAGAAAGGTAATGGCAGAGCTGATTAGTGTCCGGGGTTTGTGCCTTGGCCGCCAGGGCTCCTGGCTGGGGCATCAGAGCCAGGGTGCCAGTGTGATGGCTCGGGCAGCCTGAGGCACTAGACGTGATGCTGCTTAGCCGTTCTGGGAAAGCTCATGAGGGAAGCAGGCCTCAGGGCAGCCCAGCCCTCCCACCTGCAGTGGATGCCTCCGAGTTACACTTTCCCCCACTTGCAAGGGGAATCCATGCCCTGGTGTGCATTGGAAGCTACTCTTGTGTTGGAGGAGGCGGTGCAGAAAGGAGTCAACCGTGAGGCCAGTCAGAGGTTGGGCCTGGAGCTGTAGGTAACGCAAGGGTTCACCTGTCTCAGGGATTCGTGTGTTTGTCTCTGAGGGGAAGAGTCACCTTGAGGAGCTGGTGAAAAGTCTGGCAAGCTGTGCCACGACTTCCTTTCATTTTCAAAGCAAGGTGTAACCTGTCTTTCTGAATTTCTCATCCTCATGCCCAGAACAATGCCTTTGCCTTGACGGTGTCAAGAGGGGACCTGTCGGCATAGGAGAACAGTAGAGAGATCCAAGACTGTGTTCCCCTTGAGTGAGCTTCCTGCCCCCAGAGAGACTCTCTGAGGTCAGCAGCACATGCCCACAAGCCCCCTTTTCCAGCATGTGACTGGGCTAGAGCATGAGAAAAGCAGTAGCAGAAGAAATGATGCTGCACAGTAAAAACGGCAAGTTGGACAGGAGCCAGCGTCTGGACGGGCCTAGGAGTGCCCGGGAAACAAGGCTGGAGGCATGGGAGTTTTACCACAGGCTTGAGGAGATTTGCATATCCTTCCTGTTCCAGAAGTCTCCACAACACTGTCCCAAAGTGTCTTCTTGTCTCCTGCTTTCAGGAAATCTTCCTGGCAAGCACCTCGTCTTGCAAGAGCAGCCTCCTCAACGCAGAGCAACTGCAGTCACTCTGGAGAAGGGAAGGGGAGACGGGGGCAAGGGCAAAGCTGCTCCTGGCAGGTGAGACAGTTGTGGAAGTGGATGAGGGTGAGCCTGTACTCTTGGGGTTGTTTGAGGGAGACCTTTCCTTTGGACACCGTGTTTCTAGCAGCTCTGAATGCCTTTGAGCATGTGTCATCCTGACTGCTGATGCCATGGTGGCTGGCCAGCAGCCAGGGAGTTCTTGGGAGACCCCCATGTTTGCTTCCTGTTTCTCCCGCCTCTGCCTTCAGGTTACAAGGTTTTTGGAGACTCGGTGCACACGTAGCCTGTGGGAGATGAGTGCCCTTTTCTGAGAGCCTTCATGTTTAAGTACCCAGCATCGCTTTCTGCTGGGGACAAGAGTACTGGGGGCCTATAGGCATTGTCTGAGGATGGGGGCAAGACTGAATGCTCTTGCAATGCCTTTCAAAGAGAGGAGATGTTTGTGGGAGCTTGGTCCCATTCTCTGGGCTGTTGCCAAGGGGCAACGAGTCCCAAGTCAGAATGGCTTAAACATGCGGGAGCTCTTTCTTGGAAGGGAAAGCATGTTGCTTTGCATGGCAGAGTGAAATTGCAGTCATCCTGGCACCCAGGATACAGAGCAGAGAGTCTTGTCCAGATTTCAGTTTGACATGGTGAGGCTGAAGCCTTCTCCTTCCTCTGAAAAGTTGTCTTGTGGCTGGCCCAAGAGAGTGGCAGGGACAGGTAAAAGGCAGGCACGCTTTGCTGCCTGTGTAACTTGCTCCCTCTTGGGCCCTGGCTCCCCATGATACTACATTTGACGTGCCCAAACACAGAGTATTTTGGACCAGGGAGCAGTGCTAAATGGAAGTGCCAGGCAAGGCGGTGGGGTCGGGGGGAGTGGTGTCTCTCAGAGCCTGTGCCTGCAGAAGAGCTGGCCCCACTGCTTGCTGTGTCAAGAGGGAGCCTGGATCTGGGCATCGTGAGGATTTTTGTGGGCATGCTTTGTTGGTTTAATGCTGGGGGCATTTCAGCCTGGGGGTCTCTGTGCCTCTGTGGAAATGAACACGTGCATTTGAACCCAGGTGCTTGCCCTGCAGAAGTGCCATGTGCTGCAGAAGCAAGAGCCCAGCTGGTGAGCTTGGGGTGGAGACCAAACTGCCCCTGTGCTCACACCGCCTCCCGCTGCTGTGCGTTTGCAGTGTGCTCGCAGCCGCGCAAGGGAGCTCCTTGAGCAAGGTGGAGAAAGGCAGGAGGAAGGCAAGTGCGGAAGGCAGAGGCGCAGAATCGTCAGCAAAGCCAAAGCCGAAGCGAGAAAGGGCATCACTGAAGGCCACGAGAGAAATGGAAGAGGCTGAGAGGACCCAGGTACAGGAAGCATTTTTAAACCTTGAGACAGGAAAAGCCTTTCTTCTACTCTGGGGGATCTGAGGCTCGAAGGTGCTTCGGGGACCTGTCCCAGGTGCCTTGAAAGGCATCTAGAGGAGGCCAAGAACCATCCGGAATGGGCTCTGTGGTCCAAGAGAAGTGCTAGTGTTAGTAAAGGGCCGTTGCGGGTCTGTTGGGTGTTAGGGAAGCAGGCCATGTGCAGTCCCGGTAAGGGTAAAACGTGAGGTCCGCCTGGCTATCTAAGGTCATTCTGTGTGCTGTGCTGAAGCCCACAGCAGGGCTGCAGCCTTAGCTCCCACTCAGCCCACAGCAATTCCTTCCCCTCCTTTGCTCTGCTATATGCGAGCTCTGTGCCTGAGTGAGAGGGTCTGTCTGGCAGTGGTGGTAGGCCTTGGTGAGGCTGGGACATGCCCTAAGGGCAACTGCAGCATCCCTGCCTGAGCAGGGGTTTCCGCTGCCTTGGGTGCCTGAGGCAGCAGCAGTCTTGGGGGCTGCTGAGGACCCAGCTCCTGCAGGCGCTGGCTGCTGTCGTGCAGGATGTTCAGTGTGTCCGAGTGAGGAGAGACCTAGCATGCAAATGCTGCTCTGATGCCAATGCAGATTCGGCGGATGTCACAGACGCTGACAAACCTGCGGCCTGACCTCCGCCTGCCGATGACCAGCCAGGATGAGAGGGCCGAGGATCCCGCTCGAGCGAGAAAGCCGAGCATTGAGGATGTGTACATCTACCACCTGGGGCCAGAGGAGGAGGAAACAGTGTTTGTTTACTTCTCCCACGTAGACAAGAAGAAAGAGCAGCAGTCCTCAGAAGAGACAGTCTGCGGAGTGAGTGTGTGTGATTGTGAGGGTGAGAGCGGAGCTCGGGAGGGCTTGTGAGGATTGTGTGCTCTGAGCTGCTGAGCCTGGCAGCAGGCCTTGCTTCTGGAGTTCTGCTCTGGCAATGGCCATTCTCTCTGCTTGTTGTTGATGTGAGGAGCGAGGCCCCGGTGGGGTAGTGGGGTCCGGTGGGGAGCAGCAGGGATGCACCGGTGACGCATGAGTTTCTCTCGGAGAGCACCTTGAGCTCCAGCGTTTCTGGGTTGTCGCGCTGCTGCAAAGTGCTCCTGTGGGGAGTCTCTGGTGGGTGTTGTGGTGTGGGCAACAGCAGTGCACAGTCGGAAGGTTGTCTGAGAATCTGTGTGCATGTGCAGGATTCGTCCACTTGCTGGATGATGGAGGAGTGGGAGATATATAAAGGAGAGTCATCTGCAAGCTACAAGGCCAGCGGCACCTGCCTGAAAAGGTACGTGTGGCCCAGGTGCAGCAAGGCCTGTGGCATTTGGATAGCGGTGCCCGCCTGCGGGGTGAGAAAGACACGTTGCTGGGTGGTGGAGCTGTACTGGCCCAGGAGGCTCTGCTTTTGCTGGGCATGGGAACGACTCGGGTAGACCCTGTGGGCAAGCACCTCTCAGCATCCTCCAGCAAGTAGGAGAAACTTCTCTGGAGCTGTGGGCTGTAAGTCCAGTTGGGAGTGTATGTGCACAGGGCCTTTGGGAGAGAGGAGGGCTCCATGCCGAGTGTAAGAGAGAGTGTGTGCCCGCTCTCGCAGGATGCTTTCCAAGCCAAGTGTGCGTGTGCTTCGAGCAGCAGCGAGCAGCCTAGTGCAGGAGGCAGAGAAGAGTCAGGTGGAAGAGGTGGGAGGAAGGAATGCTGCTGCGGAAGCGGAGTGCCTCAGGTGCGTATCTCCCCAAACGAGCGTGGCTTCCCTTTGTGCAGTGCCCTTGCTTGCCCGCCCAGCAGCACGGGGGAAGGAGGGTCTTTTGCGGAGAGGTGTGAGGGGACAGCGAGCAGCAGGCTTGCAAGTCTGTGTGCCTGGATGAGGTGGCCCTTCCACCAAAGGCTTAGTTGTTGGTGCCTCAGAGGAGGATTTCCACGTGGGCCAGGAGTGCTGGAGGAATGCCGAGTCAAAGGGACAGAGCAGTGGGCATTGCCAGTGTTTCAGGTTTCCTGAGTTCCCTAGAAACTTCTTCTTTGGACTACAGGCTGTTTTTATGCCTGGCACGCAAGAGTGCAGGGATGGGTAAATGGTAGGCATGCTTTTGTCCCTTGAGCACTTGCTGCATTCTTGCCCGAGAGTCGCCAGTGCAAAAGCATTCTCCATGCCTAAACCCGGAGGGTTAGGAGCATGGAGCTGTGGTGAATGCAACTGCCAGGGTGGGGGTGTGAGTTAATGGTGTCTTCCGCGGCCTGTGCTTGCAGAAGACCTGGCTTCTGTCTGTGCTGCCTCAGGAGGGAGCCTGTATTTGGGCATCTGGAGCTTTCCTCTGGGCATGTCGTGTAGGCTTGCCGTTTCAGCTGGGGCTGATGTCTGTCTCTGTGGGAGTGAATGCCTTTAGTTGAAGCCACGTCATTGTCGTGCAGAAGTGCCTTGTGCTGCAGAAGCAGGTGCCCAGCTTGTGAGCGTGGGCTGGAGGGCAAAGTCCCGCTCTGCTCACACCAGACCCCCGTGCTGTGTATTTTCAGTGTGCTCCCAGCCATCCGCGGGAGCTCCTCAAAGAAGCTGGAGAAAGGCAGGAGGAAGCCAAGTGCGGAAGGCAGGCTGCCAGCTGTGAGCCCTCCTAATAAAAGCCAAGAGAGGGCAGGGCAGGTACGTGATAGTGATTGAGGTGGTTCTTGTGCCACAGGGGCGTGTGGCAAAGCGTGGTTCTGCGGGCAGTGGGTAGAAAAGCCCTCTTCCTCAGAGTTCTTTCGAGCCCGCCGTGACCTTTCCAGGGGCTTGCTTGAAAAAGCGCAGGCTGAGCTGTCTTTTCTCTCTGCCTTTGCCGCTACTGCCTTCTCAGGAATCCCATTTGAAGCCCCTCTTTGGCCCTGCTCTGAGTGGAAAGGTACGTGCTGGGCCTTTCAGGAGAATGAAAGGAGAAACCTTTCGTGCAGGATGTTCAGCGTGTCCGAGTGAGGAGAGACCTGTCATGCAAATGCTGCTCTGATGCCAATGCAGATTCGGCGGATGTCACAGACGCTGACAAACCTGCGGTCTGACCTCTGCCTACCCTCGACCAGCCAGGATGAGAGGGCTGATGATCTTCCTCGAGCGAGAAAGCCAAGTGTGAAGGATGTGTACATCTACCACCTGGGGCCAGAGGAGGAGGAAACAGTGTTTGTTTACTTCTCCCACATAGACAAGCAGGAGAAGGAAGAGCAGCAGTCCTCAGAAGAGACGGTCTGCGGAGTGAGTGTATGTGATTGTGAGGGGGAAACTGGAGCTCAGGAGGGCGTGTGAGGCTTGTGTGCTCTGGGCTGCTGAGCCTGGCAGCAGGATTTCCTTTTGGAGTTCTGCTCTGGCAATGCAAATGCCTTTCGCTCATTCTTGATGTGAGGAAAGAGATCCTAGGGAACAGCAGAGGCCACTGGGGAGCTGCAGCATTGCCCTGGTGATGGACACATCAGTTTCTGCTGGAGGGGACGGGGGGAGGTTGCTTGCGCCGTATTGAGGTTGCTTTCTGCGTTGCAAAGAGCCCCTATGAGAAGTTGTCTGTGGGCTCTATTTGCTTACGGGGCTTGAGGCTGAATATTGCAACTACTAGCTTAAGATTGCTGAGTGTCTGGTGCAAGTCAAGCAGCAGAAGAAATAGTGTGCTGCAGGAAGAATCAGCGCGGCTGGACCCCCATCACCAGTCTTTCTCTGGGATGAATGCAGTGCAGGTGTCCTGCTGTGCAAGTCGCTATTCCCTTTGGTCCTTTATGTTGTCAGGAGGGATCAGAGCTTGCGGGAGAAGTGCCACTGGGAAAGAGGAGTGTCACTGGCTGCTGTGTTGGTGCTTGTAGAGAGGCTCTGAGTGTGCTTGGAAGGGAGATTAAAAGCTTCCTTGACCTGTCTTGCAGGTTCAGCAGAGAAGTGAAAGGCAGGCAAGGGTTCGGTCAGGCTCCTGCCTCCCTGCAGCTGTGGAAGAGGAGCTCGGAGGGCAGCTTTGTGAAAAAAGAGCATGCTTTCAGGATGTCGTCAAGTACACCTTGTCATCAGATGAGGAAGAGATTGTGTATGTTTTCTTCTCCCGCATAGAGGAGGAGAAGAAGAGAAGAGCAGCTGAGAGGCGGGAGACACAGGAGAGGGAGTAAGTGTGTGCCAGCTCCAGGAGAAGCCTGCAGTGTTGAGGGGCAGTGAGGGGCACCCCCGGAGGTGCCAGAATGCCAGGGCCAGGGCCACTGGTTTGAGTCAGGCCTTGATACTACGCACCTCTCCGCAGCCTCGGTGCGTTCAGCCTCATCTTGGCCGCACCAGACTCAGTCTCAGGCTGACCAAGAGCTGACCAAGGGCCTGGGGTGGAGCCAGGGCACTGGCTCACATCACAGTGAGCGTGGAAATGCCCTTCAGAAGCACATCCAGACACGCACGGCTGGAAATACTCTTGCTGTATTGCTCTCTCTTTCTCTGTGTGCATCACCCTTAGCATCTTCCTTTCTTGTTCTTTAGCTGTGAGGAGGAGAGTCACCTCCCCAGCCAGCAGGAGAGGCACCAGTGACTGCCAGCCATCCCGGAACACACAGAGAACTTTGTTCCTGTGGATTAAAGCACCTCTCCAAATGGCCGTGACTGTTTCCTTGGCCTGTGAATGTCAGCGGGTCCAAGAAAGGAAAGATCAGGAGCATGGGCTTGAGTGTCCGTGCCTGCTCGCAGGGCAGCTCTCTCCTGAGGTCATGCGGTAACTGTTTGTCTGCAGCTGTGCCCATGATGTGTCAGGGACCTCCTGCTCTCTGTGGGTGCCAGTCGGAGGAGTGGAGTCAGCCCTTTCATGACAGCACATCGCCTGCTGCAAGGGCATGCTGCCTTGTCAGGGAGGTGGGAAGAGCTCGTTTGGCCCTCGTGAGGCGGCAAGAGTTGAGCCAGGGCCTCTGTTTCCTGGGGCCAGTGCTGGTTGCCAGAGGGGAGCCCACTCAAGTATGGTGTGCCTGTTTGTTGCACTGAGGGCTTGGTTTTGGGGGTGTGAAGGGAATCCTGGGGATAGCAAGGGCTGGCATTGGAAGCTCACAACCGTGAGGGTGTGGCCAGGGTAGTCCCTGGCTGCCTTGGCTGTAGCGACCATGAATCAGTGGAGTTGCAGACTCTGAGGGGAGTGTGGAAAGAGAGTAGCAGAGTCCAGAGTGGGCACCTTATATGAGGAAACTTCCCCCTTGTCGGGGAACTGGTAGGGGGATGTCATGGAAGCAGGTCTGCAGGGCAAAGGATCAGGGGAAAACTGGCAGGTATGTGAGGACAGCACCTACTAAGCACAGGGACAACCCTGCTTGATATGCAGGCAAATGAGCAGCGGTAGGACGAGACTGGCTTGGCTGAGCCAGCACCTCCTGGTGGAAGTGCAGTGGAAAAAAAAGGGAGCACAGAGGAGGTGGAAGCAGGGAGAGGCTACAAGGGAGGTACTAGAGCGAGAAGAAGGCCAGAGTGCGGCTGGAGCTGAGCCTTGCAAGGGACGTCAAGGAGAACAGGAGCTTCCTGAGCCAAAGGAGTAGGCTGAGAAAGATAGAGGTACCTTGCTGCATGGGGTGGTTGACTTAAGGAGAGGAAAGCACATGCGGCCAAGCTACTCTGTGCCGCCTTAGCCTCAGCCTTCACCAAAAGGTCTCAGGGCCCCTGTGCTTGTGGAAGGTGTTGAAGGAGGAGGAGAGCAAGCAGTAGTGGCAGAGGATGGAGTCAGGGATCTTTGATCCGGCTGGGCAGGCTCTCCGACGCACTGGAGGACCTCCCAGCAGCTGTCCTCTGGCCTGCCTGCCGCTGGCTTATCAGCTGGCAGAGTCAAGAGGCACCTGCCAGGGAAGGCAGCGGCCATGTGCTCTTTTCCTCCTGCTCACCCACCAGACTGGCCTGGCCAGCCCAGCTGCAGCACCTTGCAGCCCCCGCAGGCCCTCTCTGCACAGAGGCAGAAGCCCTGCTCCTGCAAACCCATCAGCTGCTTTGCTCCTCTTGGCTGCTCTTGCTGCTGCTGAGCCCTGCTCTGCCATCAGGGGCTCAGCTACCACTGTCACCCAGGACATCCTGCTCGGTCACCAGTCTCAGCCTCTCTCCAGCTCACAAGTCAGGCCGAGGATCGAGCACACATTGGACTGTGAGTGCTGTCCTCTCCCTCCATGTTGTGCTCAGGGTGAATGAAGGACTCACCCTGCCATGGGCGGCTCTGGCAGAGCTGTCTGCACCTTAGGCACATGTCACAACAGCGCCCACGTCCCCACACAGGTGCTGGAGCAGGGACTCAGACGGCCTCTTTCACTGCCCCGTCGCACTGTACCCCTTTCCTCTCCCTCTTCAGGAATTCAGAGAAGGACACGCACAACTACCCAGCACAGCTACACGCCCTTGCCTCTTCTGTCCTTCCCATCAGGGATGGGCATGGCACAACCATCTCAGCTCAGGTTCTCCGCGACACGTGTGCAACCTCCATAGTGCTCTTCAGCTTCTCTGGCCATCCCGCATGGTCCAGAAAGGATGTCCCACAGCAGCACGCATGTCCCAGCCACCAGCAGCTCTGCTGCCCCAGAGTCTGCTCTCCAGGGATGGACCTGCAGAGAATTTGCCTTTTGTAGTGACTGAGCTCAAGTGAGAGGAGGGAGCAGAGGAAGTGGCCAGCCATCCAAGCAAGGTTTGAGCCCATGTGCACAGTGCAGAAGGGGTGAGCAGGGCATCACTGTAACCCTTTGGCCCCCTCTTTGCCCTGCTCTTCAGGTCAGTTGGTATTCTTCAACTTTGTGTGCAACAAATCCAGCTAGAGCAGGTGCTCCTGGACTTTTGGCTCTGTTTTTGCACGCCAGGGCTGTGCAACAGTGAGAAGTCTGAACAACGCGTCCTGTGTTCTTGAAGGCAGTGCTGAGTTGCAGAGCCCCACACTCTCCCGTCGGGTGTGAGGAGGGGGAATGTTCCCTTTTCCCTCTGGGTTTCCCAGGTCAGTTCCTGGGGTCAGAAAAGAGCACTCCCTGGGAGAGTCCCAGCACATCAAGGGGCTGGTGCAGGTACGTCCATGAGATGCTTTGGGAAAGCTTGTGGCATTCTCTTGTGGCTCCTCATGGTTCCCTTTCTTCTCTCCTTTGGAGGGGGACACAGGGCAGAAGGCACAGCAGTCACTAAACCTGGATTTACTCTGTTTTAGCTGTAGTCAAGTGTGTGCCTTGTGCTCCGTGGTGATCCTAGCACTGCTGATCTCCTCCCCATTCCCTTCCTGGGTAACACTCCTCAGCAAGACCCAGCTCTGCACGCACGCACGCGTACATACACACACACACACACACACACAAACACAGGTGTGACTGGGAAGGTCAATGATACGAGCCGTGCCAGCAACAACCCCTCTGTTCACAGCAGCCCAGGTTCAGGAGACAGCCCCCTCCCCGAGCAACTCAGCAGCCTGAAGCAGAGGCACAGGATTAGCGCAGCTTCCTCTGCACTGGTTCAAGGGGACCATGAGCAAAACCCAGGCTGCCGGGCAGCACAACTCCCCAGGCACCCCACCAAGAGGGCACCGTTTCTAGGTGGGCTCCAATCAGCCAGCTTCTGGTTAGCAGCTGAACACGCTGCACCACAGAAAGCCCTAGCAGGGGCCCTGCCGGGGCAGCTCTGGCATCAGGACAGTCGGGAATGGGACCAGTGCTGCAGGAATGGGAATGTCCCTGATCCCAGGCCTGGTGCCAGCCTCAGGGGAGGGCACGCTGCCCTTCAGCAGCTGCTGGGTGCTGGTGGGCAGAGCAGCGCAGGCGGAGGCCTGCTGCCCACCTCAGGGCTGTGGACAGCTCCCTGGCCAGGATGAGAGCCACCTGCTCCCGTGGCCCCTCTGCCGTGCACCCAGGCGGCACTTGGAGCTGTGGGCACATCACCCTGGAGAGGACATTTCCCTCAGCCCACTGCCTCCTGCTGCTGCTGCTGGCGACAGGTGTGACACACACAGCAGTGCTGCACGGGCTGGCAGAGGGGACTCAGGGAAGGGGTTTGTCCCTCTCCATCAACCCTCCCTGGGAGGGCCAGAGCATGCGAGCAGCAACCGCTACAAGACTCTCCTCCTGCCCCCTTCAGCTGCAGAGACAGTGAAGGGGCAGCACTCCATGGGGCAGCCCTGGCCCAGGAGCAGCGCCAGCTAAGAGGCAAGCCCAGCTTCCCCCATGGCAGCCCGCAGCCCAGCACGAGGCTCTGAACGCTGCTTTCTGCTGAAGCTCTCAGAGCACCAGCAGACAACAGGCCTGTGCTCGTCAGGGCCATGTCGTGGGAGGAGAGTGCCCCACACACCATGCCCCCTCCCGCAACAGTGACTCAGATCACCTCTGTGACTGCGGCCTGAGAGGCCATCAGCAGGCAAGCAGGCGGGTGGGCACTGTGAGCTCAGCGGGGGCAGCACAAAACCCCCAGCAGAAAGGAGAGCTCCTGAAGAGGGCGGAGGCAGAGGCAGGGAAAGGTGGCATGGCTGGCAGCTGCTTTGGGAGGTCACTTCTCTTGCAGCAATCTTTTGGGGTTGCAGGCAGGCAGGCACTGTAAGGTCATGAAGCGGGTGAGAAAACCTTCCCCATGGAGAGGAGAGCTCTGAGGGGAGGGGAGAGGCACAGGAAGGTAGTGGGGGATGACCCCAGAATGATGACCATGTCACTTCTTTTGCACAGTGGCAAGATCTGAGGATTTGAAATTATAACTGTGATACAAGAATGACAGTCACATTTATCATATACATAAAAATATAGAATATATGTTATACTACATACCCCCAATATCTAAAATAACCTCCTCTCTATATACTATATTATACTACATGGCTCCGATCTCTAAGATAAGCAATTCTTGGAGGTGACAACATTCATCTGGAGAACACTCAACACCTGCCACTCTGCAGGCAGCATGGCTTTGTCCGTTCTCCTCCTACATGCATGCAAAGCAGGACATCTCAGCAAAAACACTTTCACTTCAGTAATAACAGCTTGCAAGCCCCTGAGGAAAAGCTGCACCTGAAAACAACTACTGGTCTAACAGGGCAAAGAGTAAAACACATTCCTCCCCAAGAGACACAAGCAGCAGACACATCACCCTTCCTGGGAAAGCTGCATGCATGACTACCTCTCTGAAGTGCTTGTACACCAAGGCATGCAGCATGGGGAATAAACAGGAAGAACCGGAGATGTGTGTGTGGTCGCAGGGCCATGATCTCGTTGCAATTACAGAGGTACGGTGTGATAGCTCGCCTGACTGGAATGCTGTCATGGATGGCTATGTGCTTTTTAGGAAAGACAAGCCAGGAAGGCGAGGTAGTGGGGAGTTGCCCTTCATGTGAGAGAGCAACTGGAATGCATCGAGCTCTGCCTAGGGGTGGTGGAGGAGGAGGCAGTCGAGAGCTTATGGGTGAAGAACAAAGGGCAGGCTAGCATGGGGGACACTGCCGTGGGTGTCTACTGCAGGCCACCTGACCAGGAAGAGGAAGTCAGTGAGGCCTTCTACAGACAGCTGGAAGGAGCCTCACGATCACAGGCCCGGGTTCTCATGGGAGACTTCAACCAATAAGCACGATTGCAACCCTGGAGTTCAGGAGGGCAGACTTTGGGCTCTTCAGAGACCTACTTGGAGGAATCTCATGGGTTAAGGGCATAGAAGGAAGGAGGGTCCAGGAGAGCTGGCTAGTATTCAAGCATCACTTCCTCCAAGCTCAAGAGCAGTGCACCCCAAGGAGAAAGAAGTCCAGCAAAGGGGGCAGGAGACCTGCAGGGGTGAGCAAGGAGCTCCTGGCAAAACTCAAACAGAAGCAGAAAGTACAGAGAATGTGGAAGAGGGGACAGGCTACTTGGGAGTCTTATAGGACTGCTGTCAGAGTGTGTAGAGATGTAGCAAGGAAGGCGAAGGCCCATTTGGAGTGGAATGTGGCAAGGGATGTTAAGGACAACAGGGCGGGCTTCTTCAAATACATCAGTAGCAAGAGGAGGGCTAGTGAAAATGCGGGCCCACTACCAAATGGGGCGGGGGCCTGTTGTAGTTAGATTCCCGGGGGCCAAACATCCGGTTTGGCCACCCAGCACAAACTCACACACAAACACTGTTCAGTAGCAAGCAGTTTATTAGTAGATACTTACAAACAGACCGACCCGATGGTAATCTCAAGAAGGAGATTCTGGAAGCCACAGAATCCATATGTATCCAACTGTTGTTCTTTCCCACGGATTTCCAAGACCTTGTTAGTTACTTATTTGTATGCTGCTTAACACAGCTGTATTGTTCTAGGCACTAAAAAGTTACAACACTAGACCATTCTCACCAAGTATCAGGTAGTACAGATACAAAAGTTACAATACGGACCATTCCCATGAAGTATCAGGTAGTACGGATACAGGGCCCTGGTGACAAAGGCTACAGAGAAGGCAGAATTACCGAATGCCTTCTTTGCTAAAGTCTTCACTGCTAACGGCAGCTCTCAAGAATCCCGGAGCCTGGAAGCAAAGGGAGAAAGTCTGGAGAAAGGAAGACTTTCCTTTGGTTGAGGAGGAGAGGATTAGAGATCTGGGCAAGCCTGACATTCACAAATGCATGGGCCCAGACGGAATGTGCCCACGGGTACTGAGGGAGCTGGCGGATGTTGTTGCCAGGCCATCCTCCCTCAGCTTTGAAAAGTCCTGGAGAACTGGAGAGGTGCCTGAGGACTGGAAGAAAGCCAGTGTCACTCCACCCTTCAAAAAGGGCAAGAAGGAGGACCCAGGCAACTATAGGCCGGTCAGTCTCACCTCCATCGCTGGAAAGGTGATGGAACAGCTCATCCTGGATGTTGTCTCCAGACACATGGAGGAAAAGAAGGTGATCAGGAGTAGTCAGCATGGATTCACCAAGGGGAAATCCTGCTTAACCAATCTGATAGCCTTCTCTGATGGCGTGACTGGCTGGGTAGATGAGGGGAGAGCAGTGGACGTGGTGTCCCTTGACTTCAGCAAGGCTCTGTATCCGTGCTACGTGATACTTGATGGGAATGGTCCGTGTTGCAACTTTTGTATCTGTACCACCTGCTATTTGGTGAGAATAGTCTAGTGCTGTAACTTCTTAGTGCCTAGAACAATACCACTGTGTTAAGCGGGATACAAACAAGTAACTAACAAGGTCATGGAAATCTGTGAGAAAGAACAGCGGTTGGTCACATATAGATTCTGTGGCTTCCAGCCACAGAATCACCATGAGAAGCAGTCAACATGAAGGTCAGAAGCTGAAGAGTAGTGAAATAGCGACCCCCAAAGTCAAATGTGGCCCCAAAATAAGTCTGCACGCGTGTGCAGTATCAGAGCCCGGTTATGCAACCGGGGCGGAGTTGGGCTAGACTCCCTGCACTTGCTGGCCCCAGGTGCCGGGACTCTCGCCTACTGCAAGTAATCATAAATGCCGGAGTTTTCCAAAGGAGGGTGAGGCTGCTACACAACAGAGGACCACGTTGCTTCCTCGGGGACGCCCGAAAAGATTGTGCCTGCCGACTCTCCCTCTCGCCATGCAGATGATCGGGACAAGCACTGAGGTGCTCCTTCTCGAGATTACCATTGGGTTGGTCTGTTTGTAAGTATCTACTAATAAACTGCTTGCTATTGAAGAGTGTTTGTGTGTGTGTGTGTGTGTGAGAGAGTTTGTGCTGCCTGGCCAAACCGGATGTTTGGCCCCCGGGAATCTAACTAGAACAGGCTCTTGACACTGTCTCCCCTGACATCCTCCTAGAGAAGCTCAAGAAGCGTGGGTTAGATGAGTGGACACTGAGGTGGATTGAGAACTGGCTGAAAGGCAGAACTCAGAGGGTCGTCATCAGTGGTGCGGAGCTGGAGGCCTGTGGCTATTGGAGTTTGCCAGGGCTCAGTACTGGGTCCCATCCTGATCAACTTCTTCATCAATGACCTGGACGAAGGGACAGAGTGGCTCCTCAGTAAGTTTGCAGATGATACCAAGCTGGGAGGAGTGGCTGCTACAGCTGAGGGCTGTGCTGCCATTCAGAGAGAGCTGGCCACGCTGGAGGGCTGGGCGGCGAGGAACCTCCTGAGGTTCAACAAGGGCAAGTGCAGAGTCCTGCACCTAGGGAATAATAACCCTTGGCACCAGTACAAGCTAGGGGCTAACCTCTGCAGAGAAGGACCTGGGAGTGCTGGTGGATGACAAATTGACCATGAGCCAGAAATGTGCCCTTGTGGCCAAGAAGGCCAATGGTATTCTGGGGTGTATTGGGAAGAGTGTTGCCAGCAAGTCGAGGGAGGTGATGCTGCCCCTCTCCTCAGCCCTGGGGAGGCCTCATCTCAAGTACTGTGTCCAGTTCTGCATTCCCCAGTAGAAGAGAGACATGGAGCTGCTGGAGAGAGTCCAGCGTAGGGCTACAAAGGTGATCAGAGGGCTGGAGCGTCTGCCCTCTGAGGAACGTCTGCGAGAGCTGGGCCTCTTCAGCCTGGGGAAGAGAAGGCTGAGGGGGGATCTTATCAATGTGTATACTTATACATCCTCCCTTATACATCCTGGGGAGGGTGTCAAGGGGATGAGGCTAAACTCTTTTCAGCTGTCCCATGCGAAAGGACAAGAGGCAATGGGCAAAAAATGAACCACAGAAAGTTCTGCCAGAGTATGAGGAGGAATTTCTTCACTGTGAGAGTGACAGAGCCCTGGAACAGGTTGCCCAGAGAGGTTGCGGAGGCTTCTTCTCTGGAGATATTCAAAGCCCACTTTGATGCAACCCTATCTAACATGCTTTAGGTGACCCTACTTGAGCAGGGAGGTTGCACTAGATGATCTCCAGAGGTCCTTTCCAACCTTACCGATTCTAGGATTCTATGATTCTGTGATTCTACGGAGACGGCTACAGCTTCCAGACAGCTCCCACGAGGAGAGGGCTGGAGCTTCAGTTAGGCTCCTGGCCAGGGCTGGAGGTGCCAGGGCAGACTGCTCAGGGGAAATGAGTCCTACTCAGTGCACGCCAGGCCCTGATGTTCCAGGCCACAGTTTCTGCAGTTCCCTCCTGCAGCCGCTCCAGTTTTGCAGTGCCTCCCTTGAATTGGCACGGTCACAACTGGACACAGGCGAGGCCTAGCAACTGTGGCGTGTCAGCTCACATTGCTCCATGTGCTCGCTCTACAGGAGCTGACGCAGCAAGCACACAGCTGCTGAGGCCAAGAAGGACAGCAGACCACTCTGTGCTCACGCTGACTGCCCCTCTTGTCTAGTCTTCCACTGCTGCCAGCAGGTGCAGAAGGCAAGAGCCAGCCAAGCCCTCCAGCAAAGCCAAACCCAAATCCCAACCCAAGCCTTGTGCAGACCACAGGAGAGCGGGACTGGGACTGCTGTGGCTTCAAACTGGCTTAGGTACTTAGCGGGGGATGTCGTGTGTTTAGAAAATATGAGTGCATGGCACTCAACTCTGCAAAGATCCTTGGCAGCGTGTTCCCTGGAGCATTCAGACACTTCTTGGGGAACTTCCTTGAGCAGTGCAAGCTACTTGGTACTTCTACAATGCACTTGTCGTGTGTATAGTCAGGCAGGGCCGCCTTTGGCCACACTGCCTGCATGCAGGCAGCTCCGCTGCCTTAGTAGTTACTATGTGGGTGAGGAGTGGGAAAGGCAGGACAGCCTCAAGCCCTCTGGGTCTCCCACCACCACTGAAGAAGGGAGAGAGTGGGCACACTCTTGCTAGAGGCCTGCTTTCAACTCCTCTGCTCTGCCCGCTGCAATGTATTCCCTGCCTTGGCATGCTGCTCTCCCATGAAATGAGAACTTGCAGGCTATCCACTCAGCTGCAAAAGCTGCAGCTGCACTAGCTGGGGCTTTCGCTTGGAGTCCAAGGACCCTGCCCTGCCCCCAGAGCCAAAGACAGGGCCCATCTTTCAACGCTGCCAGAAAGGTCCTTTCCTCAGGAGAGATGCAAGCAGAACTAGCACTGCAGGAGCTGAGGGCTGAGGCAGGCTCCCTGGCCCTGCAGAGACAAGGTGGCACATGCCTCTGCTACAGATCACAGGACCTGTGGAGGATCCTTTTCAAAGAGTCTCCTTCCTCCTTTACTCTGCAGAATGTTCTCAGAGCAAGCCGAGTGCCCTCAGACTTCCTGGATGCATAGCCATGCTTTGCAGAGACCCAGCACCTCTCCTGCCTCTCTCTTCAGATGTTCACCACGCACATGCCCTATAATCTGCCTCAAGAATCAAGCTCCGGGTGGGGCAAAAAAACATGAACGAGAGCTGCCACATCTTCTCTTTTTATTCCGGATTACAGAAACTCTCGTCTTGTGGCTCAGCTGGTAGTTCTGCCTTGTCATCACCCCATGAACCTGCACTCGATAAATGCACGTGTACCTGGGGTTCCCCCAGTTGCTCTGCACCTGGAATTCGATGTAGCGGAAGGCTCTGGGCAGCTGCTTCTGTAAAGGAAATGGAGGCAGCCATCATTGCTCGGGTGGAAAGAGCGACAGCACAGCAAGGGCGCTTCCTCTGCCAGCCCCAACCCTGCTGGGGAACCAAACGCAGCCCTGGCAGAGGAGGCAGCCGTGCTTCCCCTGCCAGAGCCACAAGGCACAGGATGCTTTGGCTCATCCTCCACGCTCTGTCGTCCAAGCACTTGCAGGCAAACCTCAGTCTGCTGCTCGCGTCGTGCCCACACGCACTCCCGGTACCTTAAGGCGGAAGGTCTGAACAGCCTCCTGGTCCACCTCAAACACAAAGAGCCCCAGGAGAGTTTCTGCTGCTGCTTCCTCATCCACGCCCTCAAAGGCAAGCGACAAGGGGAGCATGTCATGCTCAAGCAGAGCTGAAGGAAAAGTGTCTGCTGAGGTGCAACCGGGCAACCCTGCCTCGTGTGCCGCTCCTCTAGCAGGAGCCGAGAAGAGCTTAGTGTGGGTGTGGGTGAGGCTGCTCTGAGCAAGCGTTCCAAGACCCTTGGCCAGAGAGCATTCAGCAAGCCCGAGTGGCATACCACCACCGTGCGCCATCCCACGCAGGGGATGCAATGCTCTGCAGAAACCAGCCCATACTTCTCTGGGAGAAGCCGCCAGGAGAAACAAGGCTCCTTTGCAGCTTTCGGCCAGGGCCGCAGGGCCTCGTTCCCTCCCCGCCCCCCGCGGAGGTGCAAGGCAGAGACTTACGGAGACAGCAAAATCTTTGGGGGCGCTGCTGACTTCCCCGGAAGGAGAGACTGCCTTGGAGATGTGCTCCACGGTGACAGCCATTGGCCAGATCTCCTCAGTCAACCGAATGACCACTTGGCCCTCTGCTCCTTGGAAAGCCCAGCACTGTCCGGGGGAAGTAGGCAGCTGAAACCAGAAAGCAGCCTCCTTCAGTGGCAAGGCACTGCAAGAGCCCACAGAACTGGCGGCTTTGCGAGCAACACAGGCCTGCCTTAGTCTCTTGGCTGACATTCTGTATGCAAAGGCACACCAGTGGATGAAAGGGACAGGAGGGGACTGGTCAACTTGATTTCAGAAGATGGAAATCTTCATTAGGAAACAGTTAGGCTCTACTGCCTTTGCAAAACCCTGCTCTGATTTTGCACAGCATTCAGAGACAGGGCAGGTCTCCCTAGCGGACCTCACCCCAGGAGCCTTCAAAGACTGCGCGGGAGAGACGAGGCTCCCGTCAGTCGCCACGCTTCCTGCAATGCGACACATCCTGCCAGCCTTGGGGGCCTGCAGGAGGTTCTGTCCTTGCCTCAGTGGCTTGGCAGCCCCCCCACACACACAGCTTCCTCTTTCTCTGGCAAGGGACCACTGGAGTTGAGGAGGGAAAACGCAGCTGCCAAGAACAAAGGTCCCCAGCAAACTGCCAGCAGGGGTTGTGGGCTGGCTCCTGCCATTGGCTTCAGCTCTGTTGCCCTCCAGGAGGGAAGGCAGCACTGGGGGGAAGTGCAGGTGATGCTCTGGCAGAGGGTGAGCCCTGCAGGGCTGAGCAGTCCTGCTGCTTTGAAGGGAGGGGCTTGGGGCTTGGGGCCCCAACTTGAAAGCAAGGCACTGCCTCGGAAGTCATGCTCTCCACGCTATTACCTGCAAAATAGTATCCGGAGGGTTGGCCACCAACAAGAACGGAACGCAAAGCCAGCAAGCCTCACTGCCTTGCCCGCTGTAGGTGCTGGATGTTCTCTCCTCGTCGATGGTAGCCCCTGAAATGCACATGCAAAGCAGCTGCCTAGGACAGGCCGGAGGCTAGCAGAAGCACTGAGCTAGCCGGTATTTCTGAGGCTGCAAGCCCGGTCGCGCAGCCTTTCTGGCAGGGCCATACAGCAGGCGAGTGCCAGCAGGCTTTCCCTACGCACTCCTGTGCTTTTCAGAGCCCAGTCCATCGTCTCCAGGTACTTTGCCCCTATCTGCTCAAGTGCTTCTCAAGTTGAGAAAGGCCTGGGAAAAACATTGCCAAGGCAGAGACGGAGGTGAGCATGGAGAATGACACACACTCATCGAGGGGCACTTCGGCATGAACACTGAGGGTTTGCCCAGAGCAAAGGAGAGCCTCGGGGTCAGTCCACCAAAGGCAAGGCTTGCTGAGAAAGGCACCACCCCTTTGGGTCAGTGCTTTCTGACGAGCCGAGTGAGGACTCGCGGAGAACAGCAGTCTCCAGAGCCACGCTGCAGACCTGCCTCAGGTCACCAGTCAGGGCCCCAAGGAGCCCCGAGAGCCAGCTGCGTGCTGCGCAGCAAGAGGACAGAGCTGACTCTCCAAAGGGCCAAGAGGAAGCAGCAGGAGGGAGCCTCCAAATGATAGCAAGGTCTTTGATGAAATGCCAGCCTCCCTACCGCTCTCTTCTTCTTGACCATCTCACTCTCCTCCAAAACCTCTTCCACCGACTGCAGGATGGCTTCCTTCGCAGCACCCGTCTTGCCACGTAGGCGAGCCACCTGCTCTTCTAGGAGCTCCTGCTCACGGATCTTCTCCCGCAGCAAGGCCAGCGAGTTACTGAAGACAAAAGGAAAGCAGATCTTGTCCAACAGCTGCCCATCCCCTGCAGGCAGGCTCCCAACGCACTCACGAGCAGGGTTGTGCTCTTCCACTTCCCTCCCTCCTTCTGACACAGATTGTCCCCAACACTGCACAGGAAGTGATCAAGCAAAGGGTTCAGGAGTGCTCCACTCGCAGGGCAATGGCAAACTCATGCTCCATTTCCATCCTGCTACAGCTCTCCAACACCACACATCACTTTTTCCTTTTACTTCTGCCTCCTCTTGCAGCAGCAGAAGGGACAAATAAATCAGAGGAACTCAGACCTTCCAGACAGGGGCTCTACCAAGGAGGCATGTGTTTGCTTGGTCTTCAGAGTCTGTGTGGTTTTAATCGCATTCCCTTCCAAACGGGCACTGCTGCCCCTCGCTTACGACCTGCTCTGTTCCACTCGCTCCTCCACGTCTGCCTGCGGTGCCACCAGTGCTGCAGCTCTCACCCCTCAGGACTTCTCAGCCCCTCTCAGTCCGCAGCACAGACCAAAACCCCCCTCTGTGTCCCTGGGATGCTCACAGGCAGCAGCCGCCACAGCCCAGCACAGAGCTTTCTCACCCGCCCCTCCCCGAGCCTCGCCCAGGCCCCAGAGCAGAGCGGGGCCCTGCGGCAGCAGCGCCCGGCAGCAGCGTTTCCCCGCGGACGCTGCCCTGCAGCACAAGTGCCGCAGCCCAGGGCCAGCGCGGGCGCCGCTGCCCCTCGCTCACGGCCTGGGCCGCGGGCAGCAGCCACCGCCGCAGGCTCCACGTACAGGAGCAGCTGCCGCGCGGCAGCGTCGCTCTGGGCTCCCTGTGCAGCCGCCGCCAACGCCCGTCGCTGCCGCAGCTGCTTCTCGGCGGCCGCAGAGCGGCGCCGCGCCAGGGCCAGGCGGCGGCGGGGCCAGCGGGCACCTGCGCCGGCACCATGGCCACACGGGCCCCGCCCCCACCGCCGGAAGTGACGCCTCCCGCGCCCAGGACCCTCCCACCCGGCGCTCCCCCATTGGCTCCCGTGGGGCTGGGAAAGACGGAGGCGGGGCGGGCGTGAAAGGGTCGTCAGTGCGCGTGCGCTGGGCGGGCCTGGGGCCGTGGGGGGCGGGTCCCCGAGGGGAGGGGCGGAGCAGTGACGGGGTGGGGCGGAGCATGCGCACTGGCACGGAGGAGGGCGGCAAGGGGCGGGGCCGGGGCGGGGCGGGGCCGGGAGGCGGCTGCTGCGGCGCGGGGCGGCGTCTGCCGGCGCGGGGCCGCCCGGAGCCTTTAGCCGCGGCGCCGGGAGCTGCAGCGCCGGGGCCGAAGGCCGCTGTCGGGGCGGAGCGAGCGGCTGTGCGTGCGGGGGGGCCGGAGCCGCCGCAGCCCGGCCGTGTGCCAGGAGCGGCTGGGCGAGGCCCGGCCGGGCCTGGGCCGCCTCCGGCCCCACGGGAGCCCCCGGCTCTTGCGCCCCTGCTGCGGGCGGCCCCGTGGCTCGGAGCCGCCTGCGGTGGAGGCTGGTCAGGGCCGTCTCGGCTGCGCGGGGACCCTCAGCATCAGTGTCAGCACAGGAGCTTCACCCCCCCGCTCCTCCGTCCCACACCGGGAGCCCCAGGGAGCCCCAGAGCAGCCCCAGAGCAGCACACGCAGGGGAGAAAGGAGGGGAAACGCTGTGATGCAGCTGCGGGGGGAAGCCCAGGCAGCAGAGACCGCCAGGCCCTCAGCACAGCACACCGAGCAGCGGCAGGGCAGCGGCACCCGGGCCCGCGCCAGGAGCTGTGCCCCTCTGCTCTGCCGGAGGTCTGGCTGCAGCGCAGGGGGCTGGTGGCCTGGCCCCGGGGCCTGCAGTGTGGCGGCTCTGCGGGTGGCAGAGGGCACGCGGGTCTTGCTTTGAGGGGGATGGCTGCATGGGAGGGGTGTGTGGGCGTTTGCCAGGTTCCCCCTCCCACAGCATTTCTGCTTGAGTTTCCGCTCCTTCTGTGGCCCTGGCTCCAATGCCTGGAGCTTTTCCTGCAGCAGCTCTTTCCCTGTGCTGCGTCTTGGCCCTGTCTTGAGTGCTACCTTCTGAAATAGCAGCATGTGCTGAAGGAGAATGAGTTTCCAGAGGGATGAAGTTGCCTTTAGCACAAACTTCCCAATTTCTTCAGCAGGACTTCAGTAGCATCTTGACTGCAAATATTCCGTGTGTCCTACGAAAGCTGCAGTTCTGTTGTAAGAAGTTTTTGTGCATCTGATCCAAGAGGGAGAGAGCGCAGCAGTGATGGTACCAGCTGCCCTGGGGAGCCTACCTTTGGCAAAAGCATGATTTCTGTTGAAAAAAGACCAAAGTATCCCTGGAGAACCTGCTATTCTTTTGGAAAGGAAATAGAAAAACCAAATACCAAAAAGGAAAAGAGCCCTTAGAAACTGCTTTCAGTCTCTGTTCCTGAGGCAGAAGTTTTCAGAAGGCTTCCTCTTTGTCTTAGCCGACGTACTGCTTTGACTCCTGCCTTCTGCTTGGTGGGGAGGTGTGCAGCTGAGAGTTTTTGAAAGACCTAGTTGCTGAGCCCTTCTTGAGCAGTGGGTTATTTCCGTGTGTGGATGGGTTGCATTTCCGTGCTTCTTAGTTCCTCACCTCCTAAGGCATTTCTACCCCCGGTTTGAGTGTGTTCGGAGCGGAGATCTGTGGAACACCTCGGAGGGTCTCTTGTGTCTTAGAGATGTTCCTTCGGGCATCTTTTTGAAATCCTGGGAACTTGCATTTAACCTGATGCCAAGTGCCAGGTTGACAGCGCTGAGCGGGGATTCCCTGCCAGTTTTCTGCACAAGCAAACTGCCAAGGGCAGGACCGTGGGTTCAAGGTGCTGGAAGAATGTTTCAGTCACCGCGAAGGAATTGGTGGAGGTTTTGTGGCAGTCAGTTGTCAGCGCTTCCTGCCCCAGTGACGGCAGCCACGTCGGCTGTGTCGCCGTGGGGCGAGCGCAGCACCGTGCCCACCGCCCTCCCTCACCACCAGGTTTCGTGCACGGGGCCATGGCCGGGTGAGAGCAGCCATAATGCCCAGCCCAGGCAGGACCTCCAGTGGGGTTGTCCCTGCCGCACGACCTGCATGGGGTCAGGGGCAGCCCCCGAGCATCCCATGCAGTGCCTGCTTCCAAGTGGGTGAGGGGGGCGTGGGGATGAGTATGGCTGTGCCCCTCTGTGACACGGGCTGTGCTCACAGGGGACATCCCGTGTCACAGTGACCGCTGCCCTCTCGCACACGGACACAGCCTCTCCACACACGTCCTGGCCAGGCTGGCGGAGCCCAGGCACTGGAGCTGCTCTTGGCACCAGTCTGCTGCGAGGAGCCGCCAAGGCCGAGCGGGAGTCAGCGAGGGGAGGCCGGGGCAGCACGGGCTACCGTGAAGTGTGGAAGAGGAGGAGGAAGAGGAGGCGGTGGTGTTTCCTCATCACCTCCTGCTGTAGGGGTGACCCAGAGCAGGGAGGAGAAGGATGGAGCTCTGGGACGCTGGCCACGGGAGGCAGCGTGGACAGCGGGTGCCAACGCTTCCCTTAGAGGGTAAGAAGTTTGGGAGCGCTTCCCCGGGAGCTGTCACAGAGATCATTAATGCTGAACATGGCTGTGGAAAGTGTGCTTGGAGGGAGCTGGAGGCTGCGGCCAAAGCCCCGACTGATGGTCCTCTCTGGCTCAGGTGCCAGTGTGGCTGCCAGGACTCCTGCGTCCCAAGCATGATGCCCTGTCATCTCGTGGCACCGCTGGGCAGAAGTCCCGGTGGTGAGGGACCCTGCTGGCCTGGCAGAAGGGGCTCGGGCAGCCCAGCTCCTGCTGGGGGAAAGTACTGGAGCTGGTGCAGTAGACGTGCAGAGCCTGGGCATGCAGGGATGCCATACGGGGAGACTTGCCCTGCAGGGGAGACCCTGCGGATGCTCTGAGCCCCTGAACTGCCATGGGCACAGCATCGTGCCCTCGGCATCGTGGAAATGCATTGCCAATATCCCGAGGGAGGGGGCCGCCCTGTGAGAGCTGCGTCTGGAAGGAAAGGAGCCCTGCCTGAAGAAGGCTGAGGGGTCCTGCAGCTGTTGCTGGGCTCTGGAGAGGCTGCTGGGAACACCTGTGCTGGAAAGGAAACCTTGGACTTCTGTTCAGCTCAGCAGGGCTTTTTGGGCACGATCCCAGCCACTGCCTCTACTCCTTCCCCTTGGTTCTCCTTGTAGCTGCAGACTGGTAGAGCAGGCTTTGAGCTCGGGGCACACTGTGGATGTCCCATGGAAAGGTGTCTGCGTGCTAATGGCTCTGTTTCAGCTCCAGACCCCTCCAGGGAGCAGCTACAAGGTTCTCACCTCAAGGTGGTTCCCACCTTAGCTGCTGAGTGCCTGTCGGCACTGGGCTGACATTGGGGAGGGGGAGGCTCTTTGAAGATGCTTGCACTTGCCATCTCCTTGCTTCGGCATGTGCTGAACGGTTGTGAGGTGGCCCACCCTAGCATGACGTGCCTTTCCCTTATTTTGCAGAGCGCCTTGCTATCTGGGAAGGTGTATCGGACTACATTGTACGGCAGCTGATGCTGAACCAGGTGGGTTTGCTGTCCTGGGCCTCCTCAGGAAAGCCTTCTTGTGCATGTTCTGTGAGGGGAGGGATGACCTCTCTGCTTTTCCTGGTAGTTTGGAGAGGGTGAAGAGGAGAGGGGTGAACATCTCTAGGAAATTCTTCCAAAGAACCTCTCCAGGGCTTCTCCAAAGCGTTCCAAGGGTGGGCAGGCCACCAAGCACCGTTGCCATGCGCTCACAGGTTAGCAGCCTCTCC
This sequence comes from Rhea pennata, assembly GCF_028389875.1. Classification (NCBI taxonomy): domain Eukaryota; kingdom Metazoa; phylum Chordata; class Aves; order Rheiformes; family Rheidae; genus Rhea; species Rhea pennata. The sequence continues at coordinate 348,162 of NC_084691.1, read as the reverse complement.
ACCTAAGAGTCTCATACGTCTCCTCTTCTTTGCTGTTTTCAGGGAGTCCGAATTATTCGGCTTGGGACCTTGGACGTTGTTACTGAGCAACTTGGGGGTGGGAAGGCTGGTCTCCTGACTGTTCGCAGACCCGTCTTCCGCCTTGCGCAGAATATTGCAGCGGTTCACGGCCTCACCCACCGTGAGGCCTACGCTCCTGGTAAGAAGACAGGTGGAGACTGTTGCTTGCCGTGGGGACCTCTCTGGGGAGTGCACAACTGCTGTTTGTCAGTGACTATTAGAAATTGAGAATTGTGTCACCAGGTCCTGAGAACAGCTTCCGATTTTTTAAAATAATCCAGACATCATTATGCACATTGCAACAACACTCCCTCTCTGGATGTCTTGCTTGAACAGCTGTGCACTTCTGAGGTGCTGAGGGTAGCTGGAAGGCTCTGACGGGCTGCGGTGCAATGCTTGTGTTCTCCTTCCTCCTTGAAGCCATGAGACATGGCACAGCTAAAGCTCTCCCAGGCTGGAATGCACAGAGTGGAGGAACTTGCCCCCCTTGCTGCTCTCCTTGTCCTGCCGTCATGTGTCATGTTCCTAGGAGATGGCAGGGACCCGTTCCTTCTAGCTGTGTGGGGAAGAAAATGTTGCAGTACACTTGGCACACGCGCTTGTAGAGTGCTTGGGAGTTGTCCTGGGGAGGGATGGTGTCAGCTTCCCCCATGAGCTTTTCCCGCACGTTAAAGAAGACAGCCCCGAATCAGGGTCCTGCTTGGAGAGCTCCAAGCTGCTGACACTCTGGTCTTGCCTGCTCAGGCGCTCTGTTAGTGACTGTGTGGCTCTTCTGCTGCTTCCTAGGTCACAAGCAAGCTGAGCCCCTGAAGTATGCTCGCATAGCCTCGGACATCTCTGTGCCTCGGAAAAGAGTGCAGGCCTGCATAGAGGAGACCGTGCATCTTTTCTGCCGCTGCCTGGAGAGCGGGAAGAATGTTGCCTTTGTTCTGAAGCACGTTGGCATGCTTGTCATTCAAGGAAGCAACGTGAAAATGAGGTTCTACAGAGACTTGCTGCAAAGGCTGAATGGGACGGCACAGCTGGTAGCAGCTTCTCTTAGGGTACCGTTTCCATTTCTGTGCCGCTGCTTCTAGTCCTTTGGAAATCCTAGCCAAGTGGATGGATTTTTACTGGCCTGCCACGACCTTTCTGGGCACCCGCATAGCTGTGGCCTCGAGTACCGGCAGCTCCCTGCCCCGTTCTTCTGGAACATTCTGAGACCTTGGTGGCAGAGCAGAGCCTGGGAATTTCTGTACTGGGTCCAACCAACGCTCCCTGCAGCCCAGGGTCCCGTTGTGATGTGGTCAGGGAAAAAGATCAAAGGAAAGGGCAGGCTGATTATGTATTTTCTTCCTGGAGATCTCGCCTTCCAGCAAGCTACAGTTTAGCGCCTTTTTGCGTTAGGATCATGTTTGGATTGGTGACGGGAAGCGGAGACACAAGCAGACCAAGGCCCAGCTGGCAGCAGACCCCTTTTGCCGCTGTCACCGTGTTGGTCTAGTTGTGCTGAGCAGCTCTTCCGAGGGCCCCTGGAGGCGGAGGAGCCCAAAGCAGGGCTTTTCCTGATGTGTGCATCTGCACGCTGCTAGTGGTGGCCACAGAGAACATTATTGCAGCCCATGCTCTTCCCCAGGTCTGTAGCTGAGCCCCGTCCTTCCCGTGGGCTTTCAGGTGCAGCCAGAAAGAGGACATGTGAGAGCAGTTCAAGCTGAGCCCCTTAGGACTAAGCTGGAGACGCAACTTAGCCGTAGCCCGGCCCTGGTTCCCAGCTCTGTCTCTTCCTTCCGTCCGAGTCTGTGGTGTCTCTTCAGGCCATTCTCTGGGCCAGGGGTTTTCTGCCGCCTTTGTTCCAGGGAGTCCCAGGGCAGGACCCTCAGCAGCCCCTTGAGTACACCGCAGAGGTTTGGCCCTCCCAGTTGTTACCCACTGTACAAAGGCAAAGGCTGGGCTTTTTCTCTCACCACCTCAGGGGTGCAGAGGCAGCGGCCTGAGTGTGAGGAGACCCTGGGGGGGGGCGGGTTACTGCCACCGCTGAGCCGCCCTCTGTTCTCAGCTCACGAGGCATCAACTCAAGGCATCCGGGAAAAGGCAGCAGCCAGGAAGGCTGGCTAGTGCAATGCCTTCTCCTGTGCTTGCCTCCATCGGCCTCTGCGTTGGGAAAGACCTGGTGCCTGGGCTGCGTCTCTGGATTCCTTCCCTTGCCCAAAGCCTGCCAGTGCTCTTACCCTTGCTCACTGATTTCCCGGCAGCTGCTACGGTGTCTCCGTGAGGGGCTGCTGAGAGGAAGGCAGTTCTTTGTTGCAGCATTGCTGAGAGGAAGCTGCTTCTCTGAGCAGTGGGAAGATTTGCTGCCCTTGTGAGCCCTGAGCTACTCGTCTTGGCATCCTCTCAGCTGTGTCTCTCGCCTTCCAGATGCCAGCGATGAGGGATTCAGTCCTCTCGGGCACCAGAACTGCTGCTTCTCAGACCCTTTCTGGTCGTGTCATTGTCTTTCCCGAGTGAGTACATTTGCTTCTTAGCGGCTGGCTCCCACAGGAGATGGGAGGTGGTGTGCAACGGCAGCCGAGAGGACTGAGGTTGCAAGGAGCTTTCTCATGGGAAGGAGGGGGAAGGCCTGGAAGAGCTTGATGAGGAAGCTGGTGCCCCCCGGCGGGTGGTGGTGGGTTTGTGGTTCCAGGAGGACTTCCGCACGTTTCTCAGCTTGCTACTACACTCGTCCAGGATGGGGCATAGTCTGCTTTGGAAAAAGATGGGCTTCAGAGAAGCTCCCCAGTACCACTGTGTGCCCATTATTCCCCCAAGGTGCCAGGGAAGGGTGGTGCCCTGCATCCCGAGTGATGTGTTTTTCCTGTGTCCAGGTACAAGCTGGAGAGTGTAGCTGGGAGACCAGCTGTGAGGCGCGTGGCACGTGCGAAGGCGAGGCAGGAAGAGGAGAAGGGAGAGGCTGACTGCGGTGGCAAGAAAGGTAATGGCAGAGCTGATTAGTGTCCGGGGTTTGTGCCTTGGCCGCCAGGGCTCCTGGCTGGGGCATCAGAGCCAGGGTGCCAGTGTGATGGCTCGGGCAGCCTGAGGCACTAGACGTGATGCTGCTTAGCCGTTCTGGGAAAGCTCATGAGGGAAGCAGGCCTCAGGGCAGCCCAGCCCTCCCACCTGCAGTGGATGCCTCCGAGTTACACTTTCCCCCACTTGCAAGGGGAATCCATGCCCTGGTGTGCATTGGAAGCTACTCTTGTGTTGGAGGAGGCGGTGCAGAAAGGAGTCGACCGTGAGGCCAGTCAGAGGTTGGGCCTGGAGCTGTAGGTAACGCAAGGGTTCACCTGTCTCAGGGATTCGTGTGTTTGTCTCTGAGGGGAAGAGTCACCTTGAGGAGCTGGTGAAAAGTCTGGCAAGCTGTGCCACGACTTCCTTTCATTTTCAAAGCAAGGTGTAACCTGTCTTTCTGAATTTCTCATCCTCATGCCCAGAACAATGCCTTTGCCTTGACGGTGTCAAGAGGGGACCTGTCGGCATAGGAGAACAGTAGAGAGATCCAAGACTGTGTTCCCCTTGAGTGAGCTTCCTGCCCCCAGAGAGACTCTCTGAGGTCAGCAGCACATGCCCACAAGCCCCCTTTTCCAGCATGTGACTGGGCTAGAGCATGAGAAAAGCAGTAGCAGAAGAAATGATGCTGCACAGTAAAAACGGCAAGTTGGAGAGGAGCCAGCATCTGGACGGGCCTAGGAGTGCCCGGGAAACAAGGCTGTAGGCATGGGAGTTTTACCACAGGCTTGAGGAGATTTGCATATCCTTCCTGTTCCAGAAGTCTCCACAACACTGTCCCAAAGTGTCTTCTTGTCTCCTGCTTTCAGGAAATCTTCCTGGCAAGCACCTCGTCTTGCAAGAGCAGCCTCCTCAACGCAGAGCAACTGCGGTCACTCTGGAGAAGGGAAGGGGAGACAGGGGCAAGGGCAAAGCTGCTCCTGGCAGGTGAGACAGTTGTGGAAGTGGATGAGGGTGACCCTGTACTCTTGGGGTTGTTTGAGGGAGACCTTTCCTTTGGACACCGTGTTTCTAGCAGCTCTGACTGCCTTTGAGCATGTGTCATCCTGACTGCTGATGCCTTGGTGGCTGGCCAGCAGCCAGGGAGTTCTTGGGAGACCCCCGTGTTTGCTTCCTGTTTCTCCGGCCTCTGCCTTCAGGTTACAAGGTTTTTGGAGACTCGGTGCACACGTAGCCTGTGGGAGATGAGTGCCCTTTTCTGAGAGCCTTCATGTTTAAGTACCCAGCATCGCTTTCTGCTGGGGACAAGAGTACTGGGGGCCTATAGGCATTGTCTGAGGATGGGGGCAAGACTGAATGCTCTTGCAATGCCTTTCAAAGAGAGGAGATGTTTGTGGGAGCTTGGTCCCATTCTCTGGGCTGTTGCCAAGGGGCAACGAGTCCCAAGTCAGAATGGCTTAAACATGCGGGAGCTCTTTCTTGGAAGGGGAAGCATGTTGCTTTGCATGGCAGAGTGAAATTGCAGTCATCCTGGCACCCAGGATACAGAGCAGAGAGTCTTGTCCAGATTTCAGTTTGACATGGTGAGGCTGAAGCCTTCTCCTTCCTCTGAAAAGTTGTCTTGTGGCTGGCCCAAGAGAGTGGCAGGGACAGGTAAAAGGCAGGCACGCTTTGCTGCCTGTGTAACTTGCTCCCTCTTGGGCCCTGGCTCCCCATGATACTACATTTGACGTGCCCAAACACAGAGTATTTTGGACCAGGGAGCAGTGCTAAATGGAAGTGCCAGGCAAGGCGGTGGGGTCGGGGGGAGTGGTGTCTCTCAGAGCCTGTGCCTGCAGAAGAGCTGGCCCCACTGCTTGCTGTGTCAAGAGGGAGCCTGGATCTGGGCATCGTGAGGATTTTTGTGGGCATGCTTTGTTGGTTTAATGCTGGGGGCATTTCAGCCTGGGGGTCTCTGTGCCTCTGTGGAAATGAACACGTGCATTTGAACCCAGGTGCTTGCCCTGCAGAAGTGCCATGTGCTGCAGAAGCAAGAGCCCAGCTGGTGAGCTTGGGGTGGAGACCAAACTGCCCCTGTGCTCACACCGCCTCCCGCTGCTGTGCGTTTGCAGTGTGCTCGCAGCCGCGCAAGGGAGCTCCTTGAGCAAGGTGGAGAAAGGCAGGAGGAAGGCAAGTGCGGAAGGCAGAGGCGCAGAATCGTCAGCAAAGCCAAAGCCGAAGCGAGAAAGGGCATCACTGAAGGCCACGAGAGAAATGGAAGAGGCTGAGAGGACCCAGGTACAGGAAGCGTTTTTAAACCTTGAGACAGGAAAAGCCTTTCTTCTACTCTGGGGGATCTGAGGCTCGAAGGTGCTTCGGGGACCTGTCCCAGGTGCCTTGAAAGGCATCTAGAGGAGGCCAAGAACCATCCGGAATGGGCTCTGTGGTCCAAGAGAAGTGCTAGTGTTAGTAAAGGGCCGTTGCGGGTCTGTTGGGTGTTAGGGAAGCAGGCCATGTGCAGTCCCGGTAAGGGTAAAACGTGAGGTCCGCCTGGCTATCTAAGGTCATTCTGTGTGCTGTGCTGAAGCCCACAGCAGGGCTGCAGCCTTAGCTCCCACTCAGCCCACAGCAATTCCTTCCCCTCCTTTGCTCTGCTATATGCGAGCTCTGTGCCTGAGTGAGAGGGTCTGTCTGGCAGTGGTGGTAGGCCTTGGTGAGGCTGGGACATGCCCTAAGGGCAACTGCAGCATCCCTGCCTGAGCAGGGGTTTCCGCTGCCTTGGGTGCCTGAGGCAGCAGCAGTCTTGGGGGCTGCTGAGGACCCAGCTCCTGCAGGCGCTGGCTGCTGTCGTGCAGGATGTTCAGTGTGTCCGAGTGAGGAGAGACCTAGCATGCAAATGCTGCTCTGATGCCAATGCAGATTCGGCGGATGTCACAGACGCTGACAAACCTGCGGCCTGACCTCCGCCTGCCGATGACCAGCCAGGATGAGAGGGCCGAGGATCCCGCTCGAGCGAGAAAGCCGAGCATTGAGGATGTGTACATCTACCACCTGGGGCCAGAGGAGGAGGAAACAGTGTTTGTTTACTTCTCCCACGTAGACAAGAAGAAAGAGCAGCAGTCCTCAGAAGAGACAGTCTGCGGAGTGAGTGTGTGTGATTGTGAGGGTGAGAGCGGAGCTCGGGAGGGCTTGTGAGGATTGTGTGCTCTGAGCTGCTGAGCCTGGCAGCAGGCCTTGCTTCTGGAGTTCTGCTCTGGCAATGGCCATTCTCTCTGCTTGTTGTTGATGTGAGGAGCGAGGCCCCGGTGGGGTAGTGGGGTCCGGTGGGGAGCAGCAGGGATGCACCGGTGACGCATGAGTTTCTCTCGGAGAGCACCTTGAGCTCCAGCGTTTCTGGGTTGTCGCGCTGCTGCAAAGTGCTCCTGTGGGGAGTCTCTGGTGGGTGTTGTGGTGTGGGCAACAGCAGTGCACAGTCGGAAGGTTGTCTGAGAATCTGTGTGCATGTGCAGGATTCGTCCACTTGCTGGATGATGGAGGAGTGGGAGATATATAAAGGAGAGTCATCTGCAAGCTACAAGGCCAGCGGCACCTGCCTGAAAAGGTACGTGTGGCCCAGGTGCAGCAAGGCCTGTGGCATTTGGATAGCGGTGCCCGCCTGCGGGGTGAGAAAGACACGTTGCTGGGTGGTGGAGCTGTACTGGCCCAGGAGGCTCTGCTTTTGCTGGGCATGGGAACGACTCGGGTAGACCCTGTGGGCAAGCACCTCTCAGCATCTTCCAGCAAGTAGGAGAAACTTCTCTGGAGCTGTGGGCTGTAAGTCCAGTTGGGAGTGTATGTGCACAGGGCCTTTGGGAGAGAGGAGGGCTCCATGCCGAGTGTAAGAGAGAGTGTGTGCCCGCTCTCGCAGGATGCTTTCCAAGCCAAGTGTGCGTGTGCTTCGAGCAGCAGCGAGCAGCCTAGTGCAGGAGGCAGAGAAGAGTCAGGTGGAAGAGGTGGGAGGAAGGAATGCTGCTGCGGAAGCGGAGTGCCTCAGGTGCGTATCTCCCCAAACGAGCGTGGCTTCCCTTTGTGCAGTGCCCTTGCTTGCCCGCCCAGCAGCACGGGGGAAGGAGGGTCTTTTGCGGAGAGGTGTGAGGGGACAGCGAGCAGCAGGCTTGCAAGTCTGTGTGCCTGGATGAGGTGGCCCTTCCACCAAAGGCTTAGTTGTTGGTGCCTCAGAGGAGGATTTCCACGTGGGCCAGGAGTGCTGGAGGAATGCCGAGTCAAAGGGACAGAGCAGTGGGCATTGCCAGTGTTTCAGGTTTCCTGAGTTCCCTAGAAACTTCTTCTTTGGACTACAGGCTGTTTTTATGCCTGGCACGCAAGAGTGCAGGGATGGGTAAATGGTAGGCATGCTTTTGTCCCTTGAGCACTTGCTGCATTCTTGCCCGAGAGTCGCCAGTGCAAAAGCATTCTCCATGCCTAAACCCGGAGGGTTAGGAGCATGGAGCTGTGGTGAATGCAACTGCCAGGGTGGGGGTGTGGGTTAATGGTGTCTTCCGTGGCCTGTGCTTGCAGAAGAGCTGGCTTCTGTCTGTGCTGCCTCAGGAGGGAGCCTGTATTTGGGCATCTGGAGCTTTCCTCTGGGCATGTCGTGTAGGCTTGCCGTTTCAGCTGGGGCTGATGTCTGTCTCTGTGGGAGTGAATGCCTTTAGTTGAAGCCACGTCATTGTCGTGCAGAAGTGCCTTGTGCTGCAGAAGCAGGTGCCCAGCTTGTGAGCGTGGTCTGGAGAGCAAAGTCCCGCTCTGCTCACACCAGACCCCCGTGCTGTGTATTTTCAGTGTGCTCCCAGCCATCCGCGGGAGCTCCTCAAAGAAGCTGGAGAAAGGCAGGAGGAAGCCAAGTGCGGAAGGCAGGCTGCCAGCTGTGAGCCCTCCTAATAAAAGCCAAGAGAGGGCAGGGCAGGTACGTGATAGTGATTGAGGTGGTTCTTGTGCCACAGGGGCGTGTGGCAAAGAGCGGTTCTGCGGGCAGTGGGTAGAAAAGCCCTCTTCCTCAGAGTTCTTTCGAGCCCGCCGTGACCTTTCCAGGGGCTTGCTTGAAAAAGCGCAGGCTGAGCTGTCTTTTCTCTCTGCCTTTGCCACTACTGCCTTCTCAGGAATCCCATTTGAAGCCCCTCTTTGGCCCTGCTCTGAGTGGAAAGGTACGTGCTGGGCCTTTCAGGAGAATGAAAGGAGAAACCTTTCGTGCAGGATGTTCAGCGTGTCCGAGTGAGGGGAGACCTGTCATGCAAATGCTGCTCTGATGCCAATGCAGGTTCGGCGGATGTCACAGACGCTGACAAACCTGCGGTCTGACCTCTGCCTACCCTCGACCAGCCAGGATGAGAGGGCTGATGATCTTCCTCGAGCGAGAAAGCCAAGTGTGAAGGATGTGTACATCTACCACCTGGGGCCAGAGGAGGAGGAAACAGTGTTTGTTTACTTCTCCCACATAGACAAGCAGGAGAAGGAAGAGCAGCAGTCCTCAGAAGAGACGGTCTGCGGAGTGAGTGTATGTGATTGTGAGGGGGAAACTGGAGCTCAGGAGGGCGTGTGAGGCTTGTGTGCTCTGGGCTGCTGAGCCTGGCAGCAGGATTTCCTTTTGGAGTTCTGCTCTGGCAATGCAAATGCCTTTCGCTCATTCTTGATGTGAGGAAAGAGATCCTAGGGAACAGCAGAGGCCACTGGGGAGCTGCAGCATTTCCCTGGTGATGGACACATCAGTTTCTGCTGGAGGGGACGGGGGGAGGTTGCTTGCGCCGTATTGAGGTTGCTTTCTGCGTTGCAAAGAGCCCCTATGAGAAGTTGTCTGTGGGCTCTATTTGCTTACGGGGCTTGAGGCTGAATATTGCAACTACTAGCTTAAGATTGCTGAGTGTCTGGTGCAAGTCAAGCAGCAGAAGAAATAGTGTGCTGCAGGAAGAATCAGCGCGGCTGGACCCCCATCACCAGTCTTTCTCTGGGATGAATGCAGTGCAGGTGTCCTGCTGTGCAAGTCGCTATTCCCTTTGGTCCTTTATGTTGTCAGGAGGGATCAGAGCTTGCGGGAGAAGTGCCACTGGGAAAGAGGAGTGTCACTGGCTGCTGTGTTGGTGCTTGTAGAGAGGCTCTGAGTGTGCTTGGAAGGGAGATTAAAAGCTTCCTTGACCTGTCTTGCAGGTTCAGCAGAGAAGTGAAAGGCAGGCAAGGGTTCGGTCAGGCTCCTGCCTCCCTGCAGCTGTGGAAGAGGAGCTCGGAGGGCAGCTTTGTGAAAAAAGAGCATGCTTTCAGGATGTCGTCAAGTACACCTTGTCATCAGATGAGGAAGAGATTGTGTATGTTTTCTTCTCCCGCATAGAGGAGGAGAAGAAGAGAAGAGCAGCTGAGAGGCGGGAGACACAGGAGAGGGAGTAAGTGTGTGCCAGCTCCAGGAGAAGCCTGCAGTGTTGAGGGGCAGTGAGGGGCACCCCCGGAGGTGCCAGAATGCCAGGGCCAGGGCCACTGGTTTGAGTCAGGCCTTGATACTACGCACCTCTCCGCAGCCTCGGTGCGTTCAGCCTCATCTTGGCCGCACCAGACTCAGTCTCAGGCTGACCAAGAGCTGACCAAGGGCCTGGGGTGGAGCCAGGGCACTGGCTCACATCACAGTGAGCGTGGAAATGCCCTTCAGAAGCACATCCAGACACGCACGGCTGGAAATACTCTTGCTGTATTGCTCTCTCTTTCTCTGTGTGCATCACCCTTAGCATCTTCCTTTCTTGTTCTTTAGCTGTGAGGAGGAGAGTCACCTCCCCAGCCAGCAGGAGAGGCACCAGTGACTGCCAGCCATCCCGGAACACACAGAGAACTTTGTTCCTGTGGATTAAAGCACCTCTCCAAATGGCCGTGACTGTTTCCTTGGCCTGTGAATGTCAGCGGGTCCAAGAAAGGAAAGATCAGGAGCATGGGCTTGAGTGTCCGTGCCTGCTCGCAGGGCAGCTCTCTCCTGAGGTCATGCGGTAACTGTTTGTCTGCAGCTGTGCCCATGATGTGTCAGGGACCTCCTGCTCTCTGTGGGTGCCAGTCGGAGGAGTGGAGTCAGCCCTTTCATGACAGCACATCGCCTGCTGCAAGGGCATGCTGCCTTGTCAGGGAGGTGGGAAGAGCTCGTTTGGCCCTCGTGAGGCGGCAAGAGTTGAGCCAGGGCCTCTGTTTCCTGGGGCCAGTGCTGGTTGCCAGAGGGGAGCCCACTCAAGTATGGTGTGCCTGTTTGTTGCACTGAGGGCTTGGTTTTGGGGGTGTGAAGGGAATCCTGGGGATAGCAAGGGCTGGCATTGGAAGCTCACAACCGTGAGGGTGTGGCCAGGGTAGTCCCTGGCTGCCTTGGCTGTAGCGACCATGAATCAGTGGAGTTGCAGACTCTGAGGGGAGTGTGGAAAGAGAGTAGCAGAGTCCAGAGTGGGCACCTTATATGAGGAAACTTCCCCCTTGTCGGGGAACTGGTAGGGGGATGTCATGGAAGCAGGTCTGCAGGGCAAAGGATCAGGGGAAAACTGGCAGGTATGTGAGGACAGCACCTACTAAGCACAGGGACAACCCTGCTTGATATGCAGGCAAATGAGCAGCGGTAGGACGAGACTGGCTTGGCTGAGCCAGCACCTCCTGGTGGAAGTGCAGTGGAAAAAAAAGGGAGCACAGAGGAGGTGGAAGCAGGGAGAGGCTACAAGGGAGGTACTAGAGCGAGAAGAAGGCCAGAGTGCGGCTGGAGCTGAGCCTTGCAAGGGACGTCAAGGAGAACAGGAGCTTCCTGAGCCAAAGGAGTAGGCTGAGAAAGATAGAGGTACCTTGCTGCATGGGGTGGTTGACTTAAGTAGAGGAAAGCACATGCGGCCAAGCTACTCTGTGCCGTCTTAGCCTCAGCCTTCACCAAAAGGTCTCAGGGCCCCTGTGCTTGTGGAAGGTGTTGAAGGAGGAGGAGAGCAAGCAGTAGTGGCAGAGGATGGAGTCAGGGATCTTTGATCCGGCTGGGCAAGCTCTCCGACGCCCTGGAGGACCTCCCAGCAGCTGTCCTCTGGCCTGCCTGCCGCTGGCTTATCAGCTGGCAGAGTCAAGAGGCACCTGCCAGGGAAGGCAGCAGCCATGTGCTCTTTTCCTCCTGCTCACCCACCAGACTGGCCTGGCCAGCCCAGCTGCAGCACCTTGCAGCCCCCGCAGGCCCTCTCTGCACAGAGGCAGAAGCCCTGCTCCTGCAAACCCACCAGCTGCTTTGCTCCTCTTGGCTGCTCTTGCTGCTGCTGAGCCCTGCTCTGCCATCAGGGGCTCAGCTACCACTGTCACCCAGGACATCCTGCTCGGTCACCAGTCTCAGCCTCTCTCCAGCTCACAAGTCAGGCCGAGGATCGAGCACACACTGGACTGTGAGTGCTGTCCTCTCCCTCCATGTTGTGCTCAGGGTGAATGAAGGACTCACCCTGCCATGGGCGGCTCTGGCAGAGCTGTCTGCACCTTAGGCACATGTCACAACAGCGCCCACGTCCCCACACAGGTGCTGGAGCAGGGACTCAGACGGCCTCTTTCACTGCCCCGTCGCACTGTACCCCTTTCCTCTCCCTCTTCAGGAATTCAGAGAAGGACACGCACAACTACCCAGCACAGCTACACGCCCTTGCCTCTTCTGTCCTTCCCATCAGGGATGGGCATGGCACAACCATCTCAGCTCAGGTTCTCCGCGACACGTGTGCAACCTCCATAGTGCTTTTCAGCTTCTCTGGCCATCCCGCATGGTCCAGAAAGGATGTCCCACAGCAGCACGCATGTCCCAGCCACCAGCAGCTCTGCTGCCCCAGAGTCTGCTCTCCAGGGATGGACCTGCAGAGAATTTGCCTTTTGTAGTGACTGAGCTCAAGTGAGAGGAGGGAGCAGAGGAAGTGGCCAGCCATCCAAGCAAGGTTTGAGCCCATGTGCACAGTGCAGAAGGGGTGAGCAGGGCATCGCTGTAACCCTTTGGCCCCCTCTTTGCCCTGCTCTTCAGGTCAGTTGGTATTCTTCAACTTTGTGTGCAACAAATCCAGCTAGGGCAGGTGCGCCTGGACTTTTGGCTCTGTTTTTGCACGCCAGGGCTGTGCAACAGTGAGAAGTCTGAACAACGCGTCCTGTGTTCTTGAAGGCAGTGCTGAGTTGCAGAGCCCCACACTCTCCCGTCGGGTGTGAGGAGGGGGAATGTTCCCTTTTCCCTCTGGGTTTCCCAGGTCAGTTCCTGGGGTCAGAAAAGAGCACTCCCTGGGAGAGTCCCAGCACATCAAGGGGCTGGTGCAGGTACGTCCATGAGATGCTTTGGGAAAGCTTGTGGCATTCTCTTGTGGCTCCTCATGGTTCCCTTTCTTCTCTCCTTTGGAGGGGGACACAGGGCAGAAGGCACAGCAGTCACTAAACCTGGATTTACTCTGTTTTAGCTGTAGTCAAGTGTGTGCCTTGTGCTCCGTGGTGATCCTAGCACTGCTGATCTCCTCCCCATTCCCTTCCTGGGTAACACTCCTCAGCAAGACCCAGCTCTGCACGCACGCACGCGTACATACACACACACACACACACACACAAACACAGGTGTGACTGGGAAGGTCAATGATACGAGCCGTGCCAGCAACAACCCCTCTGTTCACAGCAGCCCAGGTTCAGGAGACAGCCCCCTCCCCGAGCAACTCAGCAGCCTGAAGCAGAGGCACAGGATTAGCGCAGCTTCCTCTGCACTGGTTCAAGGGGACCATGAGCAAAACCCAGGCTGCCGGGCAGCACAACTCCCCAGGCACCCCACCAAGAGGGCACCGTTTCTAGGTGGGCTCCAATCAGCCAGCTTTTGGTTAGCAGCTGAACACGCTGCACCACAGAAAGCCCTAGCAGGGGCCCTGCCGGGGCAGCTCTGGCATCAGGACAGTCGGGAATGGGACCAGTGCTGCAGGAATGGGAATGTCCCTGATCCCAGGCCTGGTGCCAGCCTCAGGGGAGGGCACGCTGCCCTTCAGCAGCTGCTGGGTGCTGGTGGGCAGAGCAGTGCAGGCGGAGGCCTGCTGCCCACCTCAGGGCTGTGGACAGCTCCCTGGCCAGGATCAGAGCCACCTGCTCCCGTGGCCCCTCTGCCGTGCACCCAGGCGGCACTTGGAGCTGTGGGCACATCACCCTGGAGAGGACATTTCCCTCAGCCCACTGCCTCCTGCTGCTGCTGCTGGCGACAGGTGTGACACACACAGCAGTGCTGCACGGGCTGGCAGAGGGGACTCAGGGAAGGGGTTTGTCCCTCTCCATCAACCCTCCCTGGGAGGGCCAGAGCATGCGAGCAGCAACCGCTACAAGACTCTCCTCCTGCCCCCTTCAGCTGCAGAGACAGTGAAGGGGCAGCACTCCATGGGGCAGCCCTGGCCCAGGAGCAGCGCCAGCTAAGAGGCAAGCCCAGCTTCCCCCATGGCAGCCCGCAGCCCAGCACAAGGCTCTGAACGCTGCTTTCTGCTGAAGCTCTCAGAGCACCAGCAGACAACAGGCCTGTGCTCGTCAGGGCCATGTCGTGGGAGGAGAGTGCCCCACACACCATGCCCCCTCCCGCAACAGTGACTCAGATCACCTCTGTGACTGCGGCCTGAGAGGCCATCAGCAGGCAAGCAGGCGGGTGGGCACTGTGAGCTCAGCGGGGGCAGCACAAAACCCCCAGCAGAAAGGAGAGCTCCTGAAGAGGGCGGAGGCAGAGGCAGGGAAAGGTGGCATGGCTGGCAGCTGCTTTGGGAGGTCACTTCTCTTGCAGCAACCTTTTGGGTTCCTCCTCTCTATATACTATATTATACTACATGGCTCCGATCTCTAAGATAAGCAATTCTTGGAGGTGACAACATTCATCTGGAGAACACTCAACACCTGCCACTCTGCAGGCAGCATGGCTTTGTCCGTTCTCCTCCTACATGCATGCAAAGCAGGACATCTCAGCAAAAACACTTTCACTTCAGTAATAACAGCTTGCAAGCCCCTGAGGAAAAGCTGCACCTGAAAACAACTACTGGTCTAACAGGGCAAAGAGTAAAACACATTCCTCCCCAAGAGACACAAGCAGCAGACACATCACCCTTCCTGGGAAAGCTGCATGCATGACTACCTCTCTGAAGTGCTTGTACACCAAGGCATGCAGCATGGGGAATAAACAGGAAGAACCGGAGATGTGTGTGTGGTCGCAGGGCCATGATCTCATTGCAATTACAGAGGTACGGTGTGATAGCTCGCCTGACTGGAATGCTGTCATGGATGGCTATGTGCTTTTTAGGAAAGACAAGCCAGGAAGGCGAGGTAGTGGGGAGTTGCCCTTCATGTGAGAGAGCAACTGGAATGCATCGAGCTCTGCCTAGGGGTGGTGGAGGAGGAGGCAGTCGAGAGCTTATGGGTGAAGAACAAAGGGCAGGCTAGCATGGGGGACACTGCCGTGGGTGTCTACTGCAGGCCACCTGACCAGGAAGAGGAAGTCAGTGAGGCCTTCTACAGACAGCTGGAAGGAGCCTCACGATCACAGGCCCGGGTTCTCATGGGAGACTTCAACCAATAAGCACGATTGCAACCCTGGAGTTCAGGAGGGCAGACTTTGGGCTCTTCAGAGACCTACTTGGAGGAATCTCATGGGTTAAGGGCATAGAAGGAAGGAGGGTCCAGGAGAGCTGGCTAGTATTCAAGCATCACTTCCTCCAAGCTCAAGAGCAGTGCACCCCAAGGAGAAAGAAGTCCAGCAAAGGGGGCAGGAGACCTGCAGGGGTGAGCAAGGAGCTCCTGGCAAAACTCAAACAGAAGCAGAAAGTACAGAGAATGTGGAAGAGGGGACAGGCTACTTGGGAGACTTATAGGACTGCTGTCAGAGTGTGTAGAGATGTAGCAAGGAAGGCGAAGGCCCATTTGGAGTGGAGTGTGGCAAGGGATGTTAAGGACAACAGGGCGGGCTTCTTCAAATACATCAGTAGCAAGAGGAGGGCTAGTGAAAATGCGGGCCCACTACCAAATGGGGCGGGGGCCTGTTGTAGTTAGATTCCCGGGGGCCAAACATCCGGTTTGGCCACCCAGCACAAACTCACACACAAACACTGTTCAGTAGCAAGCAGTTTATTAGTAGATACTTACAAACAGACCGACCTGATGGTAATCTCAAGAAGGAGATTCTGGAAGCCACAGAATCTATATGTATTCAACTGCTGTTCTTTCCCACGGATTTCCAAGACCTTGTTAGTTACTTATTTGTATCCCGCTTAACACAGCGGTATTGTTCTAGGCACTAAAAAGTTACAACACTAGACCATTCTCACCAAGTATCAGGTAGTACAGATACAAAAGTTACAATACGGACCATTCCCATGAAGTATCAGGTAGTACGGATACAGGGCCCTGGTGACAAAGGCTACAGAGAAGGCAGAATTACCGAATGCCTTCTTTGCTAAAGTCTTCACTGCTAACGGCAGCCCTCAAGAGTCCCGGAGCCTGGAAGCAAAGGGAGAAAGTCTGGAGAAAGGAAGACTTTCCTTTGGTTGAGGAGGAGAGGATTAGAGATCTGGGCAAGCCTGACATTCACAAATGCATGGGCCCAGATGGAATGTGCCCACGGGTACTGAGGGAGCTGGCGGATGTTGTTGCCAGGCCATCCTCCCTCAACTTTGAAAAGTCCTGGAGAACTGGAGAGGTGCCTGAGGACTGGAAGAAAGCCAGTGTCACTCCACCCTTCAAAAAGGGCAAGAAGGAGGACCCAGGCAACTATAGGCCGGTCAGTCTCACCTCCAGCGCTGGAAAGGTGATGGAACAGCTCATCCTGGATGTTGTCTCCAGACACATGGAGGAAAAGAAGGTGATCAGGAGTAGTCAGCATGGATTCACCAAGGGGAAATCCTGCTTAACCAATCTGATAGCCTTCTCTGATGGCGTGACTGGCTGGGTAGATGAGGGGAGAGCAGTGGACGTTGTGTCCCTTGACTTCAGCAAGGCTCTGTATCCGTGCTACGTGATACTTGATGGGAATGGTCCGTGTTGCAACTTTTGTATCTGTACCACCTGCTATTTGGTGAGAATAGTCTAGTGCTGTAACTTCTTAGTGCCTAGAACAATACCACTGTGTTAAGCGGGATACAAACAAGTAACTAACAAGGTCATGGAAATCTGTGAGAAAGAACAGCGGTTGGTCACATATAGATTCTGTGGCTTCCAGCCACAGAATCACCATGAGAAGCAGTCAACATGAAGGTCAGAAGCTGAAGAGTAGTGAAATAGCGACCCCCAAAGTCAAATGTGGCCCCGAAATAAGTCTGCACACGTGTGCAGTATCAGAGCCCGGTTATGCAACCGGGGCGGAGTTGGGCTAGACTCCCTGCACTCGCTGGCCCCAGGTGCCAGGACTCTCGCCTACTGCAAGTAATCATAAATGCCGGAGTTTTCCAAAGGAGGGTGAGGCTGCTACACAACAGAGGACCACGTTGCCTCCTCGGGGACGCCCGAAAAGATTGTGCCTGCCGACTCTCCCTCTCGCCATGCAGACGATCAGGACAAGCACTGAGGTGGTCCTTCTCGAGATTACCATTGGGTCGGTCTGCTTGTAAGTATCTACTAATAAACTGCTTGCTATTGAAGAGTGTTTGTGTGTGTGTGTGTGTGAGTTTGTGCTGCCTGGCCAAACCGGATGTTTGGCCCCCGGGAATCTAACTAGAACAGGCTCTTGACACTGTCTCCCCTGACATCCTCCTAGAGAAGCTCAAGAAGCGTGGGTTAGATGAGTGGACAGTGAGGTGGATTGAGAACTGGCTGAAAGGCAGAGCTCAGAGGTTCGTCATCAGTGCTGCGGAGCTGGAGGCCTGTGGCTATTGGAGTTTGCCAGGGCTCAGTACTGGGTCCCATCCTGATCAACTTCTTCATCAATGACCTGGACGAAGGGACAGAGTGGCTCCTCAGTAAGTTTGCAGATGATACCAAGCTGGGAGGAGTGGCTGCTACAGCTGAGGGCTGTGCTGCCATTCAGAGAGAGCTGGCCACGCTGGAGGGCTGGGCGGCGAGGAACCTCCTGAGGTTCAACAAGGGCAAGTGCAGAGTCCTGCACCTAGGGAATAATAACCCTCGGCACCAGTACAAGCTGGGGGCTGACCTTCTGGAGAGCAGCTCTGCAGAGAAGGACCTGGGAGTGCTGGTGGATGACAAATTGACCATGAGCCAGAAATGTGCCCTTGTGGCCAAGAAGGCCAATGGTATTCTGGGGTGTATTGGGAAGAGTGTTGCCAGCAAGTCGAGGGAGGTGATGCTGCCCCTCTCCTCAGCCCTGGGGAGGCCTCATCTCAAGTACTGTGTCCAGTTCTGCGTTCCCCAGTAGAAGAGAGACATGGAGCTGCTGGAGAGAGTCCAGCGTAGGGCTACAAAGGTGATCAGAGGGCTGGAGCGTCTGCCCTCTGAGGAACGTCTGCGAGAGCTGGGCCTCTTCAGCCTGGGGAAGAGAAGGCTGAGGGGGGATCTTATCAATGTGTATACTTATACATCCTCCCTTATACATCCTGGGGAGGGTGTCAAGGGGATGAGGCTAAACTCTTTTCAGCTGTCTCATGCGAAAGGACAAGAGGCAATGGGCAAAAAATGAACCACAGAAAGTTCTGCCAGAGTATGAGGAGGAATTTCTTCACTGTGAGAGTGACAGAGCCCTGGAACAGGTTGCCCAGAGAGGTTGCGGAGGCTTCTTCTCTGGAGATATTCAAAGCCCACTTTGATGCAACCCTATCTAACATGCTTTAGGTGACCCTACTTGAGCAGGGAGGTTGCACTAGATGATCTCCAGAGGTCCTTTCCAACCTTACCGATTCTAGGATTCTATGATTCTGTGATTCTACGGAGACGGCTACAGCTTCCAGACAGCTCCCACGAGGAGAGGGCTGGAGCTTCAGTTAGGCTCCTGGCCAGGGCTGGAGGTGCCAGGGCAGACTGCTCAGGGGAAATGAGTCCTACTCAGTGCACGCCAGGCCCTGATGTTCCAGGCCACAGTTTCTGCAGTTCCCTCCTGCAGCCGCTCCAGTTTTGCAGTGCCTCCCTTGAACTGGCACGGTCACAACTGGACACAGGCGAGGCCTAGCAACTGTGGCGTGTCAGCTCACATTGCTCCATGTGCTCGCTCTACAGGAGCTGACGCAGCAAGCACACAGCTAAGAAGGAGAGGCCAGAAGGAGAGTAGACCACTCTGTGCTCACGCTGACTGCCCCTCTTGTCTAGTCTTCCACTGCTGCCAGCAGGTGCAGAAGGCAAGAGCCAGCCAAGCCCTTCAGCAAAGCCAAACCCAAATCCCAACCCAAGCCTTGTGCAGACCACAGGAGAGCAGGACTGGGACTGCTGTGGCTTCACACTGGCTTAGGTACTTAGCGGGGGATGTCATGTGTTTAGAAAATATGAGTGCATGGCACTCAACTCTGCAAAGATCCTTGGCAGCGTGTTCCCTGGAGCATTCAGACACTTCTTGGGGAACTTCCTTGAGCAGTGCAAGCTACTTGGTACTTCTACAATGCACTTGTCGTGTGTATAGTCAGGCAGGGCCGCCTTTGGCCACACTGCCTGCATGCAGGCAGCTCCGCTGCCTTAGTAGTTACTATGTGGGTGAGGAGTGGGAAAGGCAGGACAGCCTCAAGCCCTCTGGGTCTCCCACCACCACTGAAGAAGGGAGAGAGTGGGCACACTCTTGCTGAGAGGCCTGCTTTCAACTCCTCTGCTCTGCCCGCTGCAATGTATTCCCTGCCTTGGCGTGCTGCTCTCCCATGAAATGAGAACTTGCAGGCTATCCACTCAGCTGCAAAAGCTGCAGCTGCACTAGCTGGGGCTTTCGCTTGGAGTCCAAGGACCCTGCCCTGCCCCCAGAGCCAAAGACAGGGCCCGTCTTTCAACGCTGCCAGAAAGGTCCTTTCCTCAGGAGAGATGCAAGCGGAACTAGCACTGCAGGAGCTGAGGGCTGAGGCAGGCTCACTGGCCCTGCAGAGACAAGGTGGCACATGCCTCTGCTACAGATCACAGGACCTGTGGAGGATCCTTTTCAAAGAGTCTCCTTCCTCCTTTACTCTGCAGAATGTTCTCAGAGCAAGCCGAGTGCCCTCAGACTTCCTGGATGCATAGCCATGCTTTGCAGAGACCCAGCGCCTCTCCTGCCTCTCTCTTCAGATGCTCACCACGCACATGCCCTATAGTCTGCCTCAAGAATCAAGCTCCGGGTGGGGCAAAAAAACATGAACGAGAGCTGCCACATCTTCTCTTTTTATTCTGGATTACAGAAACTCTCTTGTCTCGTGGCTCAGCTGGTAGTTCTGCCTTGTCATCACCCCATGAACCTGCACTCGATAAATGCACGTGTACCTGGGGTTCCCCTAGTTGCTCTGCACCTGGAATTCGATGTAGCGGAAGGCTCTGGGCAGCTGCTTCTGTAAAGGAAACGGAGGCAGCCATCGTTGCTCGGGTGGAAAGAGCGACAGCACAGCAAGGGCGCTTCCTCTGCCAGCCCCATCCCTGCTGGGGAACCAAACGCAGCCCTGGCAGAGGAGGCAGCCGTGCTTCCCCTGCCAGAGCCACAAGGCACAGGATGCTTTGGCTCATCCTCCACGCTCTGTCGTCCAAGCACTTGCAGGCAAACCTCAGTCTGCTGCTCGCGTCGTGCCCACACGCACTCCCGGTACCTTGAGGCGGAAGGTCTGAACAGCCTCCTGGTCCACCTCAAACACAAAGAGCCCCAGGAGAGTTTCTGCTGCTGCTTCCTCATCCAC